>NC_054600.1:5170000-5481875 GCF_004785595.1 Juglans microcarpa x Juglans regia
CACCAAATGTACACTCCAAATATGCACACTAGTGCAAATAATTTTTTTCTTTTTTCTTTTAAGCATTTTTTAAACATCCTTAACCATTAAAAAAAGAAAATAAAAATCCGAATTCACTAATAATCACTTTCTTAACTATTAAAAAAAAAATATGAGTGGACACGTTTAAAGTTTTTTTTTGTACTGGCTGAGCAACGGTCAACCTTCCTGTGTACAGGCCCGGTTAATCGCCTATTTTTCCCAGTGAAATATTATGTAATTTAAGCTGAAGGAGATCATAGATGGTACCGTTGGTTTACTTGCAAGTTCTGCAGTTCTTGCCTTAAGATTGCTACCTCCCTTTGCAAGAACTAGCAAGTACAGAAGCACAAGTTAATTGCATCAAAACTGCAAAGTTCTTTTCTTCATCATGACTAAAAAGAAAACTAAGAGAACGAAAAATCTGTCCATGAACATTAACTATTTAAAAATAAGATTAGCCTGCCAATTATTTTAAAGAGGTTTAGCTATGATCTTATGCTGATTTGAATGTGTTCAAATCCAAGCTACTAAATCAAAGCTGTATAATTGGAGTGTGAGTGAGCTTGTTAATCTCTTTGATATGTTTAATTGATTACTATCATGACATAATTTTTTATGCAATGGCTATCACTAATAAATTGGCCGTAGCTCAATCTTTTAGTTTTTTACTTGTCATGTATGTAATCATTAAGGTGCATTCATCATGTCTGATTAAGAGTTTTCTGTCAACGATTGACTGAAGGCCGACTTGTAAATAATACGGCTTAGCTGTGAATTTCCTGAATGACCATTACTCTAAAGCAATTGAAGTATTGGGTTCACAACTATGCTAATGTGTATGTAAAAAATAAAGTTTTCAGAGACACCAATAGTGGCAGTAAAAGATATGGGCATGCATTGACATTGATGGAAAGTTCCTATTGATTTCTGTTACAATGTAGACATGTCCTTTTGATCTGTGATAAGCTGGTTTTTATTAAGAAGTTTGAAGTTTGAAGTTATACTGCGCATGCACTCTAAATCTGGGGGTAAAAGGCAAAGTGGTCAACTCAGTTTTCTTTATTGGAGTCTAGTTGTGTCACATGTTTCTTTATTAAAAAAAAAAAAAAAAAAAAGCTTTTGTTTATTGGCTGGAGAGGAAAAACGATGAATATATTCTAAGTTTTTTTTGCCTCATCAGCTCTTCCTTTAATGGAAACATCTAGGATGTCCATTTTGGTTGGCTGGCTCAAATGCATGTATGCTCCAAATATTTTGGACAATGCAACATAAAGATGTTATTTTGTAGCAGTGTGGTTGATTTATACCATGGATTAGCTAATCCAACTTAGTCATGTAATATTTTCACTAATTTGAGAAAGTATGCACAACCACATCCTGCAATCTGAAGCAATTACATAATTTAAACTTTCATAGTTTGACAGTTCAATACTTGATATCTTGTACTACTGATACTGCTTCGATCGTCAAGACAAACGAACTATCTTATAATGGAATTATGTCAAAACATTGCAAAAGCATCAAGAGCTTGTTTGGAGGATAATATGTATTAGTTAGCAGGATAATGCTTGTGATTTTGCAAGTGCAAGCAAATAGGTTGTAGCTCATATCCTTGGCTGATGTGAAGGCTATAATGTTTCTAGATGAAGTAATTTGAACTATTTTTTGGAGCAGATTATACGAGCTCAACCCAACTATGCTTTAATGACATTTGCATTGGGTGCTACGTAAATCCTTTTGCATTTAGACTAGACATAATTTTTTATATTGCTGATATTCTCTTCCTGTTCTGAATGCACAGAACAATTCATTAAACAAAACATCTAGTGTATTTAGCAGGAAATATATATATATATTTATATTTATATTTGTATGCATATATATAGACACATTCACACAGATTAAATATCTGTGTGCTTGTGTGTATATACATACATTCGTACATACATATATTTATATATAATCATTACTAATCCTGAAATGAAGCGAAAAATGGTTTTATGACATTGGCAAAGATATGCAGTCATAACTTAGAATGTCAAATGTAACCATGAAAATTTCTCTCACTCTCTCACTCTCTCTGATCTCATGTCTCCCTATCTCTTTCAAATCATGTTCTTCTTCAGTTATAATTCTAAGTACCTTTTTTATGCATGAGAACTATTTAACTAGAATGACAATGATTATGTTGATTAATTGTCTGAGGCTCTCAGCCAAAGAAATGGATGAGCTCTGCTATGCTTGTAGGGTATTCTTGCAAAACCATTGCTCTTGGATGCTCAAGTTTAAAGAACTTCTGTTCTTTAAGATCTTTTTTATGTTTTTTCCTTGAAACATAATTCCATTAAAAAGTAGTTCGTTTGACTTGACCTAGCATGATGCTAGACTATTGTGATACTAATTGTTTTATGACACTCCAGTTGGATTGTGACCATTAACTGAGAGTTGGATGCCTTTCTATTGGAGTGCCAACAACACTCAGTAGGAAGAGAATATCACATTTCCTTTGCCTGATACATGGGGTGGTACTTGAGTTATTTTGGTTGCTTAAGAAGTACTTGAGATTGTTGTTTCAGCTGAAAGTTTTGTGATATTGTATCGATGCATAAACAACAAATATGTTATAGTTGGTGTCTTGATGTACATTTCAATCTTTTGCAAGCATATTTGTGTACAACAAATATGTTGTAGTAGGAGGGGCTGTGCAAGTGTCCAAATGGGCACAGGGGAGGGTTAGACATGGTAGACAAGAAATGCTAAGACAAGGCTATTACAGCACAAGGCATGAGGTTTGATATTGAAAAGTAATATTTGATAGCTTGGATATATTTTATCGGTCACTGTGATAGTTCTTTGCAATTCATCATGTTTAAATGACCAACACTAGAAGTGTATTCTTAAAGAAACAGCTGAGAAGGGAGCATGAAGGTTAAGCTTTCAGGAAATCATACAAGCATATAACACATTCCAAGTAATGAGTAGTAACACTTTCAAGTCATTTTTCTTTTGAAGTTCTTGAGTTGGCATGTCCTATTAACGCTCACAGAGAAATAGGATGATGGATTGCATGTATAAAGCATTGGCAATAATATTGCTTACATGTATGATACAACTTTCAAGTCATTTTTCTTTTGAAGTTCTTGAGTTGGCATGTCCTATTAACGCTCACAGAGAAATAGGATGATGGATTGCATGCATAAAGCATTGGCAATAATATTGCTTACATGTATGATTGTATCTTTATGATGAAGGTATGCAAAACAGTTTTAGTCTATTTTCAGATCTTGCAGGTGTAATAGACCTATGTTGTTGCACTATATATGTATGTACATGCTATATATGCATTATTGTGAGAAAATTGATATGATACTGTTCGTGCTTTATTAATTAAACCTATCTTGAGGCGCTCCATGCTATGACAACTCTGGCCTACAGTTGACTACTGTGTACCATTGGGTTACTTAGTATATATACCTAGCTCATTGATTCACGAGTAAATGAAGTCTACTGCATATATTTTGGTAGTATTTAAAATCTGCAGTGGTTTCTACTTCAGAACACAAGCTATTACGGTAGATGCATGCAGCGTTGAATATTTTGCGAAGCATACCTTGACTTCTGATGCTGGATTCTGCAGTTGCAGATGTTCCTCCTTTGATTTGTTATATCTTTCAGTTACTGCTTTGATGCTGATGAAAATAATTAGAATAATTAGATTTTGCACAGTAAATACTGGTTTATGTATCAATATGAAAATGGAGCAACCATGAGACACATTTGAAAGTGTAAGAAAACATCATGTTCCAGTTCAAGTTGTGGTAATATTCATGTCCAGTATAACATAAAAGCTTTAATGACAATATTGATCAGTGAGGTATGCTTCGATTTTTAATGCAGGGAAATCCGGGTGTGATGATGCAAAACTATCAAATTCTACAAGGTAGCGTTGGACTACCTTCAGAACCTTCAGAAGGCAGATCACCGCAAATATGGCAAGAAACGGTACAGTTTTCTCGAATTGAGGTAATATTGCATATATGTCGGTATTTTGACCATAACTTTAATTACGAGTACATAATCATGCATATAAGACCCAAATTCAGAAAGCTTTTTTTAGTGCATATATACCACGCCATATGTGGTGGTTCACATTTTCAATCTTGAAACCATCCATTTTTTATCCCTTCAAACTATCAATTTACATTTCTTTAATTTAAGGAAATATTTCATTTTGACTTTTAGAAGTGATTTTGATTTTGGCCAAAAATTTAGCAGGATTTTTATTTAGATACTTATTTAATTTTTCTGCAATGATTGAGAATTTTCCTTTTCGAGAAAAATTCTCATAATTTCATATTTCCATAGCTATTTAAACCCGACTTGTGGGTTTTAGAACCTGATTTTTGATTTTATGAATAGAACCTAATAGGGTAAAATGTAATTTGGGAATGTCATTATAAGCTAGGGCTAATATATAAAGGATTGCATGAACAAGGGTGAGTTAATATATAACAAGGGCGAGTTATTAACTACATTAAGTTATTTGATCTTTGTCTATGCTCATGCTAAGATAAAAATTAGATTAAGGATTGCATGAATTTAATTTGGGTTGGTTTAGTTCCAAGAAAATTGAAGGGTTGAAAAGATCATTTTGGTTCCACAAAATCAATCCAGAACGGAACAAAATTAACTCTAAACCCATTCGATAAAATCAAACCGAATATCTTTGAATTTGTTCAATTCAGTTTAAGGGTCTATATGATCAGTACTTGTTGTAAACGGAAGAATCAATAAATTAGGCATGAGACAAAATTATATATAAAAGAAAAAATGTTAATATAAGATAACACATAATTAATGTCTATTTGAAGTGACATAATATTTTTCTTGTTGGCTAAATAAGTATTGAGTATAAATATTAAATTTGGGTTGATTCAAGTTTTTCCATGAACTACCAATTCACTCTTGTTTGCATCATCCAAGAAACTACTACCCTTATAAATGGTATGCAATATCCTTGTTAGCTTATTTTATACTTTGCATGGTAAACTACACATGATTGTATTCCAACAGCTATTGATTGTCAAATGATACTATTGTCTAAATCTGGTCATCAAGAAAGAAGTATCATGTGAATTAGGTTATAATAACAAGGCACATTTGCCAATGAAATATGTCGACCAAAAAATCTGCATTGTTAACTTTTGGTAGTTTGAGCGTGCAACATGTTAGGTCCTAGTACTGATTTACGGTGTACGTTGGTAGCTAAGTCCCACATGTATTTCTAGGCCTCGTTTATTTTTATGAAACTTTTCAACTCAACTCTTCTCATCTTATTTATTCATTGCAATTTTTTAAAATCATCAAACAAAATAAAGTAAATAATTCAACTTTTTTAAATCCTAAAATAAAAATAATATTAAAAAAATATATGCTAACAATATTTTATTCAATTTTCAATATTAATCTCAGCTCAACTCATTTCATCTCATCTCATCTACAAAAACAAACGACATCTTAATAAATGGAAATAAGAGATTCAATAAACTGTAATGAAAGCTATATATAAGTACTAGTCCATTAGGTCCAGTGCAAATGTGGTTGGTATTTCCATGGGATGTGGCAAATGGTACATGAGATCATGTCTTAGAAATGTCATGTGGAATGAAGGCACTTCACAACTCAATCCCAGAGGAGCATGTAAAAGATTTAAGTTGGTGAGATTATAATACATTGACTGGGTTTTTAAAGCTTCAGGTGATTATATAGTGTTCCAATTGGAAAGCCTTTTATAGTATAACACAGATGTGATCTATAGTGCTTTGGTAGTTACAGAAAAATGCTCTACTGTGAAGACTGAAAAGAGAAATAAAGAGAGGATCAAAGAGCTGAAACCATCTAAGTTGAGTGCTACAACTCATGAATGAATGGGATTCATCAATTTAAAGGATTTATTTGAACTTCTAATAATGGTAGTGATGCAGGGAGATCCGACTCAAATGATGTTGAGTAGTCAGATTGCATGTTGATAGCATTGAACTACCTTGAGACGGCAAGTCAGCGCAAGTCAAGCAGGAAACAATCTTCTTGATTTGGGGTAGTTTTGAGCACGTATTGGTATTTTGGTCATAACTTTGGCTGCAAGTATCAGATTCGCGCATTTGACCCCAATTTGGAAAGCTTTTTTTGGCATGCATGCCGTGGTCACTCAGCTGTTTTTCCCTTCAAATTTCAAATTTTAGATATCTTTTGTCTTTTATGGTAATATTTCGTTTCTCAGTTAGGAAGTATTTTTGAACTTTATTTTGGCCAGATTTTGGCAAATTGTTTCTTTAATTACGAATTTATTTTTGGAGTATTCATTGGGATTTTTCTATTTTTGGTAAAATTATGATATTTTCGGATTTATAGCTATTTCAGCCCGACTTGTGGTTTGGTTGGACAATTCTGAGTTTTGATAATTTTTCAATTGAATACAGAGTTGTTTCCTCTGTGTTTTGGGCGAATCTCTTGTCTTCTCTATTCCGAGTATCTGTTGAGACTAACCACTAGAATTAATCTAAATTATGTCCGACATCAGGTAGGTTCATAATATTATGCTTTTGATCATGCCTTAATTATTGTGTGTGTACATATATATATATATATATATATATATATATATATATATAGATTAAAAACTCATAATCATGTACATATCTCTAAAATTATAAACATCTTACCACTAAGCTGCTAATAAAAATTGTGGCTAACTTATAACTAGCTAAGAGAATCCAATGAACATTAAAAAACTCAAGATGATCGTAATATCATCAAATATTGAGTAGATAGATTTAAGAGATTGATTGATGTGTTTATATATGGTGTCAAAGGATTTAATTAAACCACCTGTAGCAATGATCCGTTTCATGACCATATATATGCTGTTTTACATGTTTCCCATCTATATATTTCCCCTCAGGTTGTTTGTCTTTCACTAATATTTCTGTGTTGTTTGCCCTAATTATCTTTTACCAGTACTGGCCGTGAGACTCGTAATCTCGTACACTTACGTTTGGGATGGTATTTTCTATAAGAATCTAGCTAGTTGAGGAGTACTTCATGATCAAAGACATTAGTACTGCACTGAAGTCTAGTCCAACTACAATTTAGGTAATTTAGAGTACTAAAAACTGAAAAACAAGGTCTTGGTAATTTTGGTAAACTACCCTTTTGGCATGCATTTCATTAATTAATGCTCTGTCTTAACAACTTGTGATCTTCCATGAGATCAATACCCTAATGGGAGAAAAACTATTCCAATTAGCTAGATTCAACAGTTTTCAAGAACAAAAATATAGTTACCCTTATATATAGTACTCTATATATTATTCAAACATGTTATTCTTGATCGATCATACCCAGATGATTTATGGTATTATAAAAGCATATACTTTGGTGTTTGTATAGGTTAATTAATTGAGGACGTTATAACTAATGCCCGGTATAGTACTTTAATTGGCTTATAGATTAATGATAACATCATGTACTACTTAAAAACTTACCCAAAAAATATAGATATTTCAGTTACATAACGGTTCACTAGCACTTCTCCTCCCGTCCCCCCTCCCGATCTCTCTAGCAACTTCAATATCCATCCATCAAACTTATTACTGATCTATTTATTTAAGCATCACCCTTTCTACTTAATTCTCCCCCATTCTTTGTTAAAATCAAAAAATTCTTTTAATTACTTTGCAAAAATCATTTCATTATAATTCTTTCTGATCCATTATTCCTTTATATCAATTATTAATATGCATTATACTTATCTTGTCTTAGTACGCACTACAAGAAAAATAGGCTTTTATGATCAATTTATTGTAATCAAAAGACTATTAATTTACAACCAATTTTAATTGTAAATAGTCATTTCGCTGGAATTAACTGGTCGTAAATAAGTAATTTTCTTATAATAAGTAATGCACAACATATATATATATATTTATATATATCTGTAGATTCTTATTAAATCTAGTACCTCTCCACACACCAGTATTTTAACTAGCTTTAATTTTTAGAAAATTCGTAATCTAAAAATAGTTGTACTAGGATTAGGTATTGACTGAAATATATTTAACGAGAATTAAGAGAACTGGAAGAAAATGATCTAGAATAGATGCCACGCTTGTTTATTGCATTTTGAACCTCCAAACAAAAGAGATCGAGTACTGACTAAAGCGATCTAAGAGCGGGGATATGATATCAGAAACGCATGCATTTCATCATCGGTCTCCTACTTACCTGGAAACACATTCATTATAATTCACCATCCATCATTTCTGCTTCATCTAATTAACTTCTTGTTATCCAAACTGAAAATGAGTCCTACTGTTTATCGAGAGTTAGTGGCCAAAGCTTGTCTAGATTTTCTTACCAGGAAGACTAGCTAGGGTAGCGATACCCATGCAGTGAGATAAAAGGATTAAGAGTCCCTTTATTCTGTTTTTGATTCCCCTATGTAATATCCCCAAAGTTGATCAACATCCTAATTAATTAAGGCCATGGCTTTATTAATTATATCCTGCTCTAATTACGAATGGCCTGAAAGCAGATGATTTTTCTCTGGATAAAGCTGCACTGTAGATTCAAGCATATGCAGTGCGGCCAATCCTTAGGACCATCTACACACCACGCGGCAAGATTCCTAGTCTCTTGTCATTTACTGCCATGCAGACTATGTATATATATAGTGGACACCTGAATGGTTAATATTGATTAACATATATACATATATTTTTTGAAGGAGAGGACAGATGAAAAGTTCTTGGAAGATAGAAAAGTACAAAGGAATCGCAAGAAAGAGATATATATTTACATTATCTGCAAACTATAAGCTTCAGGTGCAGAAAATGTTCTGTATTATGCAATATATAAAGGATTTAGTCCAGAAAAGAAAATGAAATGGATATGGTTAAAATCATGATAGAGAAAGTACCAGAACAAAGGAACAAACATGAGTGTTGCAAAATGAAAAAAGGAAAAATAAAATAAAAAAATTGCCAGACCTGGTGCTTGAAAACTCAAATAGCTTCCCAGTGCTGGAGAAGATTACAAGGCCAACTTCAGCATCACACAGGATTGCTAGCTCCTTTGCCTTTTTGATCAATCCTTTCCTACGCTTTGAGAAAGTAACTTGTCTGCTTGTTGAATTATCGATCCTTTGAATGGCGATCTTCCCTCTCCCCATCCCTGATCTGCTAGTGCTTTCTATATATATATATATATATATATATATATATATATTAGGGTTCCTGCAACAACAGTACCCTTGAGTACCCTTGACAAATAATTATTTAAATTAGATCATTAATCAACAGGTAAAGGCTGAATGGGATTTAATGAAAAGCTTACTTAGTACTTGAGCAGCTCAACACTTTGAGCAAACATTGATCTGATGGTCGTTTATATTGGTGATTGAGATTTGTGTTGCATCTTTTTCATTTTCTCCCATCAAGAAGAGAAAATCTTGCAGGACTGGTAGTAGGTATTGAAGATGACAACTCCAAATGAATGTATTAATATATAGAGACCTAGACTACTGGTTTGAGAAATATTAGAAAATAACGAAATGGGGCGCTGTATATTCATCCTTAATTTACTCGAGTATTTTAATGGCGACAGCAGGAAAAAAAACAAGTATTTTAATGTCGCGCGGTGTAGATTGTGGTACTATTAGACACTGATGACACGTGGGACAAAAGGGTTACCATCCCAGGAAAGTCTAATGTGCCCTACCTAATTAACAAAAATTATCAGCCACAAAATTTATTTACTCTTTAATTAATATGGTGATCACGCACACGAGTCCATGACACTCACACATATATATATTCAATTGTTTTTTAGATCTTTCAGCTTTCCTTTCCCACATCCTTTGGTGAGCAGCTGCTTGATGCAACTTTGGAACTCATGCAAGTTAATTCATGGACGTGGACGAGACGAGGCCGTATGGGAACTAATAATTTGGAAGCAGGGCTATATATAATGGAATTTTACCGAGACAAAAACTCTGTGTCCAAAGAAAAGTACTAGCTAGCTCACTACAAGAGAATTGATTTTTTGGGACGAAACATTTTGTCCCAAAAGATCCAATTTTCGTAAAAATCCCATTTTCATCTCTAAGTTGTCTAAAAAAACCCGTCTCAAAAGGTTTTTTGAGACGAAATTAGATAGAACCAGTCGTAGGTGTTCGAACAAGAACTTTTTTCTAAGACGAAACATTTTTCGTCCCAAAATCTCGATCAAATGGAAAGCCTTCCGTTCGAACAACTTTGATCAGTTTGAACAATACAAAAACTTGATTCGAAAGACTAAATAGATTTGATCCTGTTTGAACGGACAGAGTGTTCGAACAGACTGAGTCAGTTTGAATAAACAAATTGTTGTTCGAACACAATTAATATGAACGATTGTTGCCAATTCGAATATAAAATGACTGCTCGAATGCTAGGTTCTGCAGTTTGAACAGATTGGATTTTTCTGAGGTTGTTCGAATGATTTTGTTTTTGGCTCGAGCACAAGTTAAAAAGATTTACCGTTCGAACTGGGTATTTTACGTTCGAACGGTACTTATGATACAAAATTGATTTTAATTAAAAATACAACACTAATATTAAATAATATAATTTAAACATCACATTTGTTCAAATGTTCTGAGACAGAATAATAAAAAGACAATTGAAGAAAAATAAGTTCTAGAATTGTGGTGGTGGCATAGAGTTTTGTGACATCATTGATTGCCACTGTTCAAACATTATTTGGGATTGAATCTCCAGCTTATTCTGCATGTTTTCTTCTAATCTCGCCTCTAAATCCGTTGCTTGATCCAATCGGGTTAGCAACTCTTTTTCCTTGGACCTCAAATGTTCTATCTCAATCCTTACTTTATCTAATTGCTGAGTTTTTTTTCACTTGATCTAACTTGAGAAGAGGATGATGATGTTGATGATGGCTTCACACAACGTCCTAAGCTCCTCAAATATTTAGAACGTGATCCAAAAACTTGAAAAAAGATCTGAGCATCGTTGACAGATAATTCATTTGATGTATCCGTAGCAATTTCCTTAAGTGATATAATCTTGTCCTACAAAAAAAAAAAAAAAAACATTAAAGTTAGTATAAGTAATAAAAATATTATTAGACAATTGAATTAAAATAACTTAAAGTTAAATAATTTGCTTTTGCTTCAGGATTGGTGCAACCACCATCACGATTTTTATGTGTTTTAGCATACAATTGGGTCAGATTATAGTCAGTAAGACTTTCTTCTTGTTGCTAAAAAAATTTATGTCTATATGTTTAATACATCCAACATATACTATATATATAAAAAAAAAAAGATAACAGAGAAATTACCTAATAAGCAGGTAAGCAGAATCTTTAAATATATCACAAAATTTCTCCCATTTGTTTGGTGACATTACTTGGAATAGATTTTGACGCGCCTTTGTTGCAGTACTGAACTTCTGATAGTGTGTATGACATTGACTTTTGTACTTGTGGAATGCATTGGATATCAGCTCCTCAAACGTTAATTAGGTACTTCAATGTATTTAATTAGGGCATTTTATGCAGATAATTTTGCATTCTTTATAGGTAATTGGTTTGTTAGTTTATATAATTTTAATTAGGACAAGTTAATGGTTTATATTTTAATTTGGTTTTTTATGGAAATAATTCATATTATTTGAATTGGACATTTTATGCAAATTATTCATACTATTTGAGATCAAAATTAATAGGTACTTCAATGTATTTAATAATTACATTTTATGCAAATAACTGTGCATTCTTTACAGGTAATTTTATTGTTAGTTTATATTATTATAATCAGGACAAGTTAATGGTTTGTATTTTAATTTGGTATTTTATGGAAATAATTCATATTATTTGAATTTGGACATTTTATGCAAATTATTCATACTATTTGAGTTCAAAATTAATAGGTACTTCAATGTATTTAATTATTACATTTTATGCAAATAATTGTGCGTTCTTTATTGGTAATTGGTTTGTTAGTTTATATTATTTTAATTAGGACAAGTTAACGGTTTATATTATAATTTGGTATTTTATGGAAATAACTCATATGATTTTAATTTGTGTATTATGCAAATTATTCATATTATTTTAATGTGTATTTTATGATAATAATTCATATTATGGAAATTTGGGTATTTATTATTAATTTCACAACTATCAATATTACAAATTAATATCACAAACAAACAATATAACTAACATTATCACAAAACAATATCACAAACAATATCACAAATCACCATATTATTCATCCCCAAATTACAATAACATACTAACAACATTAACAATATTACACTAAATAATTAACAAATCACAGATTAATAACATATCAAACTTTCTTAATAACATATCATACATTTATAACATATCAAACTTTCTTATTAATTACAATAATCCTAACTTTCACAAATAGTCCCTAAAACTAAAAAAACGTCAATCATTGAATAAAGAACTCTAACTATTTTCACAATTCAAACAATATATATAATTACATAAATATCCAAATACATTACACTAATTTTTGTCACAAATTTGTTCATCAATACCCAAATACCTACATGTACATATCATCCCAAAATGGTTAATAAAGCTTACCTCAAATTTGTGCAGTCCAATAAACAATATAAATCACCAATACCTACATGTACATAAATCAATATCACAATTTTGAAAAGTTAGTGCTCAGATGTGGAGACTAATATTGGTCTAGTGAGAGATCATTCTAGATGACTTTCGCGATATTGCCTAGGATGCACAGAGCATATACTCCATCATCGTCGATCGGGGATGGGAACCGATTTGTCAGCAGATGGGTGTTGCCTATCCGGACATGGTTGTGAGTTTTACCATACCATGGGTGAGATGGAGGCTGATGCTGTGCCTTCACCTTTACCATTCGTGGAGTGAGTATTACTATCTTAGCCTTTGTTATTTCTAATTTTATTGGTATCTCATGTGTGATTGGTGCATACCCTACGCCGGCTGTGCCTGATGTAGGGACAAATGGTGAGGGTGATAGTGTGGATGATGCTCCAGTAGATGACGGTCTCATAGACGATAATGTTCGTCAAATGATGCTGGACGCTTCGGCTCCTCCATATGATGGCAGCAAGGTTATCAGGCAGGTAGACTGTACATCATTTTTTAGAATACTAAATTTAATTGTTTCCACTAATGTCGATCTGAGAAACACAAGATAGATTTCGACATCAAGCGAGCTAGATTTATATTATGAATAGCTAGAAGAGAGCCGATTGATCTGCCATTATATTTCGTCCACCGGATTTGATCTGAGTCACTCTACTTTAGTGCAAGCAGTCTACCATTTGCACTGATGATCTATAACCTCTTAGTCTGATTGTGGGTTAATGTGCAAATGACTGAGAGGAGGCAATCACATAATGGGCCTCTTAGCAAGATGACATTTAGCAGGAGTGAGGGTCACTTGCAGAAGATTCGAGCTAGTATTCAAGCAGCACAAGATAATGGCATGACGAGTGATCCAGCTTCTACTCCTGCTGGTGTTTAGAGGCAGCCTGCTAGGGCTACTTTGGATGGGGTACAATATCTGCTCGAGGAGCATCGTCTACTTTTGATCAAGGAGATTTTTGAGCCCATCATGGGGAAGCTTCACAAGATAGAGGGACGCATATCTTCCTTATAGGAAGATTTTGAGCTACTTACCAAATAAATAGTTTTAATTTTTATTTTACTTTTTTATGTTGTATTGAACATTATATTTTTTGGATTTAATTAGTATATGATTTTTATTTTTGGTGTTTGCTAACTTGTTTATTGTCAAAAACATTTTCTTATTTTACTAAAGTAATATTTATTTAACTAAAAATCTTATTTAACATAAAAGAATTCATTAAAATATTTTTAAATTAATTACAAAAAATTAATTTATGAATATGAAATATTTTAATTCACCATAATTAATACTATAATATATATATATTATATTTTGAAAATGACAACTAATAAATTAAAAAAAAAATATTTATTTTTAAGGTATTTTGGATGTCTTTCAATAAATTATTATAATTAAACAATCTCGTTTGAACGTCTATTTTGGGTTAAAACTAAGTTCATATCATTCGAACCAAACACTTCCGTTCGAACAATATTGAATCAAATCCCCACCAATATTTTTATAATTTCCCACCAAACAAGTCGTTTGAATGAATAATTTGGTGTTTGAATTAGTTCGAACCCAATTTCTTTGAGTTCAAACTGTCTTGCAACCATCCCGCCAAAGTTTCCCACCAAAAAACACCCTTTCAAACATAAAATTTCAGTTCGACCGGTTTTGAACTTCCCCGACAAAATTATATATACTTTCCCGCCAAGATTATTATTCGAACCAAGACTAAACTATTTGAACAGACGTTAACTCTCTGTTCAAGCAAAGTTTTACCTGTTCAAATGTATTTCTTTTTTTGAGACGATATAGTTCGTCAAAAAAGATTTTGTTCGAATGGATATTTATTTGTTCGAACGCCTTGAAAACCTCATCCATAATTAGAGGCGAAATTTAAATTTCATCTCAAATAAGTACTTTTAGGGATGAAATTATATTCGTCCCTAATAAATTTCGTCTCTAAAAATGAAATTCGTTGTAGTGTAGCTAGCCATTTGATCTCGATAATGGAGCTAATCACGAATTAGAAAGTTTAATTTCAACTACTATGAACATACATATAATATATACATACGTATCCAATGCTATTTGAGTACTAGTCCTCGGTGGTCATTGCTAATCCCTGAAGGGTTGGACATCTTGAGAATGACCTTCTATTGGAGATTCCATCAGATGACAACCCAACCCGTTCCACAACCGAGCCCTTCTCATGATGCCAAGACACATTGTTTTATTTTCCATACTTGCCATGCCATGTCAATTCGTGTGCAAGGGGTGTGCAAAATCGACTAAATCTAGAGCTTTTGTTATAATTTTCAAGAAAATATACCATTCTTGTAATTTTCCTCATACTTACCGAATATAACAATTCCTCTCTTTCGGAATATATATACACACACACACACATATATATATATATATATATATATGTTTTCTGAAATTGATGCAAAGAGAATGTAATTTGGGATTAAAATCTGCAAATTAATTAATATATTCTTCCCTTAATCTGTAAACATTGAAAATGGAACAAATAGAAAAACAAAAAAACAAAACAGATGAACAGTGCACAATGCGTCGGCAGTGGCACGTGCAAGGCACTGGTCACTCAGGGAGGAAAGCCGACGGTCAATCTTGGAAGGCCTGGAGTCATGGAGTCCAGAAAAGCCAAGTGTGGTGTCTGCCGAGGTCTCCTCAGAGGCGTGTGATGGCCACACACCGACAGATCCAGAAACTTCATCCAACGTGTGCGGGCTACGCTCCACTCCAATGGACGCCGGATTTGGTGGTCTTGAAGATCGGCGGTTGGACGTCATCTTGGTGGGGTGCGTGTAGAAAGGCGACGACTGGAAAGACCCGAACGGCGATCCTCCCTTATTTGACCTGAAAAACATAAAAACAAAACCAAAAAACACTACACAAAAAATAAAATTGACAGAAGAGAAGGGAGGGGAAAGAAAAAAGATTATTATAAGAGAAGTGCTAGGTTTACAAAAATATTTCATAAAATTAAAAAACTCCAAACTGATATGCTTTATTATGGTATATTGGGTTATAAAACTTTTTTTACTATAAAGTAGATTTCAAATTTTCAGAGCAAGTTACATCAATATGGGAATTTTACTTTTACAAGATTTTTTTGTGAACCAAATATTTCTTGTATTTTAATATAGAAGAGCTGAACTGTAGATGGTAATAACTAAGTACAACCATAGAATTAATTTGGGTCCTTGTCAACTAAAGGTTAGAATTGGATTGAGAGGGAGGCTGAAATTTGGTTTTGACAAACTAAAGTTCCTTAGCCGAATTGTGGTATGGAAAATTATAATCAAATTCTTGCAAATCCCAAATGCATTGACCATATCTCATTTTCTTTCCTTGCCTCTAGCACCTTAGATGGTTGGTAGATTTTCCTACCAAACACCAAATCAGATCTTAATTAACATTTATACTAATTAGTTATGATTAACTTGGTTAAACTTTAGATCGTAATATTGTACTATGCATCTGTGCCGTCTTTATTCTACAGGCAATGATCTAATGATAGCACTTTCTTTTATGACCATTCTACTTGTCTATTCGTATTCAGTGACTAAATATTATATATGTCAATGCTAGGCTTGCTATCCGTTCCTTGGGGTGGGCAGTCAGCCACCACCCTGCCCCTCTCACCAGCATGGACATGCCATGGTCTCCATCATTGTGATGCGCTATTTTTATTTATTTATTTATTTTGTTTAAGGTTTTTTTTTTTTTTTTAATTGAATCTATGTATTTGAGGCTTGATTTGTTGATTTCTTTGTAAGCCTAACACTTCTATTCTTAAACCCACAGTCATTCATGGTAGTAGTTCTTTACTCAGACCCATGGCCACACAGTAACCCGTGGACATCGCACTACCTTAAAGGAGAAAAAATAGAGAAGGAGGACAAGAGAAGAGGACAAAGAGGGGGGGAGAAGAATAAGGAGACATGGTGCACTGCCGGGGGTTGGGCTAGCTCTGAAGGAGATTTAGAAGAGAGAAGAGATTGGGAGATGGGGGTTGGACAATAGGAGGGATTGAGTGAGAAGAGAGAAGAGACGAATGAGAAACTAGGATTTTTTTCGTTATATACGGGGCCCTATTTGGGGTGGGCAGGTAGCCCAACGACCCCCGCACTTGCTCCTTTCTTTTTAAGAAAAGCCTACCCATCTGGGCCCATACACGGGGGGCGGGTGGATGCGAGGGCCCACCAAGTAGTTAGGCCTAGTCAATGCATACTAGGCCATTTTAAGCAAATCTATAGGTCTATGTAGGGGTGTGCAAAATTTTGAAAATTTCGACTCCGTCCGACTTCCGCTCCGACTCCGACTCCGACTTCGTCTGAGTCATCGGAATTCGGAGTCTGAATTAGGAGTAGCTTCGAATATCTATTCGGAGTCGCAGTCGGAGTCGGAGCTCCAAGAAGCTCCGATTCCGACTCCGAAATTTTTTTTACTGTACACTTGCGTTCGAGCGAGGTGTCGAGCGCAAGTCGAGCACACGTTGTATTGAACATTGGCTTGATCGACATGTCGAGCGGAGTCGAGTGAACCTCTTCCAGAGAGGTTCGCTCAAGCGACATGTTGAGCGGAAGTCGAGCGAACCTCTCTAAAAGAGTTCCGCTCGAGCGCCACGTCGAGCGCATGTCGAGCTCCGATCTTATGTCGGAGCTCCTATCGGAGTCAGAGTCGGAGCTCCAATTTGACTCCGACTCTTGTCGGAGTCGGAGGTCGAAAACGAGCACTCCGACTCTGTCGGAGTCGGAGCCCAGCCCTAGGTCTATGTTCTACATTTTCATGACTTTAACTTGTAATAATAATTGTTATCGGCCTAGAGTAGTTCTTTCAACAGTCGCCCTACAAGTCTTGATCCTTAACTTTTAGGTTCACCATCTAATTACTCTTTGGCCTTGTTTGCATATAGCAAGAGCATATCATTCCATCCCATGTTATTTCAATATCAAAATACTATAAATAAAAACAGTTTTCAATTTCAAATTTTTATATTTTTTATCTAATCATTATCTAATCATTAAAATTTTTTTAAACTTCTAAACAAAGCACAAAAGATAATTTAACTTTTTTAAATAAAAAAAAAAAAATAATATTAAAAAATAACATTATAATAATATTTTAACTTTATAATCTTTTTATTCAATTTTTTTTTTCTCATTTATCAAAACTCTATAAAATATCTCAACTCAAAACATTTTACTATTATTCACAAATAATTTTACTATTATTTACATCTTATTTCACTATCTAAACTAAGCCTAAACAAACCATGCACTCATTCTTGAATCACCAAAGTGCTGTTACAATTGGTCACCTCTAAGTACAAGTTTTATTCAGTGGAACACCCTTTGATCATTAAATTCTGTAATAATTTTGGAAGGAAAGATGTGAAGCCAAAACAGGAACTTATATCTAGATCAGGCCGTATTAAAAAGTCACTTCATGGTAGACATGTACCCGGCACGTGCCGTTGTACAGATTGACTGGCACAAAGTGTTACATGACGGAGGCCTAGATCAGTCACCATCCGCCAATCGAGGGGCGTCTTTCCACGCTTTTATCGAGCTTAGTAGCCCAATGGCAAACAGTAGTACTGCGTGCTTGCAAGCTGTAGGTGTACGTGCGAGTTATTGTCTGGCCAAAAATAGAGTACTAAGCTGCTTACGAGAAAATGGCAATATTATGGTATACAGGGAAAGTGTTACTAAATATATAAGTTTAATATACAAGTCTTAGTGCTTTACCTTTTGCATTAAATATATATATAGTTATTGTTGCACCCGATAATCATAATTAAGGTCTGGCGTGACTGTCGCCAAACACAGTTTGCCATTGGCTTAGCCCACGTGGACGTGATTTCTCTAACCAATAAGATTCGATATGACTATGATAGCGCTGCCGTGGCCTCCCTTGAATTAAGGAGCTAGACATCAAGTCCAAGAATAATATTAGGTCAGATTTATATACCACTTGGCCAACTGCATGCGAATTAACTTGGCAGGCCAGGTGTCAATCATCAGGAAATCATATATTTACATAGACCAAGATCGAAAGGTGATTTTGCGTACATTCCCAGTACTCAGTTTTATCATCCCAACGATGAATTGTGTCGCTTCACTGATCAGTCATTATACAAATTAAAAATTACATCTTTTTAGTTTGTGATGCAAATAGTATATCATATATTGAGAAGAACAGAGAAAGCACATGAGCTTCATCATAACTTTTATTTCTCCTACGCACCATGCAAGGACGAAATTAAAGTATATGTAGAAAATAGGGTTTTTTTTTTTTTTTTTTAATTAGTTATTTATTTATTTTCCTTTGAATTGAAGGAGATGAATGTTTGTGATCCCCCTCTGATCGATGCCCTAAACTAACATGCTAGCTAATGGATTGGACAGATCTAAGTGCAGTTAATCAGGTATACTTGACAAAACTTTCAGTACCTGTAGTACTGTTGGCATCATGCATTTTACACTTTAACCTATCTAGCTCCTTCCATGCATGTTAGGGTTTGTCGAACCCTGTTTTCTACATTAATCCAATTTTCAAAAGTGATTACTCATCATGACGTGCCACACCCATGTTCAGAATTACTAGCTCCTTCCCATGCAAGGGAAGACTCCTCAAATCAAACTTAAGATCAAATGTCCCTATTTATAGGCTGAAAATATGCTTGTAATAGAAATCAAATATTTTGCAATAGCGGAACAATCTTATGTAAATGTGCGGTAAATGTTAGGCTTAATTTTAGTTCTCTTCCCTAGAATAGAATCCGTGTACTTGTATATATTTTGCTACAATCAATTGAAAAAGAGTGTGAAGATTTTTTCCTTGATAGCAATAACAATCTCTGTGTTCATATGTCTCAAAATCTCATCATGGTATCAGGAGAGCCATCCTCCACCTAGAATTCGATCCCCCACTCTGAAAATACCTATAATTCGATCACAACTCCTCCATCTTCAACAGAAATTCCCCTTATCGCTCTCAATATCACCTCTTAGATCAACGAAAAACTTACCCCTTCCACCTTTCCTCAATGGTGTGCCCAGTTCGAAGCACTCCACAATGGATATAATATCCTTGACTCTGTTACTAGAGATAAGCCCTGCCTTCAACCCCACTTCTGCCCATTAAAGAACTCACTGGATAAGACAAGATAAACTTATCCTCAGTGCTATTCTGGCCTCCACGACCACCACCATAACACCCTTCATCTCCATTGCCAAAACATCCCAAGAAGCATGGCAAAAATTACACACCATGTACGCAAGCAAGTCTCGGACTAGGGCAATGCAACTTAAAGAGGAACTTACTCTGATCAAAAAGGGAAATAAGTCGGTTCAAGAGTACTTGCACACCATCAAATCTCTCACAGATGAAATCTCCCTCATAGATCATCCAATCTCTGAAGATGATCGAACGCTTTACATCCTCAATGGTCTGAGTGCAGATTTTTGCGTGATCGCAGCTCCTATTCGTGCACGAGAATGCCCACTTACCTTTGAGGAACTACATGATCTTCTTGTAGGTCACAATGCGTACCTTCGCCGCCTTGAAGCCACCTTCCAGCAGCTGGTCGCCTTTGCCAACTACTCTAATCGGCGATCTGGTTCTTCCTCTGGAGGCCACTCTTCTAAAAGCTTCTCAAAGCCGAATGGTTCTGATCGCAGCACTGGAGCTCCCCAGAACAACATTTCCTCAGGCTAGTACCGAAATAACAACGGCCTACGAGACAATAGGAAGTTCAAGCCCAACGGCCATCGCCATTACACACCCAAATGCAAACTTTGTGAACAATTGGGCCATATTGTAAAAAATTGCCCTCGTATCCAATTTACTGCAGCAATGACAAACTGTGCCTCAACTGTACTAGCCCAAGACACAAAGTGGCTTATAGACTCGGCAGCCTCTCATAATATCATTGGTGATTTGGCTAATTTATCTATCCATTCTAAATATGATGGCACTGATGAGGTTGTCATCGGTGATGGTTCGGGTTTGCATGTCTCTCACATTGGTTCATTGGTTCTTCACTCACCTACCCGCACTTTTCATTTAAATGATACCCTTTGTGTGCCCAATATACGAAAAAATCTTATCTCTGTTCATCATTTTACAACTCACAATCATGTTTTTATTGAGTTTCATCCTTCTTTTTTTCTTGTTAAGGATCAGACCACGGGAACGGTTCTACTCAAAGGTGCGTGTGAAAATGGTGTCCACACCCTTCCTAAGTCAATGGTGAAATCTTCTCCAACAATGATTGCCAACGTGCATGAAAGGACCTCCGTTGATGGGTGGCACAAACATTTTAGATATCCATATCATAAAATTGTCCAACAACTTGTCAACTCTTTTTCTCTTCCAATAATAAAAGAAAATGTTTCTCATCTTTGTACTTCTTGTTCCGTTAATAAAGCCCACAAACTTCTATTTCGGCAAAATAGTCTTCAAAGTCATGTTCCTCTTGACTTAATTTATACTGATGTTTGGGGACCCTTTAGTTCCATTGGCACTGATGGATCACATTATTATCTCATTTTGGTTGATCATTTCACAAAATATATTTGGTTTTATCCTATGGAAACAAAATCTGGTGTTAGCACAATATTCTCTCAATTTAAATGTCTTGTTGAAACCAGATTTCAATCCAAAATCAAAACCATTTATTCGGATAACGGTGGTGAATTTGTGGCTTTAAAAAAGTATTTTTCAATTCATAGAATAAGTCACTACACAATCGCTCCTCATACACTGCAACAAAATGGTGTTTCCGAACGTCGTCATTGTCACTTAGTGGAAACGGGCCTAACTTTATTACATGATGCTTCCCTACCTTTGAAATATTGGCCCCATGCCTTTTCCACTGCGGCATATCTTATTAACCGTCATCCAACCCCTCTCCTTCAAAACATATCTCCATTTGAAGTATTGTTTAAACAACCAATAAATTATTTGAAGCTAAAAAAATTTGGTTGCTTATGCTTTCCACTCATTCGGCCGTATAACACAAATAAAATGTAGCCCAAAGCAATCCCCTGTCTCTTCGTGGGCTATTCTTTGGCCTAAAATGCCTACAAGTGCATTGATCCATCTACCAACAAAGTGTATCACTCCAGACATGTTCTGTTTGATGAAAACTGATATGGTCTTTATGAAAATCCAGCCTCTTCGTCGTCCTCGGCAAGTGCTTCACCCATCTTTTTGCATCGCCTCCAGGTAACGCATTTCCCTCCTCTTCTCTTAATTCCCAAAATTTACACTTTGTTTCCTCATGCCCTAATCCTCTTGCATCACATGATATTGCGCAATCCTCATCACATTCGCATGACACTCCACTCACGCACAATACTAATACTGATTTGCACCTTGGCACCTCATCTGCTCCTTGTGACTCACCTGCAAAACATCCTACACAAACCCAGTCCATGACCACTTGGTCAATCAATAACATCTGTAAACCCAAACAACTAAATTCCACAGCCAAACATCCCATTCCAAGCACCATTGAACCAACTTGTGTGGACCAAGCTCTTCATGAACCACACTGGAGAACATCCATGTCAGAAGAACTTACTGCCCTTATGTGACATGGTGCATGGGAATTGGTCCCTCCCCACAATAAGTGTCAACCCATGCGGTGCAAATGGGTATTCCGGGTCAAGCGAAAATTTGATGGGTCAATAGATCGGTTTAAAGCGCGACTTGTCGCAAAAGGCTACAATCAACGTCCTAGGGTGGATTGTAAAGAAACCTTTAGCCCCGTTGTGAAGCCTGCTACAATTTGAACTGTTCTAACTGTTGCTGTGATGCAGGGATGGCCCTTGAGACAACTTGATGTGAACAATGCATTTTTGCATGGACAGTTGACTGAAACAGTTTATATGGCCCAACCCTTAGGATTCAAAGATGCTTCAAAACCTCATCATGTTTGTAGGTTAAATAAGGCAATTTATGGCCTAAAACAAGCCCCTAGAGCCTGGTATTCAGCATTGAAAATGGCCATCATGAGTCTCGGTTTTCAAAATTCAAAGGCAGACTCATCCTTGTTTATATACCACCAAAACTCTATTTTGTGTTATTATTGGTATATGTGGATGATATGGTCATCACTGACAGTAATCTGAAATTTTTATCTCGTATCATTGAACAACTTGGACTTCAATTCTCTTTAAAAGTCATGGGTCAGCTTCATTTTTTCTTGGGCATGGAAGTCATTCCTACAACATCAGGTCTCTTCCTATCCCAACACAAATACATTCGGGATCTTCTTTCAAAAACAAATATGATGGGTGCAAAGGAGGTCTCTACCCCGCTATCTACAAGCATGGCTTTGAAGCTGGTTGATGGAACCACATCATTTGATAGCACTGAGTTTCGAAGTGTTATTGGGGGCCTTTAGTATTTATCTCTCACACGTCCAGACATTTCTTTCTCAGTCAATAAACTGTCACAATTTATGCATAAACCCACAGTAACTCACTGGGCAGCTGTCAAGAGACTTCTCCGGTACTTGAAACAAACTATATTCCATGGCATCCACATTAAAAAAAATTCCAGCTTTGATCTTATCACATACTCCAATATTGATTGGGCGGGCAATTTTGATGATCGTACATCCACATCAGCATACATAAGTTTCCTTGGATCCAGTCCCATTTCTTGGAGTTAAAAAAAAACAGAGAGCTGTAGCAAGATCATCGACCGAGGCTGAATATAGATCTCTTCCAAATGCTGCCTCCGAAACAATATGGCTGCTATCATTATTCAAGTAACTCGGGCTACCAATAAAAGCTTCACCAACATTGTTATGTGATAATTTGGGTGTAACACATCTTAACTTCAATCCTATTCAGCACTCTCCGATGAAACACATTCAGATTGATCTATATTTTTTTCGTGACATGGTTCAAAAGAAAATTCTCAATGTTCAACATGTCAATAGTCAAGATCAGCTAGCAGACTTATTAACAAAGCCATTATAACCACAACGCATGGACTCTCTCAAAATCAAGATTGGCTTAGCCGATGGCACCTCCATCTTGCGAGGGCGTATAAGGGAAGACTCCTCAAATCAAGCTCAAGATCAAATATCCCGATTTATAGGCTGAAAATATGCTTGTAATAGAAATCAAATATTCAGTAATAGCTGGAACAATCTCTTGTAAATGTGTTGTAAATGTTAGGCTTAATTTTAGTTCTCTTTCCTAGAATAAAATCTGTGTACTTATATTTATTTTGCTACAATCAATTGAAAAAGAGTGTGAAGATTTTTTCCTTGATAGCAATAACAATCTCTCTATTCATATCTATCAAAATCTCATCAAGTTTTATCTTCAAAAATACATTTTTAAAAGTCTAATATTCATGTTAAGAAGTGAAGTGCTATTGTCACAAATGTATTACTAAAAAATAATCTCATAAATTGACATGACTTCATGTGATCCGTTAAATTTATTGTATGATAAAAGTAACTTTATAATTTAACAAATCACATCAAGCCTGCATGTGATCAGCTCGTGGGATTATTTTTGTGTAATCTCTTTGTTATGGCTAAAGTATTTTTTCTATTAAAGAAGTGTCCTAGGCATAAAAAGATTTTACAAAAGTAAAGTTACAAATTGACGTGGTTTTATACTATACATTAGATCTACTTTACAATAAAAATAACTTTATAATTTGATGTACTATATCAAATCACGTCAGTTTGAGAGTTTACTTTTGTAAAATTTCTTTGTGACAGAAGTATTTCTCAAATTTACATGGAGATGTTAAAATTTCTTCTTAATTTAATATATATGATCTATTTCATATGGTGAAATTGGACGCCTAGTTGTTTGACAAGAAAATTAACAAGGATATGTAGCAATCGATCTAATTGCAAATGAAAAATATTGGGAGCAGCCATTATTGGGAGTAGCCATTTTTGCACACCCTATGTGGCATCATCTAAACCACACATCTTTTAAATTTGAAATTAGAGAGAGACGATGAGAGAGAGCGGAGATGAGAGAGAGTGTGACGACGAGAGAGAGATCGAGATGAGAGAGAGAGCATAGATGAGAGAGAGACAATGAGGGATGAGAGAGAGATCTGATGAGAGAGAGAGTTGAGGAGAGAGAGAGCCGAGATGATAGAGAGAGACAATGAGAGAGAGAGAGACGATAAGGGATGAGAGAGAGACGATGAGAGAGAAAGAGCTGATGAGAGAGAGCTGCTGCTGAGAGAGATGAGAGAGAGATGATGAGAGAGACGATGGAGAGAGAGATGATGAGAGAGAGGAAGAGAGAGAGAGTGGTAGACGTCTAGTGCGTTTTGCGCAAAAAAAAAAAAATGATGAGAAGCAGCCATGTAGTGTGTGCAATGTGTGCATAGCTACAGTGGCTGCTCTGTAGCACTACTCAATGGCAAATATGAATCTTGCTATGTAAAGGAATGTAATTGTAGGTATGTGTTAAATTTCCTCATTCCTTTTTTTTTTTTTTTTTTTTTTTTTGTTGATAGGAAAATATTTCATAAAACAAATGAAAGTGTTACATAGAGTTTGAATCAAGCCATACAGCTTATGATAACAACGTTGGTATATTTGCCCCCATAACTCTAGACCCTCCACATTCCAAGTATAACGGGCAAGTCGATGAGGTGCCTCATTCCCTTGCCTATGGACATGCTGTACTTTGCACTCATCAAAAGACTGCATTAAACTCATAATTTCTTTAAGCAAATTCCCAAGCAGAGATAAATAGGAGTCTGCTATTTGTAGTTCTTGGATCATCATTAAGTGATCACTTTCAAGAATAATCTTCGAGATGCCCTGTTGAACATAGAATTGAAGCCCCCTTAACATAGCAAGGAGTTTAACTGTTTTTGGGTTCGAAACCTCCTCCTCCGCTTTGCTCACAACCATGATGACTCTACCTTTCTCATCTCTAAGAATAGCACCCACTCCTACTTTGTGTAGATCAAAGAACATAGCACCATCTACATTGAGTTTGAGAAAAATTGTGGGTGGAGGCTTCCAGCTACATTGTGTTGCCGGGCTTGAGCTTGAAGTAGATCTCCACTCCTTGTAGAACTTTTGCAGAGAAAAAGCATAGGCAACCACATTCTTAGGTTCATAAGAGATGTTATCATGAAGCATCTTATTTCTTCTAAACCACAGCCCCTAAGCCATTAGAAAGAAAGTTGTCAAATCCTCCATTGTTCCTTTCTCTTTCAGTATCATAGTTGCATCCCTAATATCATGAATTCTCTCACTATCTTTCAAAATAATCAAAATAGGCAGATAACTATCCTAGACAGTAAGAACAATTGGGCAGTAGATTAGAGCATGGGGGAGGTCTTCTAGTTGATCCTTACAAAAACAACATATGACTTCAATATCAACATTTTTATGCACAAGATTGTGTTTAGTGGGTAAACAGTTTTTGCAGGCTCTCCAAGCAAAGATATTGACCTTTTGGAGAATCTTCATTTTCCACAGCAATTTCCACAAAGTATGATCTCTGTTAGCACTAGAGCTTTCTCCTCTATTTTCCTACAACATACTAGAAAAAAATCTATAGGTACTCTTGACATTAAATCTCCTATCTTATGCTTGGCTTCATATCCATCTATCTCCATTTCCTCTAGGACAGATCATGATTTTCAAAATGTCTGAAACAATTTTTGGATTGAAAAGAGCTCTAATTTTTTGTACATCCCACCATTATGTGTTATTATCAATGAGTGTATCAACTGTGTTATTCCTTTCTTCTGCATCCCTTATCACCAATTCCTGCTTTAAAACTCTATGTCCTAGAATCTGGGGGTCTCTTCAAACCCTTATTGACTTTCCATTTCTCACTCTCCATTGGTAGCCCTGTTGTAGATAATTCTTGGGTTCCCAAATTCCTCTCAAAGCATAAGATGGATTATAGCCCAACTTTGAGTTAAACAAATATGATCAGAGAAAATATTTTGACTTGTGTATTCTTTGTAGAAGTGAATCTTCTTCTTGTAGGATTCTCCATCCTTGCTTAGCCATAAGTGATATATTAAAGGTCTTCAGGTCTTTAAAACCTAAACCCCCTCTAAATTTTGAAGCACCCATCTTTTTCTAGCTAACCCAATAGATATTTCTTTCATCTGCTTTCTTCTCCCGCCAGAATAGAGCCATCATACATTCAAGATCTTTGCAGAAAGAATTAGGCAATTTGAAACAACTCATAGCATAGGCAGGAATAGACAAGGCCACAGCTTTAAAGACTTCTTTACCACCTTGAGAAAGTTTTTTTTCCTTCCAAGTCTGTAATTTCTGCAAAGTATACGTTTTATACTGGAGAAAATATTAGACTTTGATTTTCCAACTATGGGAGGAAGAGCTAAGTACTTCTTATACTGCTGAACATTACCACCACCCCATAAAGACATAATTTCTTCTTTAATAGCATCTGTGACATTTTTACTAAACACCATTGATGTTTTATCTTTATTAACTTTCTGCCCTGATGCATGTTCATATTGATCCAACAACTCTTGTATATTCTATGGAAGGACTTGCCTTACAAAATTTCACATTATCATCCGCAAACAACAAATGGTTTAGTGTAGGAGCCCCTCTACAAATCTGAATTCCAAGCACAACTTGATTCCTGCCAACTTTTTTAAGCAAATGAATAAGCCCCTCAATGCAGAGAAGAAAGAGATAATGGGATAGAGGGTCTCCTTGTATCAGTCCTCTAGTTAGAAAAATAGGCCCTTTAGGTTCACCATTGATCAGAACAACAAAATATACTGTTCTAACACATTTCATGATCATCTGGGTCAGCTTCACCTCAAAGCCTAATTTAGTCAAGACTTGTTTCCAAAAGTCCCATTCGAAGCTATCATAAGCTTTGCTCATGTCTAATTTGAGAGACACGTAACATTTTTTCCCCTTCCTCTTTTGTCTTAAATAATGAATAAGCTCATAGGTAATGAGGACATCATCAGTTATGAATATACCCGGAACAAAAGCACTTTGAGACTCAGAAATAATACAAGGCAGAAACTACTTTAGCCTATTTGCAATCACTTTGGATATGAGTTTATAAATGACATTGCAGAGGCTTATGGGGCGAAAATCAACAACTTTCATAGGAGATTTTTCTTTGGAATCAAAGTGATGAAAGTATGATTCAAATCATGAGGAAAGTCACCAGAATTTAGGGCATGTAGAGTAGTAACAATAACAGATTTCCCAATAATATTTCAATATTTTTGGAAAAAGATAAGGGACATATCATTTGGCCCAGGGGCCTTGGTAGGATGCATTTGCTTGAGTGCCAATGAGACCTCTTCCTCAGTGTACTGCTTTGATAGTTCCTCATTCATCTGTCCAGTTACTCTGCAACTGATATTTGTCACTATCTCCATCAAGCCTTTTTGATACGAAGCTGAAAAAAAGTTCTTGAAATACTCTTTAAGATTTCTTGAGTTAACTGCTTTCCTTCTTTCCAAACTCCATAATCATGTTGCAACTTCTTTATAATGTTCTTCTTCCTTCTGTGTGAGGCTTTTGTGTGGAAGTATTTAGAGCTCTGATCTCCTGCTTGCAGCCACATGGGTTTAGCTCTTTGATGCCACATCATTTCCTCCCTTTTTAACCACATTTGAACATTGTCTCTTGCATGAATATGAGCTGTCATATCAAAGCAACTGGGGTCTGCCAACTAAAGTCTAGCTAGGTTCATTTGTGCTTTCTTAAGATTAAATTGCACATTCCCAAATTTCTATTTATTCCAACTTTTCAATGTTTTTTGCACAACCATAAATCATCTCCATAATATCTTCTATCCTACTGTTATTTGAACCTCATTTCCAGGCTTCCTCAATAATACATGTGCAACCCTTATCTTCCACCCACATTGCTTCAAACCTGAAAGGTTTCTCCTTTTTTCTCACTACATAAACTCCATCCATTTCTAACTAAAAGGGAATATGGTCTAAATAAAAGCATTTTCATGAGTAACAGATGCCATGGGGAACAATTGGCACATTGAGGATTTGCAAGGAAATGATCCAACCTTCCACTAATGCTAGCAGTCCCTTCCCTCTTATTATACCAAGTATATGGGGTTCCAACAAATCCCAAATCCCTTAATCACAATTACTGAGTACTTCACGAAATGCAATCATTTGCTGCTCTAGCCTTTCCCTACCACCCCACTTCTCATTAACATCAACAGTTCATTGAAATCCCCAAAAAACAAGCCACGCTTTTCCATCTACACTACTTAAAGACCTGATCAAACTCCAAGTCTCCCCTCTACTAGCCGTGTCAAGGTGCCCATAAACACCTGTCAGATATGACTTCAGTTTTATTAACATCATCATTGATCAATAACGCATGAACATTATATTTTGAATAATTTAGCACAGCCAAAACAATTCCTTCCTTCCATATCAATGCAAGCCCACCTCTTCTACCATCACTATCGACAACCAAGCAGGATCTTCCTTTGTGACATTGTAGCGGAGTGTATGAATTTCGCGTGGGTTCCCAAGCCCACGGGACTCCTAGCTTAAAATTTTCATTGTGCCCAACAGGGCTGTGAGATAGCCACCGCCGATAGCTCAACTTTCTCCTTTGCCCTATAAGTCTCGTTTGTATCCATGTTTTGACGTTTCTGATATCTGCCTTGTTCATCTCCATCCTCTGAAGCTTGTCTTTTTTGCCCGTTGTTCTTTATATGAGAGCTTGGGTTAATCTGTTCTATCTGTTTCAGCTGTTGATCCTTCCTTCTCCATTGAGTACCTTTCTGTGGGCCTTTTTGTTTTAGCAATGTGGCAAGTGGACTATCATCCAAAGTAAACTTATCTGTTTTAGGTCCCAAAACATCATGGCCCGTATCCAAATTGCTAATAACTTCCGTATCTTTCCTTACATCTCCTCTTACCATAAATTGAACATATGTTGGCCTTTGATCATGGTTCATGGAATCAATCACCTTCCGCCCTGAAATCTAAGGATTCTTCGCCAACCAAGAATTATCTTCCACAAGATTCTCGACCCTTGTTTGCTTTGTCATTCCAGTAACTGTAGCAGTTACACCCCCAATATCTGTAATGCCTTGGTTTTTAAACACATTTGATGCTTGCTGTTGATTGCTTTTCGGCGTTGTATTTCTTACCAAAATTTCTTGATCGATTGCCTTTTTCAGTGGCCGTTGTCCCCACCCTCGTCCACCTGTAGTTCCCGCACAAAGCCATCGACCATACGGGAATGCTTCCGTTTCAAAAGTTTTCTTTGACAATTGCCAATGTTCATAGTCGCTACGACCATGGCCTAATTGTCTGCAACAATAGCAGAAATTGGGGAATCTTTTGTAGGTGAAACAAATCTAGAATGATTCATTTGTACCTACAATGATCTTCTTTTTCCTCATCAAGGGCTTTGTTACATCAAGCTTAACACGTACACGCATGTATCCCCCCATGCCATTTCACCTTTCTCCAAATCAATCTCCTCCACTATACCTAGCGAACTTTCGATAAGGCAACCCACATATTCATTACGTGCCATCAGAGGATTATCATAAATTCGTACCTAGAATAGAGCCTCTGTTATACGGATTTGATGAACTTGCTGTCTACCATCAAAGTCCATCATCATCACCAACTGTTTATCAAAAGACAAAGGGCCATCACGTTGTATTCTGTCTTTATCCCTTATATCTTCAAATTCTGCCAATATGAGAGTGGAGTCCAAATCACGAAACTTAATTGGCTTCATTGGTTTCCATATCTTCTTCATGGTTTGCTTGAAAGCTTCCTTATTATAGTATTTTTCTATGAGCAATTTCATAATCAAACATTTGCTCCCTTTTGAAATGGCATCTTCCAAGAGGCTGGTCTCCACTTGCATCTCTTCTTGTTCTTGTTCAGTGAGAGATAATCTCTGTAATGTTTTCCCAACTCGTCCTCCATACAGCATAGAAGAACATGCAGACAAGAGGAAGAGAAAGAAAAGAAAACCCTGCACAAAGATAGGGACTGTGGCCTCTACTCAGGACGTCCTAGAGAAATAAACACAAAATACAGATCTATATTCAATTTAAAGATGGTATCAAACCAAATGAACGTAGAATAAGCATCCTTGGCACTCAAGAAAGAGCAAAAAGAAAGAACATTGATCCCCAGCCGGGAAAGACTCGAGCTGAGGATGTTGGAAAAAGAGGCTTAACTAAGCAAGAGGGCGCACTTTTGTGCAGCTGAAGTTGCTAAAGGAACTGGTACTGGAACTTGCCTAATTGTTATGGCAATCCTGGGCATGGGCCTAGTTAGCTGTCTTTTTGGACCAAGTGTAAGTATCAGGGTAGATGTTGGGTTGGGAGGGCATACTCCCTAGGTTTTTCCATGTGCAAATATCGAAAACCTTAACTAATGCTGGGCCTCACAATTGGTCTGCTTTTTGGATGGTGAAGATTAAAATTGATAACTCTTACATTCACTACCACACTCAATATTACTATTATATCCACTTATAAATATTCCATAAATACCACCGGGCAGTTACTATCCTCTCCCTTTTTTGTTCTTCTATAGATTTGCAACTTTTAAACTGTCTCCTCTTATCGAATTTAGTATTTCTCGGTTCAATTAATTCTAACCATTATATATATATATATTTATATAACCTTACATGAGTATCCTAACTGTTGAATCTAATTTAAAGATAGGTGTCGATTTTTTTCCTTTTTTCTTTTAAAAAAAATAATATAAGAATGCATATTTTAAAAAATGATATATCTGGGATTTTAGCATATCAGAAAAGATGTATGTGACAATTATACAATGATATTATGAGGATGAAGATGACGGGATGAACAAAAGTAAAACTCTCGAGGTAAATACTAAAGAGCAATGTTACGTACAGTCTCTAAATGAAGACTATATTATAAATTTAGTTAATTTTATTTTCAAAAATTTTTTTAAAATTATAATAATATTCTTATTAAAATAATATTATTATTTTTTATTTAATAAAAGACTTACACTGTAAATAGAATTTCTCGGTAATAAATACCATGACCACCACCGTCAAGTCATTATTATTATTATGGGTTGTACCGTAATTATGATCGATAATTATCGAGGAGGTACGTGGGCTCTCAATAAAGCAAAAAGACAAACTTTTCGACTTCAATATAATTCTTTATTCTACCTACAATAACCCCAGGCCTAATTGCAAGCTGAATTCATGGGCTTTGTTTTCCTTTCAAGGTGGTGGGCTTCGAATATTCAGATGGTCAAAAGCTTGCATCATATTCAACTTGAATTGTATAATGTTATAATCCGAACTCTTTCCATTCCTTTCCCCGCCTGATTGGAGTATGTTATATGTTATGTAATTAATATTTGGTATAAAAGTCAAGTTTTTGTATTTTTCTTTATTTTGATGAGTACAACACATAACATAGTTTGTGATACTCACTATTAACTTATGAGTGCATATAGGTAGTATATGTGATTTCATTTTATTTGAAAGAGGTAAATTCTTACTCTTTATAATTAATGATTTAAGAGGGATATGATTGTATTGATTAGTATTTTTGGAGTATAGTTGTAATGAACCAGCCCATGATCACGCCCACATCCAAGACTTGAAAAAACAAAAACGAGAGAAGATTGCCCCGCCGGGGGGGGGGGGGGGGATAGATCAAAACGATGTCATTTTAATAAAACCATAAAACCTTTCGTCTCTTCCTTCCTCCCACCCACCTGATGTCTCCTTCTTTCCCCCGACACTTTCTGCACAACCTCCCATACCCAACTCTCCCTCCCCCTCTGAGTTTCCAAGCCACTGCCCTCTAGACCAGGCCATCACCATGCTCCTCTGCTGTCGTTAATTACTCGATTCCTCTTCCTCTTTCCCCTTCGCCTCCGTTGTCTTTTTCACACCGGTTGCAGCGCCACACCACACTAGCAAGTCCTCCATCCATATCTCTTTCGTACACTCATTTTCTCTCTCTGTCTGTGTGCTCATTTTGTCTCCTTGTCTGTGTCTCTCTCGCTTGCTCTCGGCCACTCTCTCTCTCTCTCCCCTTTGTGTTTGTTTCGCAGCCACTCTGTGTTGTTGTCGCCTAAGCCAACACCACGCCGCTGCCTAGACTATTGCGAAATGAGCCGTCCAAAGTGAATGCACTCGACAAATCAATATTCACACTTTTTCAACCAGGAGAAAATAAGCTAGCATTAATTATTGCAGATGTATGAGGATGAGGTAATTAGGCTAACGTAATCAAACTATGATGCATAAGCCATGCATATTTTATTCTATGAGTTTGAATATTAATGTAAAGCTATATGGTATAATCATCCGTATGTCTATCAGGTGCTTGCATCTTGTTCTATATTCAAGTAAAAGTTAAGTTGTTACAGAGGATAAGTAATATAAGAGAGCAACTACATCTGAAGAGATATAGCTAAGATTATATTGAAATACAAACTTCAGTTGAGTAACATTTCATTTATTTGAATTTGATTACTGATGAATTGTACGAATTTGGTTTGGACGAGAGTCTTGTCATAGGATTCTCAAAACCGCCTACAAGTGAAACGGGGAGTCATGAACATCAAGCTTCGAACACAACAACTGGAAACATGTGAAAACGATGGGTTTGGTAAGAACATTTGCAAGCCGGTCACAACTAGAGATGAAACACACTTGCAATGCTATAGCATCAACCCGATCACGAACAAAATGAAAATCGATGTCTACATGCTTACTTTGAGCATGGAAGGCCAAGTAATGCTATATAAAGTCATGGAATGTGCAAAACCTTGCGTATTGCCTTTGAAAAAAATGGGGCCTACTATTAAAAAGTGAATTTTTTCATGTGGTTTCCAGATTTACCTATATTTTCAAAAGAAATGTGTAAGGCATACACACCTTAGGATTGCATAAATCATTTCTCTAGAAGATCGAGTTGGTAAACATGTGTGTAGCGCCAATATCATCACACCAGTGCTTTGGAGCACAGGGAAGCACAACACAGATCATGAAGTAAATACTAAAGAGAAGTGCTACAGTCACAAAGAGATTCCACCAAAATAAACTCACAAACTAACATGTCTTCACACCACTGCAATTCAACTGTAGTGTTGGCAAGGAAATTGTACTTAGCCTCTGTGCTTGAGTGGAACACCATTTGATGTTTATGGGAGCTCTAAGAGATCAAGTTCTTGCCAAGAAACACACAAAAAGCACATTTTGAGTGTGGAGCCTAGCACACAAGAAGGTTCAAAGCCTTGGAAGAAAAGCCCAACCCTCTTATAAAACGAAACCATTTTTCCCAAGGGAATCAAATCCAAAGAACTCTCATTTCTTTATTTCTTCTTTTTCCTTCTCTCTCTCTCTCTCTCTCTCTCTCTTCACGCTGATTACGCCTAAAGAATAACGCGGTAGTTGTAGTACAATTTTGAGGTGTCGATTCTACAAAGAGACAAATTAAAAGAATAGCAGAAGGAACAAAGAAACTGAAGAAAAATATGAAATGATTAATAGAGATCAAAGATTAATTTTAAATGCAAATTAAAGTGAAGCAAAGTGACTAATGGAAAAAGTATTCAAATTTGACAAATAGTAAAGCGTCGGGAATCCCTTGCATGAATCCAGTATTTTAATTATTCTTAATTCATTGAATAACTCAATTGGGAACTCAATTCCCAAAATTTCCAATCAGAAGGTATAGATTTATAAACCAAGATTAAACCAAATGTAACCATTTGAAAAATCATTCACCACTTTTAAAATACATAAATTATTATCATTATTGAGAAAATTCAACGACGAAAATATACTCATGAGGTGATATTGCAACAAAGAATTAAATCAATATAGACAAATAATTGATCCAAACATAATCAAAGAGCTAATCCATTTAATAGAAATAGTATGACTGAATCCTTAAACAAAATAAATTCTATGATTATTCGGAGAAGAAAATATCAACAATGAATTGAGAATAATAAAACAAAAGAATTTTAGTAATTGAAAATCAAATACATAAATTAAAAATACCATATAATGTGCAAGTTCATCCCTAGCCCTACTTGAGAATTTAGCTACCCATAAATATAATGAACAACAAAAATCTCAAGAGAAAAATAAAGCACACGGCGGCCATAGAAATTAATTTCGTCTCTTCGTTCTGCAGTACTGAGCCGTCTCCCTTCTCTCCCCTCACTCCCAATTTCGTGCTAATGAAATGCTTATATAGGGTAGGAAAGAAACCCTAATGTCTTCATATTCCCACATACAAAATCACCTAAATTTTAGGACTCATCTTGGCAGCCACATACGCACTTTGAGAGTTCGAATTTAGAAATCGTTATTAGAGAAAAATTTGTATCCTTTTAAGATAGATTTCCAACGCATCAAGAATCACATCAATCCAATATTTGAGTGGAAAGTTAAGATTAAAATACTAAAATATGTACAGACTGTCTTCTAGCGAATTTCGGACTGACTTTTTCTCTTGATCTGAATTACTCTCAAACCCCATCATTATTCTTATTTGAAGAGTCCTACAATCGTTGAAAGTTCTTAGGTTGTTCCAAGGTCTTGCCCATTTGAAAGTCCTTTGAATTTGACTGAGTTTTGACTTGCTCTTGACTCTGAAATTAAACATAAGAATCTGCTCAGGAGTATCCCAAAATAAATAGAAACTCAATTAAAAAATACACATTAATTTCTATGATTTATTTTCACATTTTAGCATTTTTAGTCTAATAATAGGGTATTTAGAATGCACTTTTGTACACTCATCACACCTCCAACTTGCTTATTGCTAGTCCCAAGCAATTTTCTTGCCAAAACAACGAAAGAGACCAAAGAAAATCACACACAAAGGCCACCAAGTCACACTTTCCAGATTCACACATCAAAGCAATCTTAGGAATTCAATAACCTTATCACAAGCAATCCACCTATAGCAATCCACAGAGTGTGTGTGTTCCAAACTATATCCATTTAACCAAAAGCCCTGACACATGCAACATCAAGAACATTTCATACGAAAGGTTCAACTCCATAACTCATGGGTATAAAAGTGTTTCGTGTGAGGATTCTCTCTATGGAGTTGACAATGGGTGTACACACTCTCATGGGGAATTAGGCAATTATGTACAAGCAACAAGCAAACATTGATCTTATAATAGGAGCACTAACAAATGAGACTTCCACCACTCTTTCCAAAAGCTTACTTAGGGTCAGAACGGTCAACGCAAAAGGTTGTAACGTAGCTTGGAGTCGGGGCGATATGAAAAAAAAAATTGAAAAAGATTCAAAAACTTCCAAGTACATATAAAGGGAATCTTATTAAATATCTCAATAGACCACACTTCTCACTTGATATACTCTTCATCTTTTCAGATCATCGAATAATAATGTTTTTTCTTCTTCTTCTTCCTCTTCTATTTTTTTTTTCAACAATTTGATGAGCAAACACACAACACTTTGGTATTCTTGTCATTTCTACTCAACCTTGACTTTTTATTTAATCAAAGAACTCAACGCAAAAGAAAGAAAATGTAAATTTCACACCTAGTATACACTTGGAAGTAAAAATGGTAGAAAAATCAGTGTATAGGCTATACTCCAATGTGGAGAGGCATGGATGATGTGGTTGAAAAGAAAAAGCTACATGTGTTTATTGGCTCAGTTGGCTACTAGGGGTCTATGATAGAAAGAGTTAGCTTGAAAGGCTCAAACATTGATCCTAAGTTGACATTCGTTATATCCTACGTATATCCACCATCTTACCACAAATCATGTAATGATATTCTCAAAAGAAGTGCCCAATTCAACAGATCAATGAATGCTTATAATAATTTACTTCATTTGTAGGATCTCAATTCTCACCAAAACTCACATAAATACTTAAGCAAAAAAGTTCTTTAACTATATGTGTCAAACCACCATCTTACCACAAAGTTTGGATGAGTACATTAGGGGTTTTGTGAATGCTTAAGCAAAAAATGATTATAGTGGATTTAGTGAATTCACGAAAATGGCTATGAATGAGAATGAGTACACATGTGAAAATGATGCACGTGTGATGTAAATTAAAAAAAAAAAAGTTAACCCATGAAAATATGGCACAGAGTTCCAACAAGCATTTTAAATACTAAATTTGCACCACCACCCCCAACTTAAATGAAACATTGTTTTCAATGTTTAAGAATCAAATTTGAATAAGGAGTAATTAAAAAGGGTAGAATACACCTGATGAGTGACATAGGTAGCTCGTTAAGCATCAAAGATGGTAACCTGAAATGACAAAATGAAACTAACTTGCAAACAAAAACAAAGAAAACAATAGCAAACAAAAAGGAAAAGAAAGAAAATAAGAGAAAACAAAAATTAAACAAAACAAATAAAACAAATAAAGAAAAACATATATGCGTGGTGTGGTCAAGGTTGATAGACCGGATCCACAAGTGGAATGTCTTCCACTTCCGGAACTTGCCTATCAATTAATACTTTAAGGTTTTAACCATTTACTTTAAAGATCCGACCATCCTTAGGATCCTCTACTTCTACCACCCCATTTGCAAATACATTCTTCACTACGAAACGGCCGGTCTACTTAGACTGAAGTTTTTCTGGGTGCTTATGGAGTCTAAAATCGTATAACAACACTCGATTATTAGGCTTAAACGTTTTTCTAACAATATTTTTATCATGAGACGCTTTCATTTTAGCCTTATAGATTGTAGAGTTCTCATAAGTATCATTTCTCAACTCCTCTAACTCGCTCAACTGAAATTTCTTAAGATTACCTGCATTCAATTCTGAAGAAATACTAACTGGAGAAATGTCACCTAGGCCAAGAAATGTGTGCTTTAAACCTGAGGGCGGCGGTTTCAATTCCAATTTGGGACTCTCCACACTTGAAGGAATTTGTTTTTCACTTTTCTTTGGCAACTCCTCAAATTTCAGTTGCCAAGCCTACATTCCATAATCCTGAGTTTCATAAAAAATAGCACAAATATCAACAACATCAGATGAATCACTAATAATATCAAATTCATAATTAACAATGAAATATTCAAGGAAATCAGAATCATGAGTTGTGTGAACTCCCTTGTCTATGAGTGCATCAATCATATATGTTTGTTGGCACTCATCATCCTCCTTGGGCTGCTTACTGATGTGGAATATGTTGACCTCCATGGTCATATTTTCAAAAGATAGTTTCATCATCCTATTCCTGCAGTTTATAAGTGCATTAGTCGTAGTAAGGAAAGGTTTTGTTTCTGCATACTGAACTTTCTGAAAAGGGCTTATGTTTACATACTAGTATATGTTTTCTGCTTACTGAGTTGTTGATAACTTACCCCTTATCTCCACAATATTTTGAATGTTCCAGTTGAGGATCAAGAATATAGAGCATGGGTGAGAGGAATTAATGAGTATTTTGTGTGATAGAGAAAAATTAGAGTATGTACTATGTGGATGAAAAATGATTTTTAGGTGACATGAGTTAACTCTCCGGACCCTCAGGGACGGAGCGTTACATCTCACCCACCCACCATCAACCCCACTATCATCAACTTCTCTACACATTTCGTTACTATTAAACATACAATTGATAATTATTTGTTGTAGAAAGCAGAAATTATTTATTTTCTTAAGGGTCACCGGCTCTTTGGCTTCGTTGATGGCTCTATCAAAATGCCCCCTCCCACCATTGATAATCAGCCTAACCCTGACTATACTCACTGGGTATTGCAAGATCAGTTAATTATTTCCTCCATAAATGCCTCCCTCTCCGATATTGTCCTTGCTCAAGTTCTGAACTGCTCCACCTCCCATGAGGTTTGGACCAGCCTCCACAACCTATTTTCTGTTCAAAGCTCTGCCCACATTATGCAAACCCAATTTCAGTTAGCAACCATGAATAAGGGATCAAATTCCATCATTGAATATTTTCATAAAGCCACCTCTCTTGCTGCGACCATTGGAACAGCTGGCCAACCACTTATATCTTCCGAATTTATCATTTACTTATTAGATGGCCTTGACAGTGACTATGAATCGCTGGTCACCTCTATAACCACTCGGCCTGAACCTATGTCAACACCCCAAGTTTTAGTTATCTCCTAAATCATGAATCTAGACTTGCACATTAGACTAAGTCTCTTCTCTCAAGTAGTCACCTTGCAGGGCACAATACCACTCAGCAAGCTCTTCCGAGTTCCCTTGCCGATAGAAGCAAAGGAAGTTTATTTCGTGGAAGATGAGGACATAGGGGTCGCCGAGGAAGCTCTCCTCATTTTTTTACTCAATTGTCTGTTAGACCCGTGTGCTAGGTTTGTCAACAACCTGGTCACATGGCCATTGCCCGCTATCATGGATTTAATGAGGCTTATCAAGCCCCTGCACCTTCTTCTCTTGCGGCTCATTACACATCACGCCCTTTACTGGTGCTACGTCCAGCTCTTGGTTCTCGGACACAGCTGCAACAAATCACTTCACTGCTGATTTTGCAAATCTTAATCTGGATGCCGCTTCTTATCAGGGATAAGACCAAGTCAGTATTGGAGATGGATCAACTCTTCCAATACAAAACATTGGATCTGAACAACTGCACACTCCCTCTGGCAAATTTCTTCTTCACAAACTCCTTCATGTTCCTTCTATTACTTGAAATTTACTTTCCATTCGTCAATTTTGCATTGATAATTCTATCTTCTTTGAGTTTCACTCTAATTTTTTCTTTGTGAAGGATTTGCACACTCGGCGAGCACTTATTTGGGGTAGCGTTAGGAATGGGTGTTATGAATTACCCACTGATGTTTCAACAATGCCGCCTCCTCAAGCTCTAGTAGGAGAACGTACATCCCCACAAATTTGAAATATCTGCCTTGGCTATCCCAATACTCGCACCACTACATTCACCATCAATAAATTTCAGCTTCCTCTTACAAACAGTGATCAGCTTGCTCCCTGCTCTACATGTCCTCAAGCAAAGTCTCACTCCCTACCTCATCCCTCTTCTCCATCTCGGTCAAACAAGCCTTTTAATCTTTTATTTCTTGATGTTTGGAACAAGTGCTTGTGCCTTCATCCACTGGTTGTCGTTTTCATTTGTCGATGGTAGATGATTTTTCTTAATATATTTGGTTATTTCCTCTACAATCTAAATTGGATGTGTCTACTATTTTTTTAGCCTTCCTACAATTTGTCAAAAAAAAATTTCTCTTCTCATGTTGCTTCGGTTCAACCTGACTCGGGTGGGGAATTTCTCCCACTCCATAAAATTTTTCAATCCACTAGGATTAATCATCGAGTGACGTGTCCCTACTTCCATGCTCAAAATAGCACCGTCGAACGATGACATTGACATATTGTCGAGACCCGGACTTTCTCTCTTAGCCCATGCATTTGTCCCACAAAAATATTGGGCTGAGGCCTTTTTTACTTCAATTTTTCTTATCAACTGCATGCCTACATCAGTGCTTAATTACATGTCCCCTTTTCAAAAATAATTTCATCATCCACCAGATTACAAATTTCTTCGTACCTTTGGATGTCAATGTTGGCCTAATTTGTGACAATTCAATCATCATAAGCTGGATTTTAGATCTAAACCATGTGTCTTCATGGGCTATAGCCCCGATCATAAAGGGTATCTGTGTCTTCATCTTGCTACGGGTAGAATATACATCTCACGGGAAGTCCAATTTCAAGAAATTGTCTTCCCATTCTTTGCAATCCAACCCACTAACCCAGCCTCTGTAAAGCCCCGTCCCCGAGGGTCTGGAGAGTTAACTTATGCCACTTAAAATCATCTCCATTAATACTTATAAAATAAACCAGAGTCTCCATAACATATTAACCTATTTGTTCAACACAAATATCCATGTTCCTACATAAGGGCACATCAGAAGTGTCTTAATAATATACATAAACTTTTCCACAAAGACTAAGAATATCCATTACTCAAAATACCCAAGCAACATAAAATCTCAACACTACCAAAAGACTCTCCAAAAGCCATTGTACCATAAGGCACGTAGTCTTCTATGATCAACAAAACTTGCAAGTCTTCTTATTCTTGACTTCCAGATGTTGCATCAAAATTATCCGAAACATATTATGGAGATAAGGGGTGAGTTATCAACAACTCAGTAAGTAGAGAACATATACTAGTATGCAAACATGAACATTTACAGAATTCAGAATGCAGAACAAAACACTTTTTATTTTCAAAATGAGGAGTTAGAACATGTTATGTAAAAAAAATATCAGAGCAAAAGTTTAAATATATATATATATATATATTCTTATTCAAAATTCCCTTGGCACAACATAACTGAAACATCAAACCATAACAGAATTTCATGTTTAACCCCCGTGGTAAGGTTGTGCAAACCTCGACGGCCAACCGAACATAAACATAATGTGAATCTTTCCCTTATCATTCTCGGAGCCCCGAGTGTGCACATGGGAAAGACCATGCAGAAAACCACTTTGTTTCCAAAGTGGGTGACCAGAAACAGAAAAGTTGGTACCAACCCAAACAGAGGCCACAGTTTTACACCCGTGGTAAGGTTAGAACAGAAACAAAATGTCATGCCAGAGGTTTCAGAAATCACATCATATCATATCAGAGTACAGAACATTTTCAGAACAGAACAAAATTAGATCACAAAAATATAATTTATGCACAAAATTTCATATTCGCTCTCTTTTGCATAGTTCGAAAACAAAATGTCAAAATAAGCTCATGTCTACACCAGTCATGACAGAAAATATTTCCTTCTTCTATAGAATTTTATGAGTAATGCAAAACAAATAACTAAGATCGTTTCCAAAATTTATTTTCATAACAAAACATGCATATTTTCTAAAATCAACATAAGATCATTTTATTTTATGCAAAGTGTAGCATATGAACCCCGCTTACCTGAACTTTTTAGCTTTTCAGAATTTTCCCACAACTATGCTGAATGAAAATTAACCGTCACCTATAAAATAATCACGTAACTTCCATAAATTTCAAATCCACGTATTTCAATATTTAAACTTGAAATACTTATTTTAATACCTGAAAACCTAAAATTTCTCTTAACTCTAAAATACCATCACTTTCTAAATTATCTCGATATCAAATAACACTTTCAACTTATGCATTAATTCTGAAATAGTTTAATAACACTTCCAACTTATGCATTAATTCTGAAATAGTTTTGTAAAAATATGATTTTTGTACCAATATAAAGTGGAACTAAACCCAATTTAAAAGAAGATAATTACAATTTTTCTAAAAACCTGATGAGGCCCATGGTACAATTGAAGTCCACAAATAAAAATTTAAAAAAATGCTTTGGCTTAAAAATCTGCGGGTAAAAATTGTAATTTTAACAAAACTTCCTACCATCTCTCCGTAAGGAACTTTACGACATTCTAGTGTGAAGAAAAAGAGAAACTTTCCTATTTTGAAAACACGCAGAGACCTGTTACGGACGACAGAGGGATTTTGCGACGGAAGCTTGTCGAGAGGGAAGGAACGTCATGGCGAAGCTGGGTTGGGTGGACAATGGCTATCCCGGCGGCGTCGCACTGAGCGAGAGGTTCTGAGAGAAGAGGAAGCACCGTGAGAGGGACTCACCTTGTGGGCAGCGATGAAGCAACGACAAAGTGTTTGGGAGCGACGGACGTGTCGTCCTAAGCAGTTGACGCAACCGGCGTGGGCGGTGGCTTAAGGGCAGTGGGTTGGTTGAGCCAAGACTACTCTGTTTCGGGAAGCAAAAACAGAGGTCCTTCGGCGTTGGTGAGGTTGTGTTCCTGTGCTGAACGCCTGAGGGGTATGGGTCAATGGACAGGGCTGGCGGCTTAAGATGGCGTTGCCTTGAGAGTGGGTGGCCGAGCACTGGTAAGAGAGAGAGAGAGAGAGTGAGAGAGGTTGATGAGCGAGAGAGGGAGAGAGAGAACAGTGGGAGACAGAGCACGGAGACAGAGCTCAGCCTATCGAGGGGTGGTCACGGCAAACCCGGGTGTACGACCGGTGTCTTCTGGTTGTTACCGCTTGAGGCTGAGCAGTTGGGTGGTGGCACTGGGGTTCACTATGGAGGAAGGCTGATGCTCTGTTTTTCGGTGGTGCAAGCAGAGGTGGTGTTTACGCAGAGAGGGTGGTGGCGCACAGCTTGAGTGGTGGACTTTGAGAGGTTGAGGTACCGGAGCGGACTGTGTTTGGTGGAGTTGCGGCATGTGGATTGGCTTTGGGGGTGGCGGTTTATTGGATGCAAACCGAGCCTCTCAGTTTGCTATTTTATGGAGAAGCAATGACTGGTTGCGGTCTATACTGGGGTTCACAATGAGAGGTGGAGGCTCAGATAAGTTTGGATCGCTGAGAGCATGAAGAGAGGGCAGTAGCACTGAATCTAGGGTTGAGAATGCTTAGCATATATAAGAGCTATAAGAGGAAACATATAAAAGCTAAAGAAGAGGAAGGGAGGAACGTGCATGAAAATGGAAATAGCTTGAAGCCGTGCGACATGAAGTCTAGACCTGTTTTCACAGGCCTGGGCTCTTTAGCTTAAAAAAGAATTTGGCCCACAACTAGATTAGGTTTAGCATTATTGCATTGGCTTTTACCTTAAGTTTTGGATCTCGACTCAACCTAAAAAAAATACACTTGTCCCATAAATTTTTCTGATGAACATCCACTTAGTCCATTAAAGATTTTAAAACCTAATTATCAAACCTATTGAAAAATTATATTCCACCAAAAAAAATATCTTCGGCCCAAACTCTCTCTTCCAAAAGAAATTATACTCGTAATCCTAAACGATTTTTCATAACTATAAATCCAAAAAAATTTGTAAAGCGGCTTGACTGGCTTGGGTGTTATAGCCTCTCTAGATTCACAAGCCTATAAGTCCATTGATTTTTACTCCCTTCACACTCTGACTTTCCTGAATATTCCAACTTTATTTCTCTCGTGACTTCCTCTCCTGGCCTTCTCTCCACACCCCAGCCCACTACACCACATGTGTCCAATGATTTAGCCCAACTCCAACTACCCAACTCATCAAACCCAACTCAAACACCCACCACTTCATATTCTCTCATCAACGATTCGGCTGGTCATCTTCTTCAGACCCTAACTTCTCAGGCCGCAACTCATCTCTTCACCCATCTCCTCTCTGCAACCTCAACATGCTACCATCCATTCAATGGTCACATGTTCTAAACATAATATCCATTGCCCTCTTCATCGTTCCGATGGAATTGTCCCATGGCCACCACTAAAACCATATCTCCATCTCAATATCACGGCTTCCTCCTCCATACTAGAAGACCCAACTTCCTTCACTGAGGCATCCAAATATTTCGAATGGAGAGCTGCCATGGCCTCAAAATTTGAAGCTTTCCTTCATAACTGGACATGAGATTTAATTTCATTCTCCTCTAGCCTTAACATTCTCAGATCCAAATGGGTCCTCAAGACCAAGAGGCTTGCTGATGGGTCCCTTAAGCATCGCAAGGCACGTCTTGTCGCTAAAAGATTTCATTAACAAGTTGGGGTCAATTTCACAAAAACTTATAGCTCTATTGTTAAACCCATTACAATCCGAATTCTCCTCTCCATTGATGTTTCATCCTGTTGGCCATTGCATCAGTTGGATGTTCAGAATGCTTTCCTACATGGTGACTTGGAGGAGGATGTTTACATTCATCAGCCCCCCAGCTTTGCAAATCTCGACTACTCAACACATGTCTGTAAGTTGTGTAAATCAATCTATGGTCTTAAACAAGGCCCTTAGGCTTGGTTCTCTAAATTAAGCAATAAGCTTTTGTTTCTTGGTTTTCATGCTAGTCTGATTCATCCCTATTTATTTTCAGCAATTCCACTGTTTCCATCTATGTTTTGATCTATGTAGACGACATTATAGTTACCTGTTCAAGTCCTTCATTTAGCTTTGATTTTCTTGCTGCTTTACGTGTTTCCTTTCCAGTCAAGGACTTAGGCTCGTTACACTATTTTTTAGGGATTGAAATTCATAGAAACTCTCATGGTTTGTTCATGTCCAGGTCTAAATACATACATGATTTACTTAAATGCACTAACATGTATAACTCTAAGTCAGTTTCCACTCCCATGTCATCATCTGTCAAGCTCACGGCTTTAGTTACCGTAGCATTGTAGGGAGTTTATAGTATCTAACTTTTACACGACCAAACATTTTCTTTGCTGTGAATAAAGTGTGTCAATTTATGCAATGTCCTCGAATTCCTCATTAGCAAGCTGTTAAACGTATTCTTCGATACTTGTGACTCACTTCACATTTTGGTCTTCATTGCTCTGCTTCTTCTTCCTTCTCTTTGTCTGCCTTCTCTAATGCAGATTAGGCTGGTTGCCCTGATGATCGCAAATCCACCGGTGGCTTTTGTGTCTATTTTGGATCAAATATTGTCTCTTGGGGATCTAATGAGCAACCCACGATTGCTAGATCTTCCATTGAAGCTGAATATAAAGCAATTTTTAACACCACATGTGAATTACTTTGGTTACAATCATTACTTGGTGAACTTGGTATTTTTTTGCCTGATCCACCTACACACTGGTGTGATAATCTTGGTGCAACTTATTTATTTGTAAACCTAGTTTTACATTCTCTTACTAAGCATGTTGAACTTGACTATCATTTTGTGCGAGATCGTGTGGCTGCAAAAGCTCTTAAAGTCTCATTCGTCTCAAGCAAAGATCAGCTCGCTGATATATTCACAAAGCCTATCTCTACTGCTCGCTTTAATTTACTTCAATCAAGCCTCACCATCTCTCATGTGCCGCTTGACTCGTGGGGGACTATTAAGGCAGCCATTCTAAAGAAGAACACACGACATAAACTTGCTCACAGACCATGGTGGAACAACCAAAGGAAATTACTAGAATTTGAAGCTTCCTGCAAGCACAAATCATAGCATTACACCTGTCCTAGCTCTAGAATATTCTTGCTTAACTGAATGAGTGATATGAACAATGTGATCAAAGATTGTGATTGGCCTTTTCTCTTTCTGAAATTTGTATAAATATGCTGAAGAAATGTAATATCGGTAGTGTACAAAAACTGGAAAATAGAAATGAAAGCAGCTGTGGTCCTTGAGGCATTTTATCAAATACCTGTCGTACACACCTTCTCTTCTTTGAAATTCATTTCCGCTGTCAGTGAGCATAAAATAATACTTGTAAATATACACATAATAATAATTAAAAAATGATGTAGATGTATACTTGTAATCCTTTTCGAGGAAATGATTAATTAAAAATGGAGAAATTAAATATATATATATTTTTTTGCCTATAGTATGTTGTTGGCCTATAGCAGAGTACTGCAGCTATGTCCGACTGAATAGAATGTTTATTCATGAAGTTCATTTTCAAGCTGATTACCTAGCTTTTGGTATATATGGTTGCTTATAATTATTAAATTAAATTCATGCATGGGAAGTAGTACTAGTGTGATATAAAACGAAGAAAAGCTAGAAAAAGAAAAAGGATGGATTTAAAATCATCATGATAACATGAATATCTAGCTATATCTAGGTGATCCAATGTTATTAATGTGAATACCAAAATATAAATCGACATGATATTGTAGTACTTCAATTCTATCTCAATGTTAGCCTCTATTATAATCAGCCTGACTCCTGAGTGATTTCGTGAATTTTAAAGATCATTTTTCAATGTCCACCTATTTAGTAGTATTAATTAAGGCAACCATTGGATTCTAAAATTTAAGGTTGTCACTATAATTTGTTTGTTTTGTATTTCACGTCACTTTTGTTGAAGACATTTTACATGTGCCGGCGAGGAATCTGCGTAAAAGTCTCTGCCTGGAATTAATATGAGTGAAGTCTTTTTATATCTGTTTTGAATGAACCTTCTTAATTCCCAATGAAGTATATACATCTGGCGGTTAAAACTCGGCATCATGATCAGATATAAACTGAAATTCAGGTCCAACTTCCACGCCATATATAGCTCTCCAACTTTTCTGTACCCTGTCTCTCCTCACCTTCGAAGCCGTAGATCAGATGACTCATAATAGGGTGTTGCCCATGTCAGTGTCAACCCTCGTTATCTTCTTCCTCCTACTTCTTCCAACGCTTACGCAGTCTATTTCAAAATAACTAGATTCGAACCCAATGCCGACAACAAACTATATATAATTGGGTGACGCAGCACCATCTGTGGGAACCATTGAGATGATCTACAAATACACTTATTTATGCCGGGTCGGTCGAGCCATCTATTCGAGGCAGAAAGTCAAAGCAGAAGGTTCATTTAACAAAGGAAAAATCAAACCAACTGAGAAAAACCAATAAAGTTGTCCGAGAAAAACCAACCGAGAAAAACCAAAAAGAAAATAAATGAGCATAGTCTAGTCTAAAAGTAAGTGTTCAAATTCAGGGCGGAGGATTGTTCACCGGAGGGGGAAAGGCATGTGGCATCACGTCGGTGGCTAAGGAGTCTAACTACATATAAGCACTGGCTCTATGGTGCACGGTCTCTAGCTTCAACGCATATAGGTCCCTCTTTGGCTGATTTAGCAAACGAATCCTTATTATCTAAAGACCGAGAGTATACCTTGCTCCCCACTCCTGGTCATGGACACCTCGGGCTGCCACAATTTGGGACGAGAGGCGCACAACCTCCTCCCCCGAGGACCACAGCTTAGCCTTCAACCTATCAACCTCTTGCTGGGACTTTGCGGGTTCCCTTTGCAAAGCCACCACGACACCGTCGGGATGGTACAGTTCCTCATGGTAAACTCTAAGCTCCTTTGTGCTGGCCTCGAGTTGGGCCTCTATCCGAGCTACCTCACTAAGGTGAGCATGGAACTTTGACTGAAACTCATGGTGGGAGGCCTCATCTCACATGGTTCTATCTGCATACCTAGGGTTGCTATCCCTTGCCCCATCCAACTCCTCCCCTAGACCATCGCTAAGACCGTGCTCATAGTCCTGCTCCTGTCTCATATGAGTAGCTTCAAGGAAGTACCTCTCCGACTTCTCCTGCTCATCAACCTCCAACTCTAATAAAGGCTATCCAACTCCGCCTCTCAACGATTGACAAGAGCACCCAACTCAAAATAGGAGGCCCATTTCCTCCTTTCGGCCTGATCTGACGTCTTGACGACTCACCTAGCTCCCTTCATAAAGGAATAAGAGGAAGGAATATAGTCCTCCAATCAAGTGTGGTGGTGAATACCATAAAATAACAGTTAATCAGGGCGTAGGGAATAACACACAATGAAAATAAAGGAATCTACCTTAGAAAGAAAGCCTTGGAGGTCAAGCATGGTCTATCGCACGAATGGGTCCTTGGAATCATCCGCTAACGAGGTAGACATGCATAAAGGCCCTCTCAAGAAGAACTGAACAATCTCAAATGATTAGCCCCATCAACAATATGGCTGGAAAGGGAACAACCGAATCTCCCTAGGTATCTTGACTGAGGAGCAGTGAGAAGAAGCGATGTTGGGAGTTGTCCACCTGTGACCGCAATTTAGCACTCCACCCTTTCCAAAGGAACTTTGTTAAGAGCCTCAGTCTAGCCCTTAAACATAAGTCTTCCTTTCCTTAGATCCAAATGATGAAGCCTCCTAGACTGATCAAGGGAAACACAAGATCTCCTCCCACAAGCCTAGATTCGACAATATGAGGTTAAAGTTTGGTGTTTGAGTTGAATGAGAGTTCGAGTAGGTGTTTGGAATGCAAGCAAGAAAATAACATAGAATTGAGTCACTCTTATTTACGGATTGCAAAGAGCCACTCTCTATAAGGGATTCACGGATTGCACCTTAGTAGCCCAAGAGTAGAGTAAATCACCCTAGCACTGAAAATTTAATGAACTAAACAAGCCTAGCCAAAATTTCTAAAAGCCAAAGAATAAATAAAAACTAGGCCACAAAGCCTTTATTTATAGGGCTTTCTAGCAAAGTCCCAACACAAATGAAATGCTAAAAGCTATGAAAATGAAGTCTAAAACATAGGAGATAAAATCTAAAAGCTAGGGGATAAAGCCTAAAATGTAGAGATAGGCTTATCCCCTCTTGGTGGTCGGCCATATAGCGCCCTCATGGTGTCTTGGTTCATCTTGGCTTCATCTTGGACTTTTCATTTCTCTGTCTCTCTTGGAGTCAATTTTGGACTCTACCTTATTTTGTGTAATTACTTGAGAGTCATGCTTGATCTTGTCTCTATCCTCTCCAACAACCTTATCTTCTAGAGGCCTTGAGTCCCCCTCTGTCATGTCTCCTTGGTGGCCATGGTTTGGCTGTGGCCTTGTTTGGGCCATGGCCTTAGCGTGGCTTGCCATGGTATGTTGTATGCTGGCCCGTGGCTATCCTTTGGTTGGCCCTCGTGGGCTACTGATGTGTAGGCCATGTGTTGTCATGGCCTGTCCTTGGCTGGTTGGTGCAGTCGAGGCTGAGCCATGGCCTGCTCATGGCATGGGTCATGGTGCAGCCAAGGCTGGGCCACAACCTGTCATGGATTCAAGGTGCCATGGCTCGGACATGGTCGAGGCAAACCTCGACCTTGGTTGAGCAACAAAGTCCTTCTAAGATCTGGCACGTCCCCACCAAGTCTTCAGACGCGGCTGCCAATTCGCTCATTTTTTCTCTCTCGATACCTTTTCTTCTAGGGTTCTTGTCAAACTTCCCCACGTAGAGGTGAGGCACTGAGGGGAGGGGGAAAGGTGCCCGCAGGAGTAGTACAGACGTCAAGAGAAATATCTTGACTCTCCTTCTTAGAAAATGGAGGTAAAACTAAGAGACTTTCTTCTGTCACAGCCTCAAGAAGACCTTGCTCTTACTCGCCGTCATTATCTGCCTTGTCTAGATCGCTTGACCTAGGAGTGATAGTCCCAAATCTCTCGAACGACATTCCTACGACTAAACCAAAGACGTTTTTGAGGAGAGGAGCAACAAACCCAGGATACAATGCCGAACCTACGTTCTCCTCTACCTTCAAAAGACCTCTACAACATGACCAACACTTAGAGGCAGTGGTCGAGAGGTCACAGAACCCCCCTCTCGACTACCGCGATCAAGGCCAGAACTCGACCCATCATAGCAACACAAGAATCCCGTGGCCCAAGAAAACTAGAACTTATCGCCACCCTAATATGCTCCGACCCTTAGTTGAGGATCTCTACCAGATGATTAGGATGGGTCGGTGGCAGATGAACTTTAGCTGGGTCTCCGGGCGGGAGTACGGTGGGTGGTTTTGCCGACACATCGTCTCCTTGCCAGTCGACAAGGCCACATCTTGAGCTTGACCGACGACAAACCTCCTAGAATCGTGAGTGCTGGTGCATTCAGAGTGCGACTTCTTTCTTTTTCGGTTTTGAAGAGGGGGGAGGCAGGCCGCTTTTGGCCGCATGTCAGAGTTGCTTGCATGATGTTAATGGATGGGCGACTAACAATTAGTTTGGGAAAACCAGAAAACGGTCTAAGTTCTCCCTGGTGAGGAGAGAGTCAGACCAAACCTCCTCTGGGTTCTTCGTGACCCGCAAGTAGACGTAGTCCAAGCGACCTTACTCTCTTTGAGAGATGGTCATGTCGAAAGATTTCTCATCCGGAACACGGCGCGCTTCGTTCACAGGGAACTCCCAACCAGGCCCAGAATCAAAGAAAAACTTCTTGTGCCAGTCTTGATGTTAGAAAAGCAAGACTCCAAACAAAGACAAACTCGCGTGCTATGAGGTTTGGATGCTCATCACATGTAGGTTCTGGGCCAAACAGCACACCACGTAACACAAAAGTATAATCCTCTAGGCATTGGGAAGAAGCTGAGATGGGGCTAGACCTAAGAAATCTAGTTCACAAATGGGACGGTAGAAGGGATCCCGTAACCCCAGCGAGAACATATCAAGGTATAAGGCCACTTGCTCATCAAATCTGTCTGGATCAACTGCGCCATGGCAAGGACAAGGTAGGATCCCTCGTAGAGTCTAGGTTTGCCGTAATGGTAGTAGCAGACCAGAGGCTCCCTATGAACCTCTCAACCTTAGAGGAATTCACACTGCCGGAATCATTGAGGGACTCTCGAGTTGAAGCTGGTCAAGATCCACGAGCTCCAACACGAGAGGTTTGACGAGAAGCCATAGAACATTGTACAACATTGAAAGGCCGAGGAACACAAGGGAGGTAGTGGGAAAGAAAATGAGAAAAGATAAAACAGAAGGGCGTACGGGAACAAGTGAGACGTTTTGAAAGAGAAAAGCAGCAGTTGGAGATCGACGCTTCGACCCATAGCAACACATGTCACCAAGTGCTGGGTGAGATGCACAAATCCCACAAAGCAAGTTGCAGCTTGAGGGAACGTGAGGAAGGGGAACCGATGGACGTTGCTCAACCCAAGGGTAGGTAATATTCACAGCAGCTAGAAGATCCCATGCAAAAATAAGAAAAGAATGAAAGAATAGAATTTCCATCTCACGTACAACAAAATTTGCGATGTAACTATTAGGCTCTAATCTCACCTAAAAAGATGAAACCTTGCCAAGTCTGCTGAATTGGGATCTGTGTGCAAGGAAAGGGAGCCAGGCAAGTGGCCCAAAGTCCTGTCCCTTAAGGGCAGGGCAAACTTGTATGTAAAAATCAATGACCTTCAATATTCTTAAAAAGTCCTATCATGTAGAGCACGCTGACAAACCTACAGGGAACCTTAGGAAGGATGTCAAATTAAATACAGTGAAGTGCCCATTCGAGAGACATGCCCATGTCAAGTTGGGTTGATCACAAGGCCTAGAGGAGTTACCGCATTAAATTGACATGCTCCCTCAGATGAGATATTGTTGTCAAACTATCGAAAGCGATAAGTGAGACTCCAGCCTCGGAGGGAGATACAAATAGGAAAAAGGGAAATACAAAGAGGTAAGTTCATACTCTCTCTTTGTGGCGCCCCCAACCCTGATGTACGGAAACTTGGGAATAGAGACGCTCGGATGATGACAACACTGTCACACATCCCAACGATAGTGCCAAGTGTGTATACATGCAACAGTGTACAATGAATAACGCAGCGGATAGTTTAAGTAAGTCGATTAAGTACTAAAATTGTTTAATACAAATTTACATAAGTAAAACATTTAAAAAAGAGTTATACAGTTATCTCGAAAAATATAATACAAAGTCCAAATATATAAACGAGTGATCCCATATCCCTCCTCCAGCAGAGCTGAATCCTCAGGCTCACCCTCAACATCATCTGCATCAAAATCTGCGTTACCATAAAACGGTACTACAGGTAAGTAATAATCCAAACAATTCTCGAGAATAAAAATGCATTAATGCAACCAATAATTATGCATGCATATGATGAAATATGCATTAGACCCAAAACAACATTTTCCCTGAAAATGAATATTTTTCAACGCAAGCCAAAATCCCATTCTTGCCCCGAAATATTTCCATAAAACATTTTCCTTCCATTTTTCGAGAAAATGGTACAAATTAATAATCCACAATTTTTCCAAAAAATGGCCCAATATCCATTTTAACCGTATGCACCATGATCTCCCCTAGGGATCATCCGCACACCCTGGCTCCCTTCATCACACCACGGGTAACGACCGTGTGAGTGACTTTTTAACGAGCGATGCCCAGTTCCGCGCCCAGTGCGTCAGAGGGGCCACGGAGTCAGCACGAAAGCGTTATCATCCCATCCAATCCCATTGTAGCCTAGCGACAACCCAGGGGATGTCACTCAGTATATTCCGCTCCCGAGTGACCAGAGGAGCTCCAACGAGATAATGCCCCATCTCGGCTTGGGGTCGTGATACACACGCACCCAAAAACCATTTCTCACATGAAAACTCAGTTTTCAAATATATACATGAACATGTATGCAATTATGCGAAAATCCAGTTTTCATTTACAAACATGAACTTGCGTGCAAATATGCAGTGTATATGACATGATACAAATATCCTACAACAAATAAATCACAACGTAATCCAGTCACACAAACAACTCCATCCTCCAATCCAACCAACCCCCTTACTCCTCGAACTCAGTTCGGCACAACCAACCAATTCACAATAAAAATGAGTTAGTACAAAGATACATTTAAATCTCAAAAGTTCTTTGGGAAAATACTTATAGTGCTATAATATAATTTTCGAATAATCGCGAAGGTGCTAGAAGTAGCGACACAGCAATGTAATAGTGAGAAAATGCATAAGGCGGTGGGTCTCAAAATGCTAGATTTTGAACAGAGACAAACGAAGACTTGAGATTACAAGGGAGTGGCTTGAGGATGTTGGTGAAACTAATGATGGTGATGGTTGGTCGTGGTGGCGGCATAGGCGGCGGTTGAAGTCCAAAATGCTGAAATCGAAATGGAGATGGATGGGCTTCACCGGTGGCGGATCGAGGCTGAGGATGTGTGGGTTAGGTAGCTGGGGGGTCGCCGGTGATGTGGTGAAGAGGTGGTGGCCAATGGCGGCGCTACGGCGGCTCGCGAGCACAATGGGTGTCGCGGCTTGAAGCCGTGCGTGGGGGCTCAAGGGGGCGCGAGAGGAACTGGAAACTAGGGGGTGAGGTCGCCGACCGATGGGGAGACAGTTGGGAGGGGCGGTGATGGCAATGGGTGGGGCACAACGACGCTGTGGAGGACGACGCACGAACGGGGGGTGAAAGAGAGGTGTCGCGCAGGAAGAGAGAGAGAGGAGAAAAGAAATGAAGAGAAAAATAAGAGAAGAAGAAAAGAAAAAGAGGAAAAAAAAAAAAAAAGTGAGGGAAAGAAATGAGGTATAATCCTCACATATTGGGTCACAAAAATGATCCAACAAAAATGATTTCAAAACAGCAAGTTAAATAAAATAATTTAAACATAATGATTAAATAAAAATAAAATAATTAAATCCAACAATAAACTAATTTAAAGTAAATACAATTTAAATGCATAACAATAATTAATATTAATAAAGCATATCAAAATAATTTTTACAAATTAAAAATCATAAAAATAAACAACGACAAATCTGATAAATTTAAAATAAGAGAACTAATATTTAAATTAATAAAAATAATATTTTAATTAAAATACACTAAAATACGATATATTACACCCTTGACATCTAAGCATATATCTTATAACGTAACTAACTTATACATCAAAGACGACGCCTCTACAAATCTCGAGCCGTATCTTTTTTCATACATTTAGGCCAAAGGAATCATCCGTGTGTAAAACAAGTCGTTAATAAATGTATTTTTTTTTTTTTTAACTTCACGTCAAAGAAAATCTATGGAATTGCTTCTTTGTTCACCAATCTTTAAAAGGCCGGGGGCCCGTGAAGCTTCGACGTACGTTCAAGCTGAACGCGTCGTATTTGTAAATTATATATATAAAATGCGTAATTTTATATATAATCATAAAATATATAAATATCGTATAATTATTTTTAAAAATTAATTTTTTTTATATAAATTAATTTTTAATTTATTTATTTTTTTAAAAATAATTATACGACAATTATACATATAAATATCGTATAATTATTTTTAAAAATTAATTTTTTATATAAATTAATTTTTAATTAATTTATTCTTTTAAAAATAATTATATGACAGTTACACAATACATTATTACAAATGAAATTAACGTTGTTGTCAACGGCCTGTTAAGCGTAGTACGTAAGACAACCATTGGATACCAATATTTAAGGTTATCACTATAATTTTTGTTTTATATTTTACTTAGAGCATGTTGGAAAATTATATTTATCTTATGTTATTTCAAAATTTTTTAAATTTTGAAAAATATAAACTATTTTTAATTTCAAATTTTCAATATTTTTATCTAATAGTTACTTAATTATTATAATTTTTTTAAACTTTTAAATAAAATGCAAAATCAATATTTTTTTTTTAAATTTCAAAACAAAAATAGTAATAAAAAATTATATTCTAAAAATATTTTAATTTACTTTTTTCATTATTATTTTTCAAAACTCAATAAAATTTCATGATTTAAACTATTTTATTACTGTTGGCAAATCATTTCAACGTTAATAAAATTCACGTCTCATCTCCTTCGTCTATGATTTCTGTTGCAGGTGTGCGCGAGCGAGGAATCCGAGTAAAAAGTCTCAGGATATTCCATATTATTTTGTTTTTGATGAAGTTTCTAGTTAAAAACTATACATCCGGTGGGCTGTGGAAGTATACATCAAGTGGTAGGCACAATGTTTTGAATACCGTACCGGACACCGTACCGGTCAAGGCACTGGAACGAAATATTTCGGTACCGATACCGTTTCGGAATAGCGTTTCGGAATAATATTTCGGGATAGTCGATCTATAAATAAATTATATATATAAATATATATATAAATTATATTCTAAAATAATAGTCTATATATAAATAAATTATATACAAATACATATATATATATAAATTATAAATAGTCTAGTCTGAATTGAGGGTTAAAAAATAAGTTTATAGTTTGAAAAAACGAAAAAAAAAAAAAAAAAAACACAGGCCGAAATATCGGCCGGTACCGGCCGAAATATAGACCGGTACAGGCCGAAATTTAAGCCGGTACCGGCCGGTATTTTGGCCGGTACGGAACAGGTATAGTACCTGTACCGGCCGGACGGCCGAAACGAAAAATTTCGGCCGTACCGGCTGGTACGGTACGAAATTTAAAACTGTGGGTAGGCATCCTTAAGATATAAACTGAAAGCTCAGGTTCCATTTCCACGCCACAGTTCTCCAACTACTCTCTCTCTCACTACCTTCCAAGCCGTAGATTACTTTTATAGGACCAAAACCCATGTTTCGTCTCTTCTTCTTCCTTCTACTTCTTCCCACCGCTTACGCAGTTTATTTCCAAATCACTCGCTTTGAATCCAACGCAGACAACATACTATACTTGGGAGATGCAGCGCCTTCTGTTGGAGCCATTGAGTTGATCAACAGATATACTTATGTATGCCGAGTTGGTCGAGCCATCTATTCTGAGAGGGTGCCTCTCTGGGACTCTGATACAGGGAAACTCACTAACTTTAGCACACATTTCTCCTTTGTTATCGACACCCGAGGTCGTGCTGATTATGGCCATGGGTTAGCCTTCTTCTGGGCTCCTGTCGGGTTCGAAGTCCCTCTAAATTCAGCTGGTGGATTTTTAGGCCTATTCAACACATCAACCAGCGATTCATCTCAGAATCAAATTGTTCTTGTCGAATTCGATTCGTACGTGAACCCAGAATGGGATCCTCCATTTGAGCATGTGGGGATTAATAACAACTCAATTGCTTCCACAAAACACACTGCTTGGAATGCCAGCTTACACAGTGGAGATACCGCTGATGTATGGGTCACTTACGATGCCTCTACAAAGAACTTGAGCGTCTCTTGGAAATATCAAACAACCTATAATGCTCAAGAGAATACGACTCTTTCTTTTGAAATTGATCTCATGCAGGTTCTTCCAGAGTGGGTTATAGTTGGATTTTCAGCTGGTACAAGTCAATTTGGAGAGCGCAATATAATTCAGTCATGGGAATTTAGTTCGAGTTTGGAAAGAAGAGGAAAGAATGCAAACAAGAAGAGTTTAGTGGTTGGTCTAACCGTTTCAGCCGGTGTTCTTATAGCCGTAGCAATTGTAACATTTGTAATATTGTGGGCATGGAAGGTAAAGAAAAAGGAAGACGAAACAAATGAGACGGTGAACTTAACATCAATAAATGAAGACCTTGAGAGAGGAGCAGGACCAAGGAGATTTTCTTACCGATATCTTGCTTTAGCCACCAACAATTTTTCAAATGACAGGAAGTTGGGAGAAGGAGGGTTTGGTGCCGTCTACAGGGGGTACTTAACTGACTTGGATATGGCAGTTGCTGTGAAGAAAATCTCAAGGGGGTCTAAACAGGGAAGAAAGGAATACATAACTGAGGTGAAAATCATTAGCAGCATTAGACACAGGAATCTGGTTCAACTCATAGGATGGTGCCATGACAAAGGTGAGTTTCTACTTGTTTATGAGTTTATGCCAAGTGGTAGCCTTGATGTGCACTTGTTTGGCAAGAGGAGTCCTTTAACTTGGGCAGTGAGATACAAGATAGCTTCTGGGTTAGCATCTGCTCTGCTTTATCTCCATGAAGAGTGGGAGCAATGTGTCGTTCATCGCGACATCAAACCGAGCAATGTCATGCTTGATTCTAGTTTTAATGTTAAGCTTGGAGACTTTGGATTGGCTCGGCTCATGGACCACGAGCTAGGTCCTCAGACAACTGGATTGGCTGGAACGTTAGGCTATATGGCTCCAGAATACATAGCTACTGGTAGGGCTAGTAAAGAATCAGACGTATACAGTTATGGTGTGGTTGCATTAGAAATTGCTACAGGAAGAAAGTCAAACGACCCTCCCGAAAAGGATTCAGCAGTGGGGTTGGTAGAGTGGGTTTGGAATCTTTATGGAAGCGGAAGGCTTCGTATGGCGATTGATGAGAGATTGCGTATGGAATTCGAGGAGAAGCAGATAGAATGTTTAATGATTGTTGGACTGTGGTGTGCTCATCCTGATCGAAGTCTTAGACCGTCAATAAGGCAAGCAATTCGTGTTCTTAATTTCGAGGCTACAATACCGGATCTTCCATTGAAGATGCCTGTTCCTCTGTATCATATCCCTACAGCGTCAGTTAGCTCCGGCGAACCTTTAATAACTACTAGTCTAGAAGACGGTCGTTGAATGTGTGAACAGCGAACCATCTTTAATTTGTCAACCTATGTATGGGTCGTTGTCTTTGATTTTTTTTTTTAAATTGCTTTATGGGGGATTAGAAGTACTTGCTTATATATATATATATATGTGTGTGTGTGTGTGTGTGTGGTATGTATGTATAATGTATGCATGTATAATAATGGTGATCTTTTGTATGGCTTCTTGCCTTAGATATACAAAACTACAATCTATCTATGTATTCATATTGGGAAATTATAGGTGGTGAATTTTGCAACTTGGTGTTTCTATTCAAAGTTGTGTGATTTGGCTTATTTTATACTAACTTCTGTTTCTGTCATTTTAGGGGACATTCTCCTTTTAACATATACAATATGGAAGATCCTCAATGTCAACAATATCTTGTTTTAATTTTTTACATGAGCTTCCTCCGCTAACATATATTCAGAGCCATCTGTTAAATGTTTTACATGCAGATCATAGTCCATTCTTGCAAACTAGAGAGAAAAATGCCAACCATCACCGACTTATAAATGCCCAAACTTCATTTCTAGTGATCAGCCTTGCATAAATTCCCGAAATCATGAAATTTCTCTATCATTTCTTAAGCAACAAATATTTTGCAGTCTTCCTTGCTTTCTTTCTTTACCAGTACTACCATTGTTTTAGAGACAATAAATTAAAGACCTTTTTGTTGAAGAGTAGTACAATTACTAGAAATTTATAATATTTCAGTATTTCACTACCATAATCATGTCCTCTTACTTCCTTATAGCTCAATCAACTGCAAACATGAAATCTTTTGCGTTGATCAGTTGCGTTTGGATAATAAGGTACTCTCAGGTATTCTGTAAATAGTAGTGAAAAAGTAGGTGAAAAGTAATAATAAAATAATGAATAGTAGTGAAGTATTCTCAATACCCAAACTAATGTAGCCCACAAATAATATAGTACTTATTTAATATAAGGTTATACGTGATATAATGTGATACTGTTCATAAAAGGATGAATCACTTAATCATATATATACTAATTAGTGTTGCATCTCTTGATAGAAGGGTGCCGGCACTATAATAAATAGAGTTGAGAGGGTTCCCCAGCCCACCACACGAACCAATCTAGAGCCAGTGTAATCCATTATTTATGAAGGCTTATGGAGATGAATGCAGTTAGAAAATTCAATTCAGAATCTGTGAACATATATATATATATATATAAAAATATGCAACAGGTTCAACCAGGTAGGATATCAGCTGAGGTAATCAAGCTGTAATGCATAAGTCGTGTACATATATTCTTCATATCTAATATATAGAAAGGTTAATTACTTTCTGCATACTGATCTTGAAAGACCGAGGGGCCATCTTCCACGCAGTTAAGGTAGCGTGTAGGGCAAACATTGCATGATAGTATATATTCAAGGTTATGGCTATATATATATGGTTGGTTTGTTTTATATTCAATATTGTGGAGAAGCTATTATGCCGGCGGGATTAACTCTGCTTAAAAGTCTTGCAATATTTGTTTTAAATGAAGATCCTTCACTATGTAGCTGGAGGGAAAATCTCAGCCATCGTGAAGAAATGAACTGCAAGTTCAGCTAGCAACTTCCACGCAATAATTTATCTCCATTTTGTCCGTACTCTCTCTCTCTCTCTCTCTCTCTCTGATCTCCCCACCTTCCAAGCCATAGGTGAACCAATAAACATGTTTGACAATATTTTTTTTATATCAAATTCAAACGTGGATGCTTTAATAATGTGTTTTACTGGGGGGTGTGTGTGTGTGTATATATATATATATATATTTATATAAATAATATCTACAGGTAGAATAAATGGAATCATTAATTCCTACAACTGGAAGAAAAATTTCAAACAAAAGACGTTTCTTTTCTTTGACGTGATCAAACTGGCCTGTCTTTGCAATCAAAGAATATATTAATACAGGTTCAACTTGGGAAAAATAAGCAATATTGTTGTAGTCGTCTGAATAAGGACGAGATCCGGCCAGGATTTTCATAATAATATTGATGCAGAGTTGAAATTAATATACGGTTCTAAATATTTATTTTGTAATTATATAATAAAAGCAAGTAATTATAAAAAGTAAAACACTCTGATGAAAAGCTTCAGCCCCGCACACCGGGCATAGTACTTGAAAGAACTGGTCAAAGTTATACATGGAGGCCAACATTACAATCATTATATATTAATAAATAGTAAGAACTTCTATGGCGCCCACGACCCCTATGTAAGGTGATACAGAAATCGAGATATCGGGATGATGATAACAGGGTCACACATCCCCATGTTAGGGTCAAGTGTGTGTAGAAACAACAATATACAAAAATAACGCAGTGGATATTTAATACAACTAAGTACCAGAATTGTCAATACAATTTAAACAATCAGTTAAAAGGTTTAAAATTATACAGTCATCCATAATAAATGTTTACAAGTCCCAACCAAAATACGAGTGATCCAATCACTCCTTGCGCGGAGCCGACTCCTCAGGCTCACCCTCATCCTCCTCTACATCAAAATCTGCGTTACCACAAAATGGTACCGCAGGTAAGTATAACCCAAATAACCACGAGATACAAATACATTAATGCTACTAACATGCATACATATGATGAGATATGCATTAAATCCAAAAATACTATTATTCTCGAAAATAGATATTTTCCAACACACGCCGAAATCTCATTTTGGCCCAAATACAATACTCTGTCATTTTCCTAGAAAATAACTCAATATTCCATTAACCAATGCACCATGATCTCCCCTAGGGATCATCCGCACGTCCTGGCTTCGTAGCGATGCTCAGTTCCGCGCCCAGCGCGTTGGTGGCCAAGCACCCACTAAGCAACGAGCGATGCCCAGTTCCGCGCCCAGCGCGTACGTGGCCAAGCATCCTCTAGCCCCCACCAGCAAAGAGGCCACGGAGTCGGCACGTGACCATCTCGTCCGATCCCATCGTCGCCCAGCGACAATCCAGGGGACGTCACTCAGTATATTCCGCTCCCAAGTGACCAGAGGAGCTCCACCGAGATAATACCCCATCTCGGCTTGGGGTCGTGATACACACGCATCCAAAATCCTTTACCACATGAAAATCCAGTTTTTATGAAACACATGAACATGATGCATGTACACGAAAACCCAGTTTCCTTTACAAACATGATCATGCGTGCAATATGCTATGTACATGAACACCAAAACCCACAACCAAAAATTCACAATACCAATCAATCACACAACTCCGTCCATAGTCCATCCGACCCCCGAACTCCTCGGACTCAGTCCGGAATGTCCAACCAACCAGATCACAATAATATGAGTTAGTGTAAAAATATATTTAAATCACAATAGTTCTTTAGAAAAATACTTACAGCGCTATAATATGATTTTCGAAAGCTCACGGAGGTGCAAGAAGTGGTGACTCAGTAACGTAACAGTGTAAAATACACTGTGGCCGTGGGTCTCAAATACCCACTTTTGAATGGGGACAAACTAAGACCCGAAATTGATAGGGTAGGGCCTTGAGAGGTCGGTGAAGCCAATGGTGGTGGTGGTTTGCCGTGGGTAGCGGCGCAAAGGGTGGTTTGAAGGCCAAAAAGTCTGAAACGGAGATGGGTTTGGTTGTGCTTCACCGGTGACGGATCGGAGTCGGGGTTGGGTCCATTGGGTTGCCAAGAGGTCGGGGATGAAGTGGTGAAGAGATGGTGGCCGGAAGTGGCGCGACGGCTGCGCGCGAAGGAAGAGAAGGCCGCGGCTTCAAGCCGTGCGTGGAGGAGAACGCCGGCGATGGAGGAGCTGAGATTTAAGGGGAAGGGTCGCCGGCCGGTGGGGAGTTGGACGGAGGGGGCAGTGTCGATCACCGGCGGCTCACGGCGGCGGGCTGGGTGGAAGACGAAATCGGACGGAGAGAGAGAGAGAGAGAGAGAGAGTGAGTCGAGCGGGATGGGGGGGAAACTGGGGAAAAAGAAAGAAAGAAAAGAAAAAGGAGAAAAAGAAAAATGAAGGGAAAGAAATTAGGTCCAATCCTCACATCTTAGGTCACAGAAAATGATCCAACGAAAATAATTTTAAAACAGCCAATCAATTAAATTAAATTAAACGTAATGATACAATGAAAATAAAATAATTAAATCCCACAATCAATTAAATTAAAAGAAGAACAATTTAAATGTACAACAGTAAATAAATATTAAGAAAACATAACAATTTAATTTTCACAATTTAAAGATCATAAAATAACCCATTTAAAATATTCGATAATTATAAAATAAGAGAATAAATTTTTGAATTTTTAAAAATAATCATTTAGTGAAAATACACTAAAATACGGGGTGTTACATCCTCCCCCCTTTAAAAAATAATTTCTTCCTCGAAATTGGCAAAGTCAAACATAAGGCTAAGACAGGAATAAGATTCAACTAGGAGTAAACTTAAGAACATACCGCCAAGATCAATAGAACAGATACGGGTACTGCTCTCTCATGCCAGTTTCTCTCTCCCAAGAGAAATCCTGAGCCATCGGATCGCCCCACGACACCTTCACCACAGGTATTGTCTTAGACCTTAACCTTTGCTCTTTCCAATCCACAATCTGAGTCGGGGCAACTTCATAAGAAAGATTAGGCCGAAGTTCAATGCGTTCAAAGTCGACAAAACGTGGCTCTAGCTGACCAAAAATCTTCTTCAAAGATGACACATGGAACACATCATGGACATCCCCAAAATAATCCGGTAAGGCAACTCTATAAGCAACTAGCCCAACTTTCTCTACAATCTGGAAAGGGCCAACATACCTCGGACTAAGCTTACCCTTCTTGCCAAAGCGCTTAACCCCCTTCATCAGAGAGACTATAAGGTAAACCCAATCGCCTATCTCAAATGATAAGTCTCTTCTCCTTGTATCTGCAAAACTCTTTTGGTGACTTTGGGCTTCCGCCATTTTAGTCCTTATAAATTGAACTTGGTCCTTCATTTCTTGAATTATCTCAAGCCCAATCAATTTACTTTCGCCAACTTCATCCCAATACAACGGTGATCTACACTTCCTCCCATACAAAGCTTCATACGAGGCCATCTGAATGGAGGAATGAAAACTGTTATTGTAGGCAAACTCAATTAGTGGCAGGTGATTCTCCCAACTCCCCTGAAATTCCAAGACACAAGCTCGCAACATATCCTCAAGAGTCTGGATAGTACCCTCTGATTGATCGTCTGTTTGCGGGTGATATGCAGTACTAAACTTCAACTTAGTGCCTAAAACTGCCTGCAAACTCTTCCAAAAATGGGACGTGAACCGCGGGTCCCGATCTGACACGATACTCTTGGGCACTCCGTGCAAATGCACTATCTCCTTAACATACAACCGAGTCAACTTACTTAAAGAGTCAGTGTTATTGATAGGCAAGAAATGGGCACTCTTGATCAACCAGTCAACAATCACCCAAACTGAATTCTTTCCACTAGGAGTCCTCGGCAAACCCACCACAAAATCCATAGAAATGTCATCCCACTTCCACTTAGAAATAGGGAGAGGTTGAAGCCTACCAGCAGGTCTTTGATGTTCAGCTTTAACTTGACGGCACGTGTCGCATTTCTGGATGAACATGGCAATATCCACCTTCATTCCTTCCCACCAGTAATTTTTCTTTAAATCTCGATACATTTTCGTGCTTCCTGGATGAACTGAATAAGGAGCCGCATGAGCCTCTGCCAAAATTCACTCCTTAAATTCTGAATCTCGGGGAATCACCCTACGATCCCAAAACCGAAGGATACCATCCTTATCCAAACTATAGTGCAAGGGTCCCTTAGACTTTCTGACTCTTTCTGATGGCCAACAACTTTGGATCCCTTCTTTGAATAGTCTTCAATTCTTCAAAATCCACAACCCGTACATCTATAACCGAAGATAATAATTCTTCTTGCTGCAAACTTTCAATAAGGAGTCTCCTCATCCCGCAAAGGAGAGAATCCACATCTGGCGACTCTGCTTCTTCCACCTGTTGAGACTTCCTACTTAAAGCGTCTGCGACTAGATTCACCTTTCCAGGATGATACTTGATCTCACATTGGTAGTCGCTAATCAGTTCTAACCACCGCCTCTGTCTCATATTGAGATTCTTCTGAGTAAACAGATACTTCAAACTCTTGTGATCGATATAGACTTCACAGACTTCGCCATACAGATAATGCCGCCAAATCTTAAGAGCAAAAACTATAGCTGCCAATTCCAAATCATGGGTGGGATAATTCCTCTCATGAATTTTCAACTGGCGAGATGCATAAGCAACAACTCGATCTTCTTGCATAAGAACACATCCCAACCGGAATTTAGATGCATCACTAAAAATCACAAATGGCTTGTGTGGTTCCGGAAGTGCCAAAACAGGTGCCGTTGTCAATCTTCTCTTCAACTCAAGGAAACTTCTCTCACATCTATCAGACCATACAAACTCAACATTCTTTCTAGTCAAAGCAGTGAGAGGTCCAGATAGTCGAGAAAACCCCTCCACAAATCTTCGATAATAACCGGCAAGTCCCAAGAAACTCCGTATCTCACAAACTGTTGAAGGTCGAGGCCATGACAAAACAGCTTCCACTTTACTAGGATCTACGGCCATTCCCTCCTGGGAAATCACATGTCCAAGAAATTTAACTTCTTCTAACCAGAATTCACACTTACCCAGCTTAGCATATAACTAATGCTCCCTTAATTTTCCAATTGCCAAACGAAGATGACAAGCATGTTCCTCCACATCTCGCGAATAAAATTAGAATATCGTCGAGGAACACCACCACAAAAGAATCCAAGAAAGGCCGAAACACCCTATTCATCAAATTCATAAAAGCAGCAAGGGCATTAGCTAACCCAAAAGACATCACCTTAAATTCATAATGCTCATACCTCGTCCTGAAAGCAGTCTTGGGCACGTCCTTATCTCTTATTCTCAACTGATGGTACCCTGATCTCAAATCAATCTTCGAAAAGACAGCTGCTCCCTGAAGCTGGTCAAACAAATCATCAATTCTAGGAAGATGATACTTATTCTTGATAGTCACCTTGTTAAGTTCCCGATAGTCGATGCACATTCTGAGTGTACCATCCTTCTTCTGGACAAACAAAACAGGCGCTCCCCACGGTGAAGTACTAGGCTGAATAAATCTTTTATCAACAAGTTCCTGCAATTGAGTTTTCAACTCTTTTAACTCAGACGGTGCCATACGGTAAGGAGCTTTATGCACAGGAGCCGCTCCAGGTTCCAAATCAATAACAAATTCTAAATCACGAACAGGAGGCAATCCGGGCAACTCGTCCACGAATACATCAGGGAATTCTTCCACAACCGGAATATCCACTAAAGACTTCTTCTCGGATGGCGTAGACACCACTTGAACCAAAAAAGTATCTGCTCCACATGCTATGTCTCTCTTAGCTTGAATTGCGGATATAACTGCAGGTTTTTGCTTTCAACTTGCTTCCCACGAATTCCAAATACTCTCCATTAGTAAGTTGTAAGCCAATTATCCGACTCCTACAATTGATATTCGCAGAATATCGATGCAACCAATCCATACCTAAAATTATGTCAAATCCAAGCAGTTTGAATACAATCAAATCCGCATCCAATGTCCTCCCACCAAAATCCAAAGAACAGCCTAAAGTAACCTTGGAGCACCACACCAGCTCACCATTTGGAAGAGTCACTACCAAGGATTGTGATAACGGCTCGGTGACTAGATTGCACATCCGCGCAAAAGTAGTGGACACAAAAGATTGAGACGCCCCAGAATCAAACAAGGTACATGCATAAAAATCATACAGACGAACTCTACCTGAAACAAATACATACACCAGATAAATCCAAAAACCAACTCACACCAAACATCAAGTCCAACAATTATGTTAAAAGCATATCAGTAATCACCCCAGCATCGTGGGTCTTTGGAGCCCCATAATCCACATCACTAGGAGTCACAGCATATACTCGGGCCTGTACCAACTGTCTCTGGCTGCTCCTCCCGCCTCGTTGACCTCCTCATCCTCCTTGACTTCCTTGAGTTTGACTGGGACACTCACGAGCAAAGTGACCCAGCTGGCCACATCTAAAGCATTGGATCCCTCTCTGGCCACAGTCACCCTCATGGGCTCTATTACACCTGCTACAAACTGGAGCTCGACCTCCTGCACGAACCCCAGAGGCTGCCTGCGAATGGGCCCCAGTCCTCTAAACAAACTTCTGCAGTGACCCAGAACTATTGCCCTCACCAGCAAAACTCCTCCTCTTCTGGCCTGGAGGGGAGCCTACCACAAAAGTATTCTCCCGCTCTGCAATAGTGGCCAAATCTACTAATTTCTGAAAATCCACAATCTCTAGACAGGCCACTTGTCTGCGTATATGATGGCGCAGACCCTCCTGGAAACGCTCAACCCGCAACTCCTCAGTGGCAATGAGGTGAGTAGCGAATCGCCCAAGCTCCATGAATTTCCTAGCATATTGCTCGACCATCATGTCTCCTTGTACCAAATTATTGAATTCCCGAGCATTTTGCCATCTCACCGCAACAGGAAAGAAACGGTCGTCGAACTCCTTCTTGAATCGCTGCCAGGACACAGCAGCAAAAGATCCCAACTCCATTTCTAGGAGTTGCCGCTTGGTCTGCCACCAGTTTGCCGCTTCACCTTGCAGCATATAGCTTCCATATAATACCATTTGGGCCTCCGTGCACCCACAAACCTCAAATGTTCTCTCAAAATCTTCTATCCACCTCCTAGCTCGTAGTGGATCCTCCTCCCCAGTAAAGGTAGGAGTCCTATGCGCTAGGAAGCGCTCATAGGTGCACCCAACATGGACAGCTCTATTTAAATCTCCTTGCGGCGGTCGGAAATTCTGTTGAAAGAACTCAGTCATCCTATTCAACGCCCTCGCCATGGCATAATTCCCATCACCTCTTGGTAACTCATCTTCAGGCTCATTAGCTTGCCTTCTTGGTCCCACCATCTTCCTGTCATAGCAATCTTTAGCTCCGTTTAAATACCCGAACAAAATCAAACACCAAAACAAGTAACACTGAAATAACCAAGATAAAGTAAAATAAAATAATATAATATAAACAAAATAAATAACAAATCCATATTAAAAGATTCCTTAAAATAAATAATTTTAACTTATATTTTTAAAAGAATATTTCTGGTACTTCTCCTAAGGGACATGTGGATTTACCCAGAGCCGAACTTTCTGATACCACCTGTGGCGCCCACGACCCCCATGTAAGGAGACACGGGAATCGAGACACCGGGATGATAACAACAGGGTCACACATCCCAACGTTAGTGCCAAGTGTGTATACAAGCAACAACGTACAAAAATAACGCAGCGGATATTTAATACAACTAAGTACCAGAATTGTCAATACAATTTAAACAATCAGTTAAAAGGTTTAAAAATTATATAGTCATCTATAATAAATGTTTACAAATCCCAACCAAAATACGAGTGATCCAATCACTCCTCCGGCGGAGCCGACTCCTCAGGCTCACCCTCATCCTCCTCTGCATCAAAATCTGCGTTACCACAAAATGGTACCGCAGGTAAGTATAACCCAAATAACCACGAGATACAAATACATTAATGCTACTAACATGCATACATATGATGAGATATGCATTAAATCCAAAAATACTATTTTTTCCGAAAATAGATATTTTCCAACACACGCCAAAATCTCATTTTGCCCCAAATACAATACTCTGTCATTTTCCCAGAAAATAACCCAATATTCCATTAACCAATGCACCATGATCTCCCCTATGGATCATCCGCAAGTCCTGGCTTCGTAGCGATGTCCAGTTCCGCGCCCAGCGCGTACGTGGCCAAGCATCCTCTAGCCCCCACCAGTAAAGGGGCCACGGAGTCGGCACGAGACCATCTCGTCCGATCCCATCGTCGCCCAGCGACATCCAGGGGACGTCACTCAGTATATTCCGCTCCCGAGTGACCAGAGGAGCTCCACTGAGATAATACCCCATCTCGGCTTGGGGTCGTGATACACACGCACCCAAAATCCTTTAACACATGAAAATTCAGTTTTCATGAAACACATGAACATGATGCATGTACACGAAAACTCAGTTTCCTTTACAAACATGATCATGCGTGCAATATGCTATGTACGTGAACACCAAAACCAACAACCAACAATTCACAATACCAATCAATCACACAACTCCGTCTATAGTCCATCCGACCCCCGAACTCCTCGGACTCAGTCTGGCATGTCCAGCCAACCAGATCACAATAATATGAGTTAGTGCAAAAATATATTTAAATCACAATAGTTATTTGGAAAAATACTTACAGTGCTATAATATGATTTTCGAAAGATCACGGAGGTGCAAGAAGTGGTGACTCAGCAACGTAACAGTGTAAAATACACTGTGGCCGTGGGTCTCAAATATCCACTTTTGAATGGGGACAAACTAAGACCCGAAATTGATAGGGCTGGGCCTAGAGAGGTCGATGAAGCCAATGGTGGTGGTGGTTTGCCGTGGGTGGCGGCGCAAAGGGCGGTTTGAAGGCCAAAAAGTCTGAAACGGAGATGGGCTTGGTTGTGCTTCACCGGTGACGGATCGGAGTCGGGGTTGGGTCCATTGGGTTGCCAAGAGGTCGGGGATGAAGTGGTGAAGAGATGGTGGCCGGAGGTGGCGCGACGGCTGCGCGCGAAGGAAGAGAAGGCCGCGGCTTCAAGCCGTGCGTGGAGGAGAACGCCGGCAATGGAGGAGAACGCCGGCAATGGAGGAGCTGAGATTTAAGGGGAAGGGTCGCCGGCCGGTGGGGAGTTGGACGGAGGGGGCGGTGTCGGTCACCGGCGGCGAGCTGGGTGGAAGACGAAATCGGACGGAGAGAGAGAGAGAGAGTGAGTCGTGCGGGATGGGGAGGAAACTGGGGAAAAAGAAAAGAGAGAAAAGAAAAAGGAGAAAAAGAAAAATGAAGGGAAAGAAATGAGGTCCAATCCTCACATCTTAGGTCACAGAAAATGATCAAACGAAAATGATTTTAAAACAGCAAATCAATTAAATTAAATTGAACGTAATGATACTAAAAATAAAATAATTAAATCTCACAATCAATTAAATTAAAAGAAGAACAATTTAAATGTACAACAGTAAATTAATATTAAGAAAACATAACAATTTAATTTTCACAATTTAAAGATCATAAAATAACCCATTTTAAATATCCGATAATTATAAAATAAGAGAATAAATTTTTGAATTATTAAAAATAATTCTTCAGTAAAAATACATTAAAATACTGGGTGTTACAATTTCGCATCAATTTCATGCAATTAATGCAGAATCTTATATACTGCCTACATTTATGATCAACCAGTACTATGTGTTATCACACAAGATCATCTCATACAAAGAATGGATACTACTGCCACATAAGTATATTTGGGATGAGGTATGAAATATTGTTTAACACAAAAAAATTAAATATAAGAAAACAAATTACTCCTATATAGTCATGTCACAAACAGAAAATATATATTTTACAAGTCGATCAGATGTTGATTGATCAACTTGTGATCTTTATATATACGCGGTAGTAGGTATAGTGAATATAAAAAATTAATATAACTATATATACGCAAAGAAATAACATGAATTATAATGATTAAGAAATCTTGTAACCTTCTTTGCAGAAATGGTTAATTAAAAGTAAGAAAAATAATTTTTGTTTTTTGTTTACTTCTAGCATATATTATATGCAGGTACATGCAGTTATGTTCAATTGAATTGAATGGTACTTGTTCAAATTTATTCCAAGCTTACCTTTTGGTATGACGTACTTGATTACGATTAATTAAATTCATAGAAGTAGAACTACTCATGATATAAAATGAAGAGAGAAGAAAAAGACAACCATATTATAAAGGGATACTAATATTTTAAGGTTATCACTCTTAACTTGTTTGTTTTATAGTTAACGTCGGTTTGTTGATGTCGCCATTGTGTGCCGGCGAGGAATCTACTGAAAGTCTTTCTGATCTGTTTGTCATGAAGCTTGACCTTTGTAACAATTAACAAGTAAAATGCACAACTTCTCATCTTCAAGAGATCAGACTCCTCCAAGAAACAATCTTTACTAACTTTCCCAATGAATCTTACGAAGCAAACTTCATTATTTATAGTACTGAAGTGAGAATTGAATCGTTATTCTTGTTAGAAGGATGAGGGCATTTATGTAATCTACAATGAGTATCTAAGGCTAAACATGTAATCTACTACATTTAATGAACCACGTGCCCATCACGTGCCCCTCTGCCTATTAACCTTCAGTTCCTTCTACCCTTTACCGCCCTTCACAACTGCACTGCTCTCAAAGCCACTACAACAAATATGGGCTTTTCCCACGAATTCTTTTTTCAAGATATATGATCGTGACAAAAAATGTACTGATGACACGAAAAGTGTTCGTAGGAAAAAAACAAGCTTTTTGCCACGAGATCACGTCTGCAAATAAAACTTTGTGAGAAATACTTTTTTGCAACGAAATAAACGTTTTTTGCGGCAAAAACATATTATTTGTGGCGATTTCTTCTCGCCGCAAATTAGTTTAATCTTCACCGTCATGCCAATTTGAAGACCCAAGATAAAGCGCGTAAATTAAAACCTCACTCTCTCTTTTCCCCCTCACTTCTCTTTTCTCTCTCTCCTCCCTCCCCCAGCCGACGAAACCCCTCCCCTCTTCCATCTCTTCTCCTTCGGCCACAGCCCAGCCGCCGGCCACCACTGCAGCGCTGTGCCACCACCATCTCACCAGCGACCACCCCTCGCCGAACCCAGCCTCCCCACTACGCCTCTCTCTCCCTCTCCTCCTCCTAAACAAGCCTCCTTCCCTCTCGGCTTCTCCATGTCGCCATCACAAACCGCACCCAAGCCATTGTCGTTCGTCATTGACGGCACTGACAGCCCCTCGCAGGCTCCCTCCGTTCATCCCCCCAGCTCCCCAACGATCTCTCCCTTCCCCGTAACTCCCTCTTTCTCTCACAGGTCTCCACCACCCAGATCGGCCGCCAAAAGCCTACCTCTCCGCCACTCCCTTTCTTCTATGCCGAGCACTCGACACCCCCAACCCCAACGCCTCTCTTAGCCCTTCCAAGCATCCCTTGCTCAGCATTTTTCTCACGTATTTCTAAGTGTTGGATTTTTAAGATTTTATGCATACTGAATGTAATATGAGGTTTAGATGATTATATTTTGTGTAATGGGTTGTATTGAACTCAAGTGTTAGGTGATAGAATATGTATATTTATGTTGGATTGGATTACATGGGCGACATGCATGTTGATATGCCTTATAAATTGAGTTACGTACATGAGTGCATATTGATTTAGTTGAATATTGAATTAATTGGATGACCTACAACCTGTTTTGTGTGCAACCTGAGACTGCTAATGTGTGCTCCTGAATTCATTGAGTTAAAATGCTGTGTCGCTTCACTAAAATTGGGTGTTTATGAACATTGTCATGCTTCTTTTAGAAGGTCTTCGTGTTGGTGTCAATTTGGCCTTGGCCATTGCTCTGCACAACATTCCAAATGTATGTGTTCTCTGATTCTCCATTTCTTTATTATATCTGTTTTGCGTAGAGTGCCATTGTTTCTTTTGGATGCTTGCACTCTGCCATGATAAAAGTAATTTATAACTTTCAGTTGCTAACAAATTCTAGATTACCATATTTACTACTAATACCTTGACAGACCAGTCCTTTACTTCTCTTTTGATGAAATTGTGTAAGATTAAGATGATGCTATGGAACTTTTAGTGCTGCTTTATATACTGTTTCTTGGTGAGCTAGAAGTTGAACGATTGAGTGTTCTGAAAGCCACAAAGATGAAGGAGTTGGTGTTCAAGAGGCAAAATGAACTAGAAGATCCGTCAAGCTGCCAACCACATAGGTAATATAATACCTACATTTAAATCTTTGTAATATAATTTTGTATAGTTATGACTTGAGTGTACTCTTGTCTATCCTACTCATATAATTTTGTTCTTATATAGTAAATAATTAAAATGATTATTGCTGTAACCTTTTCTATGGGGAACACTAATGTTGGGAACACTAATAATGTCAAGTGGAGAACATTTCACTGACATAATTTTAGTGTTGATTTAACTTAATACTATCCCTATGATTATGGTGCATAGTAGTCCTGTTTTAACAGTTGTAGCAACTGGCAGGGCAGTCCTCTTTTGAAATTCAGGGATCATGTGCTAGATACTGTCTGACCAAGTGTGATGTTGAACCTTATTTATATAAGTTGTGCTGTGTATATTTGCTTGTTTCTTCTTCGTAAAATACAATATCTGAGGGAAGAGCTTGCAAGAATAGATGAGAGTTGGGCTGCAGCATGCTTTGATTCATTATTTCCGATGAAATACTTTGTGGAAAATATATATTCCCCGCGAAAGTATTTTATCGGAAATACCAAAGACTACTTTTTACACGAAGGTATGTCATGACTAAACACTTTTTGCCACCACATTATACCAGATGTGACCTTATTTGCCACGAAAAAAAATATTTTAGTCGCCACAGATGTCGGTGGAAAAAGACTTTTTCTTCACCAATTATATGTCACGAGTCTGCCATGGAACAAATTGGTAGGAAAAAACTTTTTCCCACTAAGGATATACTTTTCCCATGACTTTCACTCCCGGAGAAAAGCAGTATTTGTTGTAGTGACCCTCTCAAGCCACTTCCTAGCCTATGCATTGTAACAATTCTTTCCCTCTTCAAATGACCCTACCCACAAGATCAAGATAATGCATTCTCAATTGATCAACCGGAACCCAAGTTGAATGTTCCTCAGAAGCCCCACGCCATTTAATCAACAAGTCAATGAATGGCTTGTTATTAAGGGCAGTCATTCTCCTCTACAGTACACTTTCTGGTTCGGTTTTGAATCCACCATAGGAATTAGTAAAGGTAATGTAGGTGAAATACTATGCAGTGGCCCAACATGCTTCTTCAACCTTGACACATGAAAAATTGGATGCACAGATGATTTATGTGGTAATTCCAGTTTATAAGCCACTTCCCCTATGCGCTCCATCAACTTAAATGGACCACAGTACCTTGTTACCAACTTAGGACTAGCAACAGAACCCAAACTCTATTGTTTATACTTCTGCAATTTCAAATAAACCAAATCACCAACTTGAAACTATCTCTGAATATGTTGTTTATCATACTTATACTTCATAGTGAACTGGGCAGTCAAAAGGTTTTTCTTCAACAAGATCAAGATTTCCTCCCTATACTTCAGCTCAGAATCCACTGCCTCGTTCTATGTTGTGCCTGCTACGTACTGGAACAATGTGCGAGGTGGAACACCATACAAGGCCTCAAATAGTGTATTCTTTGTGGATGAACGTGCCGATTTATTATACCACCACTTTGCCTAGGAAGCCAATGAATCCACTGCTTAGGACTATCACAAACAAAACATCTGAGGTACTACTAAACATATTTGTTAACTATTTCAGTTTGCCCATCTAATTGATGGTGATAAGGAGAACTAAAATGTAACTTAGTGCCATGCACTTGAAAAGCTCTTTCTAAAAACTACTCGTGAAAGTGACATCCCTATCTTTTACAATAATTGATGGCATACCATGCAACTTAAAGATCCGAGAAACAACGAGCTTGGTTACTGAAGCTGTAGTATAAGGGTGAGATAATGGCAAAAAATGAGCATAGTTTCTAAATTGATCAACTACCACAAAAATAATAGAAAATCCCTTTGAATCACTCCATGATTTAGTGGAAATTGGCAATGGTTGTAACAACCTACCTGGTTTTAGGTTCTTCACTTTGCTTTTCTGATAGACTTCACATTCTCTTTTGTAATTCTTAATATCCTTTCTCATGCCACTCCAAATAAAATTAGCTTTAGCCCTATGCAAGGATTTTTTATATCTTGAGTGCCCTCCAAAAGAACTACTATGTATGAACTGTAACACTTACTGCTTTAAAGGTGACAAAGTCTACAAAAATTACCTCAATTTCAAGATCAAACATAGATAAATAAATACATAATACGAATCTATATTCAATTTGAAGATGATATCAAACCAAATGAACGTAGAATAAACAGCTTTGGCACTCTTTGGGGATTTTAATGAAATTGTAACTCAAAGTGAGAAATAGGGTGGCAGGGATAGGCCTGAACAACAAATGGTAGTTTCTCGTGATCTATTAGCTGATTGTGAATTGAAAGATTTGGGTTTTTGTGGACCTAAATATACTCGGTCTAATAAGAGAGAAGGGGCTGCTATTATCTCTGAAAGGCTAGATAGATTTGTTGGAAATCTAGCATGGTGTCATTTGTATGAAAAGGCTTCTATAATGCATGGTTCTATAGTATATTCTAATCATCTACCTATTTGTTTGGAACTGGAGGGTGCTTCTAAGAGGAGGAGCGGAAGCAAACCTTTTAGGTTTGAGGCCATGTGGTTAGGTGAGGAGGATTGTTCAAAGTTTGTGAATGATACATGGAGGATGGTTGATTCTCAAGGCAGTATGCAAGGAGTGATGGATAGGATTTCTGGGTGTGGATCAAAGTTGCTATTGTGGAACAAGGCAAAATTTTCCAAGGTCCATGTGAGGTCGCAAGAGGCAAAGCTCAGGCTCAAAATTGAACAAGGAAAGGATCCAATGAGATTGGATAAGGTGGTGGTTTCTTTAGCCAGGAAGTTAAAAAATGGTTGGAAAGGAAGGAGTTGATGTGGAGACAAAGGTTAAGAGCCCTATGGTTAGTTGATGGGGACCAAAACACAAAGTTCTTCCATGCCAAAGCATCATAAAGAAAGAAAAAGAATAGTATTTTGAAGCTGCAAGATGATAATGGAGTATGGAGAGGGGGAGCAATGTGACAGGCTTATCATTAACTATTTTTCTTCTCTTTTTACAGTTGCTGGTACTAGAAATGCAAAAGATATTCTGGACAACTTTGAGAGGAAGGTCTCTGACTCAATGAATGAGGATCTTATAAAGCCTTATACAAAAGAAGAAGTGGTGAGGGTCTTAAAGCAAATGCATCTCACGAAAGCCCCTAGACTCGATGGAATGCCTCCTGTGTTCTTTCAAAAATTCTGGTCTGTCATTGGTAAATGTGTTACTTCTGCAGTCTTACAGCAGCTCTTAATACTTGTGATTTCCCTCAGGCTGTTAACCTCACTTTTATTACTCTAGTTTTGAAGAAGAAGAATCCTTTTATTGTTAATGATTTCAGACCAATTAGTTTGTGCAATGTGGTCTATAAGCTTATGTAAAAAACTATTGCCAACATACTCAAAATCCTGCCTACTGTTATATCAGATTCTCAATGTGCTTTTGTGCTAGGAAGACTAATAACTAACAATGTATTAGTGGCCTATGTGGTACTCCATTATTTGAGGAAGAAGACGAGAGGTAAGAAGGGTTTTATGTCCCTAAAACTTTATATGAGTAAAGCATATGATAGGGTAGAATGAGGTTTTCTCAAATCTGTTATGCGAAGGCTGGGTTTTCATTCTAATGTGATTATACTTTTGATGAAGTGTGTGCAAAGTACTTCTTTCTCAATCCTTATTAATGACTCTCCCAACGGTCATATTGTTCCTACAAGGGGTTTGAGGCAAGGAGATGGAGATTCCCTATCCCTTTACTTGTTTCTAATCTGTACTGAAAGTCTAGTTAGCTTGTTGAAGGCTGCTTCTGTTTCTAAATTTGTTAATGGGATTCAAGTTTGTCGAGGGGCTCCTAGATTAAATCATCTGCTCTTTGCACGTGACGGCCTGATTTTCTGTGAAGCTGATGTGGGGACAAATAGGAGTTTACAAAAGCTGGTGCAACAATATGAAGATGTCTCAGGCTAATAGATTAATAAGGTGAAAACTGCTATGGTGTTCAACAGAAATGTAACTTGAGATAAATAGAAAGAAATCATGGATCTATGGGGCACAAGTTAGGTGCATAATTATGAGAGATATTTGAGCTTGCCTCCTATGGTTGGTAAGTCAAAAAGCCATGCTTTTGTAGACATCAAACATATAGTTTGGTTGAAATTACAAAGCTGGAAGGAGAACATGTTCTCTCAAGGTGGTAGGGAGATTCTAATAAAGACGAGTTGCTTTGACTATACCATCATATGCTATGAGCTATTTCAAGCTCCCTAGCAAGCTTTGCAATGATGGAACGCTTTTGGTGGGGTCAAAAGCAAGAGGAGAGGAAAGTGCACTGGGTCAGTTGGTCTAAAATGTGTGAGTCTAAGTTCTTTGGAGGTTTGGGATTCAAGGAGTTGAGGACTTAAAATATGGCTCTTTTGGCTAAGCAAAGATGGAAGCTACTGTAAGAGAATGATAGTCTTTTTTACAAAGTCTATAGTGCTAAATATTTCCCAAAAGGCAACCTGCTAGATGCTACTCTTGGTGTGAATCTCTCTTATGCTTGGAGAGAGATTTGAGAAGCAAAGAATTTTCTCATTAAAGGACGTAGATGGGTGGTGGGGAATGGCTGCTCTATTCATATTCTAAGGGATGCATGGATCCCTAGTATTCACTGGATGGACAGGTTGCAATACTTATTGACAACAATTCTAAATGATGGGACATAGCTAAAGTGAGATCTCTCTTCAATCCAAAACAAGAATAAGACATTTTGAAGCTGCATCCTAGCCCTCAAATTGTAACGCCCCGTCCCCAAAGGTCCGGAGAGTTAACTCATGCCACCAAAAATCATCTCCAATAACACTTTTAAAATAAACCAGAGTCTCTATAACATATTAACCTATTTGTTCAACACAAATATTCATGTTCCTACATAAGGGCGCATCAGAAGTGTCTCGATAAAATAGATAAACATTTCCACAAAGACTAGGAATATCCATTACTCAAAATACCATAGCCACACAAACTATCAACACAACCAAAAAGACTCTCCAAAAAGTCCTTGTACCGTAAGACACTTAGTCTTCTATGATCAACAAAACTTGCAAGTACTCCATATTCCTGACTTCCAGTTGGTGCATCAAAATTATCTGAAACATATTATAGAGATAGGGGTGAGTTATCAACAACTCAGTAAGCAGTGAACATATACTAGTATGCAAATATGAGCATTTACATATTTCAGAATGCAGAACAAAACATTTTTTATGTTCAGAATGCAGAGTCAGAACATGTTATCAAAAATATCCGAGGGAAAGTTCAAAAATATTCTTATTCGAACTTTCCATGGCACTACATAACTAAAACATCATATCATAACAGAATTCCATGTTTAACCCCCGTGGTAGGGTTGTGTAAACCCGGCGGTCAACGGAGCAGAAACAAAATGTGAATCTTCCCCTTATCATTCTCGGAGCCCCAAGTGTGCACATAGGAAAGACTACGTAAAAAACCACTTTGTTTCCAAAGTGGGTGCACCAGAAACAGAAAAGTTGGTACTAACCCAAACAGAGGCCACAGTTTTACACCCGTGGTAAGGTCAGAACAGAACAAAAACAGAATGTCATGCCAGAGGTTTCAGAAATCGCATCATATTATATCAGAGTACAAAATATTATCAAAACAGAACGGAATCAGATCACAAAAATATAATTTATGCACAAAATTTCATAGTCGCTCTATTTTGCACAGTTCAAAAACAAAATGTCAAAATAAGCTCATGTCTACACCAATCATGACAGAAAAATACTTTCTTCTTATACAAAATTTCATGAGTCATGCAGAGCAAATAATTGAGGTCATTTCCAAAACTTTTTTTTCCTAACAAAACATGCATATTTTTTCCAAAATCAACCTCAGATCATTTTATTTTATGTAAAGTATAGTATAGGAACCCCGCTTATCTGGACTGCTTAGTTTTTTGAAAATTTTCTCAAAATGCCGAACAAAAAAAATTAATCGTCATCTATAAAATAATCACGTAATTTTTGTAAATTTTCAATCGATCATGTACTTCAATATTTAAGCCTAAAATGCTAAAATAGCATATTTTAATTCCTCCAAAAAACTAAATTTTCAATCCCTAAAATATCATCACTTCCCAAATTCTTCGGTATCCAACTTGATCTCTGGCTAAAATATTAAATTCTAACTTATTTACTATTGAAAAATCAAACTAACAAATTTAATACTAAATAGAATAATTATACCAAAATATTTTAAATTATATAACAAACTAGATCATACTAAAAATAAAACATTATCGTTTACTTTTGAAAGAAAACTTTATTTAATACCAATTTAAATTACTTGAAATATCTCTGTAAACATAAATATATTGGAGTTACTAACTGATATAAAAAGTTTAAAACACTTTTCACGCAACTTGTAGCCCAAGGGGTAATAACGTAATTTCATTTAATTAAACAGTACATTACCCAAGCTTCAGTAGGAACCTGCTAGTTGAAAACAGAAAAACACGTTACGTAAAAGAAAAAAGGTAGTTTGCGAGGCAGAGGCTCACCGAGAGACGGGCGGCGAGCTGGGCGGTTGTTTACGGTGGTGAGGGCAGTGGTTACGACAGAAAAAAGGGCGGCCGAGCACTGGTACGAAAGAGAGAGAGTGATGAGCGAGTGAGAGAGAGAACGTGGGAGACATAGCACAGAGATAGAGCTCGACTTACCGAGGGTGGTCACGATGGACCTGGGCGTACGACCGTCATCTTCTGGTTGTTCCTGCTTGAGGCTGAGCAGTTGGGTGGCGGCGCTGGGGTTCACTATGGAGAAAGGCTGGTGCTCTATTTTTTTTTCAGTGGTGCAAACAAAGGCTTTTCCGTGAGGTGGGGGGTGGCTCAAGGTTTTGTGTGGCTGAGAAGCGGCCAAGCAAAGGTGTTACGGCGCAACGTTGGGCGTGGGTGAGCCGTGGCAGGTGGCATTAAGGAGTTGGGGTGGCTGCAGGTGTGGCTCTGTTTCAGATGTCTAAAACAGAAGATTTTCATGGCTTGCAACGGAGGCTACGAATGCGTTGGGCACAGGCTTCGTGTGGCTGAGGTTCCACGTGGACTGGGTTTGGGGGAGTAGCAACTCGTTGGCTTGGCTGTGAGCGGGTGGCGGGGCTGCCGAACGCAACCGAGGCTTGCAATTTTTTTTTTCAAAGGCTGGGCAAAAGCTAGCGACGACGAGGAAAGGGAGGGCTAGAGCTTCCGCGCGTGGAGTTGCAATGGCTGGTTTGTGGCTACTTGGAGGTGGTGAGGCGGCTGGAGTGGAGGTCTTAGTTTAATATGGATGGCTTAGAGCATGAAGAGAGGGCAACGACACATAAACTAGGGTTGAGAATGTTTAACACACACACACACACATATATATATAGAAGATATAAATAGTAAGGAGAAAAACCTAGAGGAGGGGATGAAACGGGGCATGCATGCAAATGGCAAATGGGCGCGAAACAATGTGACGTGTTCTGGACGCTTCCATGGGACTAGGCCCTTTAGCCCTAAAAAAATAAAAATAAAAATAAACTTGGTCCATGACTCGGATTTTACCTTAATTTTTGGGTCTCGACTCAACCTAAAACAAGTATACTTATCCCATAAATTTTTTTCTGATGAACATCCACTTGATCCATTAAAGATTTTAAAACCTAATTATCAAACCTATTGAAAAGTTATATTCTCCCAAAAATATCTTAGGCCCAAACTCTCTTCTAAAAATTTTACTCTTAATTCCAAACGATTTATTTTTTTCCTAACTATAAACCCAAAATTTTGTAGAACAGCTTGACTGGCTCGGTGTTACATCCACCCCCTTAAAAAAATTTGTCCTCAAAATTTGCTGCACCAAGAGTCAAATCTAGTACACCAATCCTTCATATTTTTCCACAATCCTAACTTCCTAATACTACTTAACTCAGCAATCTCCAAAATCCAAGTGTCAATTTCAGAAGCGACTTCCAGTCCAAACCTAACAGTATGAATCTTAACCATAGATTTGCAAGCGTCAATTTAATAACTAAAAGAGGACTAAACCTCACCAATAACTAAACCTCACAAATATCTAAAAGGGGAACTCCCAAAATAATATTTAGAACCTCTGAAGAACAATACAATCAAAAGCTCCAAACTTAAGTCCTAAGTAATTTTAGATCACAAAATTTCCGGAATCCATAGAAAATCTACTTTTAACCATACTTTTCCTAAACTTCTCCCTTCCAAAACAAAAACTAATTAGTCAAATACCTAAAACTAGAGGAGTCTCGTAGATATAAAATATTGTGTAAAAAACCCCTTCGCAACCCTCTTCAACCAACTTCAATATTCTAAACTATACTACTAGAAAAGTTCCATGCAAGTATGATTAATCCCAACTCAGCTAAGACATAAAGCTTTCAAGGAGAAAAGAGTGGGGTACCTGTGATTGCATTTTTGTCCTCCGCATCTTCAGATGTTAATGCAAACACTCGAGCTGGTCCCATTCTAAGTTGATTATTTCCATGACTTGTCTGTTGGGAAACTGGAGGTGGGTTAGGCTTCTTGTTATCCGACTGCAGCAAAGGACTTTCCTTGATAAAATGTCCAGATTTTCCACAACGAAAACACATCCTCATTTCATTTCTGCACTCTCCCATGTGTGCATTATTACAAAAATTACAGAGGTTATTCAATTGAATTCCTTGCATTCTCTTTTGACCTGAGTTGCTCCCTTCATTTCTCTTTTTCCATGGCCCTTGATCCATACCCGAGGATCCTTGTGGAGTAGCTCTCTTTCTTGTTTCTTGCGATTCCACACCCCTCTTAATATTTTGCTCCATCAAAATTGCCTTGTGCACTAACTCCGAAAAACTCTGAATCTGCAAGACCATTACCCATTCATATATTTGGAAATTCAAGCCTTCTTCAAACGTCCTGGCCTTCTTCTCTTCATCCGGGATCAAATATGGAACGACACGTGATAACTCTGCAAATTTTGCAGCATACTGGCGTACCGTCATGGTCCCTTGCACCAAGTTAGTAAACTCTCGGGCTTTAGCTTCCCGGTCTGCTTTCGGAAAGAAACGGTCAAAGAAGTTTTGCTTAAAGTGAGGCCAGTTCACTACACCAGTTCCATCAGTTTCTCCGATGGCCTTCTCAGAGTTCCACCATCTCTTTGCTTCTCCGATTAATTTAAAAGCTGCAAATTGAACTTTTTGTTGATCGCTGCACTCCAAAACACTAAATATCTCTTCAATGTCCTGAATCCAATCCTCAGCTGCATTGGAATCGCTTCTTCCATCAAAAGTGGGGGGATGGGTACTATTAAATTGTTTGAAAGTGCATCCTCCTTCACTATTGTTATGTTGACGACCCGAAGGACTCTGCGCGAGATCGTCTATTAATTGATGCACTGCTACTCGGAGTACTTCGGAAGAACTCATATTTGCTTCCCTCTCGTTATTGGTTGCATTCAGATCCGACACATTTCATTCTCAATGGCGAGGTGGCATCCTGAAAAAATTTAAAACTTTACAAATTGTTTTAAAAACAAAATTATTGAGTTCATAAATAACAAGTGGTACCCGTAAAACAAACCTATAGTCTAAACCTTAAAGAGTATGAATTTAACTCGTAAACCTGTATAAATCCTATACATCGAAATTCTTCCCAAAGTCTGCAATTTCAAAAACCTTATTTACTCTGGTTTGCAAAGCTTAAAATCTTAACTATCCACATCATCAACTCTCAATCCTCAACTTCCGACGCCTTAAATATGGAATTACTTCCTAAACCTACAGATATCCAAAAAGTTCATAATTTGTAGTCTGCAGAATCTCAAACCTAGCTCTGATACCAACTGAAACGCCCCGTCCCCGAGGGTCCAGAGAGTTAACTCATGCCACCAAGAATCATCTCCAATAACATTTTTAAAATAAACCAGAGTCTCTATAACATATTAACCTATTTTTTCAACACAAATATCCATGTTCCTACATAAAGGCACATCAGAAGTATCTCGATAAAATACATAAACATTTCCACAAAGACTAGGAATATCCATAACTCAAAATACCATAGACACATAAACTATCAACACTCCCAAAAAGACTCTCCAAAACGTCCTTGTACCCTAAGGCACTTTGTCTTCTATGATTAACAAAACTTGCAAGTTCTCCCTATTCCTGACTTCCAGCTGGTGCATCAAAATTATCTGAAACATATTATGGAGATAGGGAGTGAGTTATTAACAATTTAGTAAACAGAGAACATATACTAGTATGCAAACGTGAGTAATAACGTAATTTCATTTAATTAAACAGTACATTACTTGTAGCTCAAAGGGTAATAACGTAATTTCATTTAATTAAACAGTACATTACCCAAGCTTCAGTAGAAACTTGCTAGTTGAAAACAGAAAAACACGTTACATAAAAGCAAAACGGCAATTTGCGATGCAGAGACTCACCGAGAGATTGAGAGCTCGACGGGCAGAGAGCTGGGCGGTTGTCTACGGTGGTGAGGGCGGTGGTTACGACAGCAAAAAGGGCGGCCGAGCGCTGGTATGAAAGAGAGAGAGTGATGAGCGAGCGAGAGATAGAACGGTGGGAGACATAGCACGGAAACAGAGCTCGACTAACTGAGGGTGGTCACGACGGACCTGGGCGTATGACCGGCATCTTCTGGTTGTTCTCGCTTAAGGCTGAGCAGTTGGATGGCGGCGCCGGGGTTCACTATGGAGAAAGGCTGGTGCTCTGTTTTTTTTTTCGGTGGTGCAAACAAAGGCTTTTCTGTGAGGTGGGGGGTGGCTCTAGATTTCGTGCGGCTGAGCAACGACTAAGCAAAGGTGTTACGGCGATCCTTTAGGCGTGGGTGAGCCGTGGTAGGTGGAACCAAAGAGTTGGGGTGGCTGTAGGCGTGGCTCTGTTCCGGGTGTCTAAAACATAGGATTTTTGTGGCTTGCAACGGAGGCTACGGAGGCGTTGGGCGGCAGCTTCATGTGGCTGAGGTTCCGCGTGGACTGGGTTTGGGGGAGTAGCGACACGTTGGTTTGGCTGTGAAGGGTGTGGCGGGGCTGCCGAACGCAACCGAGGCTTGAAGTTTTTTTTTTTTTTTTTTCTCCAAAGGCTGGGCAAAGGCCAGCAATGACGGGGAAAGGGAGGGCTAGAACTTCTGTGCATGGAGTTGCAGTGGCTGGTTTGTGGTACTTGGAGGTGGTAAGGCGGCTGGAGTGGAGGTCTTAGTTTAATATGGATGGCTGAGAGCGTGAAAAGAGGCCAATGGCACATAAACTAGGGTTGAGGATGTTTAACACACACACATATATATATAGAAGAGATAAATAGTAAGGAGAAAAACCTAGAGGAAGGGATGAAACGGGGAATGCATGAAAATGGCAAATGGGCGCGAAACTATGCGACGTGTTCTGGACACTTCGACGGGACTGGGCCCTTTAGCCCTAAAAAAATAAAAATAAAAATAAACTTGGTCCACGACTCGGATTTTACCTTAAGTTTTGGGTCTCGACTCAACCTAAAACAAATATACTTATCCCATAATTTTTTTTTTTATTAACATCCACTTGATCCATTAAAGATTTTAAAACCTAATTATCAAACCTATTGAAAAGTTATATTCTGCCAAAAATATCTTAGGCCCAAACTTTCTTCTAAAAATTTTACTCGTAATCCCGAACGATTTTTTTTTTCTCGTAACTATAAACCCAAAATTTTGTAGAACAGCTTGATTGGCTCGGTGTTACACAAATGGTACTGACAAATGGATTTGAGAGCATGAAATGAGTTGTATTTTCAGTGTAGGGAGTGCCAACAGGTTTTTTAAGACCTGTGTGAAGCCTGCTATGGGGGAAACCTCCATTGTGACATCCCATAAAGCATTTTGGACTGCTATTTGGAAATTAAAAGTTCATCATAAGGTTAAAATCTTTACTTGAAGAGCTTGTAAGGAGGGATTGCATGCTATGGCTAATTTGATCAGGAGAAAGATTAATGGAGATGGATAGTGTTGTTTTTGTAAAACTCAGTTGGAAGATCTTGTACATGCTTTGTTTTCATGTCCTTTCATCTATGATTATTGGGTATAAAAGTTTCCAGTCTTTCTTCAGTTTGATCTCCAAAGGCCTTTTATGCTTATTGTAATGGATATTCATTCAAGAGTTTCACCTGAAGACTTAGAAGACTTTATGTTGTTGGCATGGGGCTTATAGTTTAGGAGTAATAAGATGCTACATGACCAGATTTGTGTACCTCCATATCAGGTGATGGATTTTGCCTTTTCTCAAAGGATTAAATCTGTCCCTAAGGTGCACTTGAGAGGTAGTATCCAGAAAGTGGAATACAAATGCTCCCCTCCTCCTAATGGCTTCTTCAAACTTAATATAGATGAAGCTTTGTTTTTTTAACTGAAGAAAGTAGGTGTAGGTGTTGTTTTAAGGGATTCTAGTGGTGAAGTACTTATGGCTGTTAGCAAGATGGAAAGTGAGGTAACTGGCCCCGAAAGCATTGAGGTGTTGGCTATGTTAAGAGGCTTATAGCTATGTGTGAACATGGGTTTTGATCATGTAATCCTAGAAAGTGACTGCTTATTGATGGTAGAAGAGGTCAACAGTGGTACTGAGTCCTTTGCATCTGACAAAACATTGGTGCTTGAGGTTCGAAGGCTGATGCAAGGTTTCAAGAAGTGCAAACTGAAACATGCAAACAGAGCAGCAAACTTGGCTGCACATAGGCTTGCAAGACATGCATGGAGTGCAACGGATATGCAAGTTTGGTGGCATAATGTAATGCCTTGGTCCAGGATGGATCGAAGAGTTATTGCTTGTCACTCAAAATCATTTTTCAACCATATAGTTATAGACTCAAAAGTTTTCAATAACACGTACAACTCACTGTTTCAAATCAACCACTCTAATAAGATTAATTTAAAACCACAAAAATCTCAAATTTAACATCAACTTTCCAAGATACCAAATAAACAAAGCAAAACAGAACTATGAAATAAAATCTCCAATAACCAAAATGCCATCTTTGTACTTAATCCACTATGCTCACGTAGCCTTATACATGATTTCTAGTCTTGGTCCCCAATTGTACCATAAAAAATATCCAAAAAATGTTATGGAGATAAGGGGTGAGTTATCAACAACTCAGTAAGTAGAGAACATATACTAATATGTAAACATGACCCTTTTCAGAAAGTTCGATATGCAGAAACAAAACATTTCACTTTCATATGTAGATCTCAGAAAGTGTTATCAAAAAATCAGAGCGATTTTTCAATCTTTTCATACTCAAAAAGCAATTGTTGATCATATTCAAAGATTCTTTTCATATTCAAATACCCTTTCATATTCGAAAACGCTTTGGCATAACATAACTGAACATCTCCATCTTATCATATCATATCATATACCATATTTAACCCCCGTGATAGGGTTATGCTATCCCCGGTGGCCAAACCATGTAGTACCATATTGTGAAACTTTCCCTTATTTATTCTTGAAGCCCCAAGTGTGCACGCAAGAAAGAACACCAGAAAAACCACTTTGTTTCCAAAGTGGGTGCACTCATATCATATCAGAAGTCTTGGTACCAACCATATAACAGAATTAGATCATCATATCATAACCAAAATCAGAAAGTCATGCCAAAGGTTTTTCAAATGCATATCATATCAAACCACATGCTGAACATATTCATATCATTTTCATATGATAAAAAACAGATCCAAAATATTTTCGTAATTACGTAATTTTCATAAATTTTCAATTAAATACGTATTTCAATATTTAAACTTGAAATGCTAAAATTAACCTATTTTAATTCCTCAATACCTAAAATTCTCATAACTCTAAAATACCATCATTTCCCAAATCCATCAATACCCACTTAAATTCTCCGACTAAGATATTAAATCCTAACTTATTTACTATTGAAGTCTAACTATAAAATTTAATACTAGATAATATAATTATATCAAAATATATTAAAGTAAACCATAAATATTTAATAAAAATAAACTAAATTAGGTTTAAAGAGTTCAAAATAAAAATACATAGTTACCATTTACTTCTGAAATTAAAAATGTAAAAATCTATACTTATAACATAATGTAAATCGTATAAAATATTTTCTTTTGAAACAACTTTCAAAATAATTAAAAGTGAGCAAAAGCACCTTTAAAAACAAAAATAATTTTCTATAATAAGACAATAGGCCCAACGTAATAAAATAAAATAAATAAATAACCCACTAAAATATAACTTTAAAACAACATGTTTTAAAACTGAGGACAAAATTGTAATTCCTTGGAACTAGTCCTTCCTACCACTTACGTAAAGGGCCTTGCGTAAAAGAGAAAAGCTACTTACAACCGTCCTTGCGCAACCTTATGCAACCGGCGCTCCTTTTGATGAGAACTTACCCCCAAACAGACTTCACGTGAATTATTCTAAGATTCGAAACGTGCGAAAAAGAAAATCATCCCCAAGTCAACTTCTCTGTAAGCCCAACACTTCCACCCGTGTTCACCTCTGCACAGCGCAACTCCACGCTGCCGCCAAAGCCGTGAGTGGCCCCATGCAGTGCACCCAACTCCACAACAGTGCACCTGCATCCACACGAAGCCGAGAACCACTCAAAGCACTGCACGTCTTCTCGGTGTTAACCAACACCACCACTGTTTCATTCTGCGCAGCCCAAGCCACTGCCAAATGCTACATTGCTCCACACACGGCAGCACCACCACTCTATATCGTTTCTACAATTGGCAAGATAGGTTTGTGTCCCTTTCTTCCTATAACGGCACCATTCAAACTTATTTAGGAGTTAACTGGTTTAACTTTCTACTTTTTAAAGGGTTCTCCGGAATTTTCATGGGTGGTTTCAGGCGCCAGTTGTAGCGCTATCGGTGGTTCTTGACCTCTTTTCCTGAGTGTGATTTGGGATTTTCTTCTGGTTCTTTAGAATCCCCACTTGATGGAAAGTGACATCATAGAAATCTGCCACATGTTAAAGCCCAGATTGTGGATGAAATTACTTATATCTGGTTGGTACAAAAGGGTTGTCGACATAAATATCTTGGCAAGAAAGTATTATTTTATGCACACATCATACAAAAGGTATTGGGGGTATCATGGCATTAAGTTATGGAGTTTGGGTCAATTAAAATGTTTGTTGCAGCACGACCCCAAATAAACGAAAAGAAACAAACGAACAAAAAAGAAATGAAAAGCAGCCGAAGTTCTGCAGAGAATCGGAAGATTGTATCTTGTTACACGTAACCTTGACTATCAAAGGCTTCACGTCCTCGACAAAAGCTCGGGTAGGATCCATAGTGCTGGGTCGAGTAAGAATGCGGTGGGTGACTTAAAGAAGAGCTACCATGCCCTAAGAGAGGCGTGGTGGGCTTTGGTTTCTCAGTGATTGCTTAATATACGAAAACTAGAAGCTGTGACTTGGGGACTTTTTGGACGTTTCGAATCTTAGAATAATTTACATGAAGTCTGTTTGGGGGTAATTTCTCATCAAAAGGAGTGACAGTTGCATAAGGTTGCGCAAGGCCGATTGTAAGTAGCTTTTATGTGCGTAAAAACATAAACATAGCTTAGTTTGCAGGGAGGTATTCGCTAGACCCAGGGAACTCATGCAGCAGAGACTCACCGTGAGATCGCGGTCGCGAGGTGGCGGAGACACTGGCCGAGCTGGGCTGAGCACTGAGAGAGCGAGTGAGTGATGAGAGAGAGAAAGAAAAGGGAGGGAGAGAATGTGAGAGAATTACTTACGGTGATTCACAGTGCTGCAATTTACGTGCTACCGGTGCCATACGCATGGTGGTATGTGTTTGGTGGATTGGGCTAGCGCCAGCCTCAGTGGTGGCTATTTCCGAGAGGGTTGGTGCGAAGCCATGCAATGTGGGGGCTGTCTACGTGCAGTGTTTATCTGAGGTGCACGAGGAGGCTCCAGTCTAAGTGTTGTAGAACCGCTGTTGGTGACAGTTACGTGTGTTGCAACGCCGTGTTGCATGGTGTACATATAATGATCGCTAGACAGTGGTTCACGAGTGGATCATATATGCTCTATTTTTGAATGGTTAAAACAATGGAATATGGGGGCTTTCGAGATTGGTTCATGGAGGAACTGGAGCTTCCGTGGTGGTTGGATGGTGGCGTCCGATGGGTTGCCTCGCGAGGAACTCAAGTGGGTCATGCATACGTGATGGGCTCGGTTTGATTTTGGTATGGTGTAACTCGGCTTGCTGTAAGGGATGACCAAGACTTACAGCTGTCTCCATGATGGTGCAACCGGCACTAAGATGGTGCAATGTCTTTGACCTAGGTGATAGAAGGGCAGAGGGGCAGTTGTATGAGATGGAGGTTTGTTGCTCTATTCTGGGGCTGCTGAAAGTGGAAGAGCAGTTGTGGAGACTGGTTGGTAGTGGTGGAGGCTAGCGTACAATGGCGAAATGGTAGGTGAGATCCTTACCAACGTGTATGGAGAATGGCATCAGATTGAACGGTGATGAGAGGAGAGGGAGTACCTACGGGGAAGGTGAAATCCACGGATGAAGAGGTCAATTATGGAATGGGGTTAGGGTGGGGTATTTGAATGAGACTGGGGTGGAGGTTACAACAACGTGGGAGAGGAAATCGGACGCAGAAAAAACTGAAAAATCAATAAGGAAAGGGGAAGGGAAAACCGTCGGGGGTGGGGAAAAGAGAACGAGGGAAGAAAAAGAAATCTTACACTACAACAAATATGGTCTTTTGGAACAAATTTTCTCCCCAAAAGACTAGCATTTCGTCCCAAAGTATATTTTGGGATGAAAAAAAACTGTCTCAAGTTCGTCCCTATAAAACTGTCCCAAAACGTATTTTGGGACGAAAATCACAAATTCGTCCCAAAAATATCTTTCGGGACGAAATTAAGCTGGACCGTTCGTTCACGTTCGATCCAATTTTTTTTGGGACGATTTAAATTCATCTCAAATGTCCGTTCGAACATCGTAAATAACATTCGAACAATGAGAAACGGTTCAAACGGATATTTCATGGCCGGTCGATCAATACCACTCTATTCGACTAAATACACATGAAGAAACGTTCGAACAAAAAAATTGATGATCGATCGCAAATGGTGAATTGCTTGTTTGAACGCGTTCGAAGTCTACCTTGCAATGTTCAAACGGTTGTGTCCTATTTATATATGTATGATCGTTTGATGAGAGTTCGAACGGTTATTATTTTCTTGGACAATACTTAAAACCAAATAGATATTTATATTTAAAAAATACATTACAAATTGTTCAATATAAATAAAACTAATCTAATAAGTCAAAACTAAATAAATAAAATACTAATAAAATTATCAGTACATGATATATAATTGTTCAATATGCAAAAACACTTCTAATGAAATTCAATTGTTTGGAGGCCTGAATTGTTGCATAAGCATCTGCATTTGAAGCTGCATCTGTCTTTGTTATTCTTGCATTTGGAGTTGCATATCTCTTTGTTGATCTTCTTCCTGTTTTATGCGCATCTCGCTTGTTTTGTCAATTGAGCCTTTAACTTCTGTTGTTTTGCCATCAATTCTTCGATCCTAGAATTTGCATTCTCTAGAATTTGAAAGCTTTACACAACAACCCAAACCCCTCAAGTAGCCTGAACGTTGACCCAGAACTTGTGTAAAAATTTCAACATCACTTATTGATGAATTATGATCTGATGCAGCTTCAGCACGGAGGGCAACCATTTTATCTTACACAAAACATATAAAATTAATATTGACACAATAATTTAAATATGGTTAATTAAAAGAAATTATAATACTTACATAATTCTCACGAGCATCGGGATGAGTCCACTCTCTATTACTATTAGTATGTGATACAATATATAATTTTGTCAGATCATAATTGGTGTCTGACTCTTTCTACAAGAGATATTGTTAAGATATAAAGTCTATATTAAAAACAAACTACATAGAATAAAAAAAAATTACATTACCAATTTCTGATAGAGGTGATGGAAAGATCTTGAGCCTGCATGATGATAAATCTTTAACTTTCATCTATTCGTTTTGTTTACAGAACTTCGCTCCTGCATAGAAGTTGTAAAAGTTAGCACGTGAAAATTACAAATATGACACATAAAGAATTCATTTAATTTACCTTATATGATAGATCCTCAAACATGTCACAAAGTCTTCCCCATTCTTCAGGTTGGACATCCTGGAAAGGATGCTGGCGTGCATCTTCCTTGTTCTCGTACTTCTTGTAATGCTCATGACACCTCGCCTTATACTTGCAGAATGCATTACACATTAGCTCTTCGAGAGTCCTACGCTCCTCTCTCCGACCAAAATTTAGTTCAAAGTTATCCTTGAAAAAGTATATACACAAAGATATTATCATTTAGAATATTAAATAATATCAATAAAAATTTATTATTTAAATATTATGTACCAAACGACGCTTTTTTATAAACTCTTTCACATCTTGCGAGACTTTATGCCATGAACTCGTAGCCAAAGGTATATAAGTCCATGTAAGAGCATCCACATGCGATGGAAGCCAAGCTGCTTGTTGTCCCTCGCCTTCGGTACGTTCGTCAGGAATGTTAACCTTAATCTTACCTACTTTACGATATTTCTCCAACGTCACGCCTCTAGTAGTGCCTCGTTCGTGACAATATTGTATTGTTATCTCTATAAAATAATATTAGTTATTTACCTTGTACAATTATCATATATCTTAATTAAAAAAATGAGTATTAGCTATTTACCTTGTTCCGTAGAGTCAGTCTCTAATGGCGAGTCAGATGGAGAGCTAGGAACAGGTGGAGAAAGGATGCGAACTTCCTTTCTCTTTGGTGGCATAATTGCGAGATATTGTATAATGTGAACACAAAATCGATCAATCATCTGTATCAATTTCATCTATAGATTCGCTATCATCATCTATAGATATTTCAGATGAGTCAACACTTTGATCAAATGTCGCCTCAACTATTTCAGCCTCAATATCTTCCTTATGTAATGGGATCATCTCATACTAGCTCAAATAGATAAGTTAAAGTTAGGTTGACTTTCTTGATATGCTTCTTGAGTAAAGTGATCATCTTCTTCTTCATTTTGTCCCTCCGCCTCAGGGATAACGTCATAAATATTTCTAAGAGAAAACTTTTATACTACTTGCCATTGATTTCCTAACTGAAGATCGTCTAAATAGAATATTTGAGATGCTTGGGAAGCCAAAATAAAAGGATTATCTTCATACCATTTTTTTGATATATTAATACTCAGAAAATATTCATCATGGTATTTTCCCATTCGAGGATTGTTTAAATCCTACCAATCACACTTAAATATATAAACTACAAGCTCCCCCACATATCTCATTCCAATTATATCTATGATAACTCCATAGAAATCAACATTGTCTCCATCATTACTCATTTTGACGAGGACACCACTATTTTTTATTTTTCTATAATGTTCTCGATCAATTGTGTGATACCTACTTCTTCGAGAAATACATGCAGAATATCGAGCAGCGCGTCTCGAGGGCCACGCGCCAGTGCATATAGTTCGTCTGATATATCGTTCGGATTACTCGCATGCATTTGTACAACCTACATATTAAATAAAATATAAACATTCAACCGTTAACAATCTTCTCTATTTAAAATATGTTAGTGCAAAATTGCATCTGTATTAATGTCATTACCTGTTGTTCGAAGCATTTTGGGATTACTCACATGGATTTTATATGAAGCAGTCTAACTGTAAATGACAACGTACTGTGCCTTCTACACATTGGATATAACTCACATTGTGAATCATTCTATAAGCAGGTAAAAGTGTCATGGCACGAATCATTTGAATTTGATGGTTCTATTCCACTTTCATCTATAAACATTCACGCACCAATGTCGCTCAGCATTTGCTCCATATCCTATTCGAGATCATCACCAACAACCTTAGGATGTAATCTTCATCGATGTCTTCTTCTTCATCTTGAAGATCGAATGACGTTGGATACAGTTCTCCATGTAAGACGCAATCGGTATAACTTTGGTCAATACCTTTGACAAACAGATGCTCCCTCACCAACTCTATCGTATGATAACACAAATTCTTGCAAAGTCGGCATGAGGGACTGACGACGTGCGGGAAGATTATAAGTTATCGCCAACCGTTCGAACGTAAATAAAGTGCGGTCGAACGCGAAAAAATTTCAGCGTGCCAATTTTCCCGCCCGCACAAATTTCTTCAAGGCCGTTCGATCGACTAAAAATTACGTTCAAATAGTAATCCAGGAGTCTTTAATTGGCAGGGTGTTTTCCCACCACTGCAATAATCCGTTCAAATGCAAATAATGTGTTCGAACGGTTTACGAATACCGTTTGAACACATCACCTTAATGTTTAAATATTTTTTTTTTCATTATTAAATGAAAAGTACTATAAGATCATATGGATTTAGTAATATATATTATCGTATATTTAGTAATCTATACTAAATATCATAGATATAGTAATATATACTATATGATATATAGTAATCTATACTATATGTCATATATATCGTATCAAATATACTAAGATCACATAGTAAAGTATAAAGAAATTTATAAGATGATAGTATATTAGTAATCTATACTCTATATATATATGTAGTATAGTATCATATATAACATATATAGTAAAGTATAATGGAATATATAGTATGATATATATGTAGTTAAGTATAAACTCATAGTATATAGTATATAGTTCTATATCCTATCACATATATATATATATATATATATATATTACAACCTCATATATAACACTTTGATAGTAAAGTATTATGATATATTACTATATTACTATAATAAAATATATATAAGTTATTATGTTTTCATTTAAAGTATTATACTATCATAATATATATTATAATATTACATATATATTACAGTACATATAATCTACTCTAATAGTATATATATATATATATATATTATATTAATTTAAAGAATTATAAATATAATATACATTTAATATAAAATTTTACTAAACTTAAAACAAATATCGTTCGAATGTTAAATATTAACGTTCGAACATAAGTTTAAAACCGTTCGAATGGTCAAGTATAACGTTCGAACGGTTATGTACATATAAGTTATCGCGGCCAGAACTCTCTCTTACGCCGCCATCCCTACCATTTGAAAACGAGAGGAAACGTTTGAACGCCCATCAATCGCCGTCGTCTACTGCCGTAATCAGCACCTACGTCAAACACTCTTCCTCCCAAGCGAATGTATGCATTTTTAAAGTTGTTTTACCGTTTATTTTATGATTTTATGGTTTTATTCATTTTCTCTAGAAAAATTGTATTTTTTCATCAATAGTCACCGTAGAACACAACAAATCCACCGTAGGATGTTTAGAAATGAAGAATAGTATGTGTTTTATCGAAGAAACCACGGAATCGATGCATTTTTTTGTGTTTTCATGGCCGCTGAGTTGACTCAGCCATGGCGATCCAGTTTCTGTTCCAACGCGTTCGAACGATTTAACTTTGACATTCGAATAGTTTTACAATATTCGAACGGTTTGTTGTGTCTGTTCGACCATATATTTTATCGTTCGAACGCTTTATATTACATTTGACCCATTTACTTTGTATTCACTTATTAAATTATTTTCATCGTTTCATTGAATTATTCTATCAATTAATTTATTAAATTGCTATTAGTATATAGTTTTGTAAATCTTTTTGTCGTAATTAGATTTTATCACTAATGTTGAATATATATTTTATTTTGAAAATTTTAGGTTTATAATAATGTCTTGTAGGGGCCGTAAACGTGGTAGATCAGAGGAACCTTCCATCCAAACAATTCGAGAGCGGACTGTTTTACTTGAGCGATAGGTAAAACTGTATGATTTTGTGGCTCTTATATGAGAGGGTCATTCCCTCCCATCAGTATTCAATGATCGTGGTTGGGCACCAATCTTAGATTAGCGAGAAGAAGGAATGTAGCTCATTTCCTACATTGAGATCATTACTGAGTTCTATAAAGAGCTCAGTGGTGCCAGCCCAAACGATGGAGGGGCATACAGGATCTGTGTCCAAGGAGCTCCTGTTATATTTTCAGCGGACGGACTCGCTGCATATATCCAGATTCCTAGGCTTCCCGATGCCTATCCGAGCCTGCCGCCTAGAGAGTCTGATCATTCAACTGATGCAGAGATGTCTCAGGACGAGTGACTAGTTTACACATATGAGATGTACACACTTGCTGATCATGAGGTCAGAGACTTGATTGTTGGTCCAGATACTCCAGTGTACGATGGGACGAAGTGTATTAGGCAGGCAGATTTATCTTCTTTCTTCAAGATCATGAATTTGATCATCTCCAACAATATTGACCCTCGGTAGCACAAGACCGAGGTCGGCATGGATCGAGCGAAATTTATGATACGGGTCGCTCGTGGCATTCCAATCGATCTCGTGGGTTATATATTTGAGAGGATCCGATCAGAGGTTCGGTTCATTACGACAGATATATTACCGTTTGGGATTCTCATCACTCGATTTTTGCTACATGTCAGGGTCGTGCCAGAACCTGCTGAGCATTCCTGGGAGCCGATGGGATCGATCAACAGCACCACTTTGTCACGGAGCATGGGACACTCGATATTTCGTTTTCGTGGAGTTGTTCCTGACAGGGTTGATATTTAGAGATGCACAGCCGGGAGAAACTGGAGTATCTGCTGGTGAGACATCTACACAGGCCGAGGCATCACGCACATCTACTCGCAAGGAGATGGCCGACATACTGCGTGTTGAGATCGGTGTACACACTTCAGCAGTGATTGATGTAGTGCATACTGCCATGTCTGAGTTGCGTACAGAGATTATGGTTACCGTCTCTGGGTTACGTACTGAGATTAATGCCAATAATACAACTCAGGTCACGCTCAGTACTCAACTAAAATAGGTAGAGAGACAATTAGCTGCAATCGAGGATGTGTGTAGAGACCTAACATTACAGTAGTTTTTGTTTTTTTTTTATATATATTTTTTGTTATAGTTATGGACAGTATATATGGTGTTTTGATAAATTGCTTTAGTTATAAATTAAATATTTTTTCTTTTCTGAAGTAATTATTGATTTATATTATGTGGTGTATGGTTGATAATATTTATTTAAGTAAAAAACTTATTTAACATAAAATAAATCATTAAAATATTTTTAAATTAATTACATAAAATTAATTAATGAATTTGTATATATGATATATATTTTTTTTATATTTTGAATTTCGTACCAAGATTAATATTATGTTTTCGAATGTATAAATGTGGTGCGTGAATATGTTCTAACTAAATATATTCCGTTCGAACAGTTTAGAAACCTTCCCGCCAAGGTTTGCCACTAAATATTTTCCGTTCGAACACAAAAAATTATCGTTCGAACCGTTGTGAACTTTCCCCGCCATAATAAATTACTTTCTTACCAAATTTGCCACCAAATATTTTCCGTTCGAACACAAAAATTATTGTTCGAATGGTTGTGAACTTTCCCCTCCATAATAAATTACTTCCCTGCGAAATTTCACTATTCGAACATATTTTTTTTCCGTTCGAAAGGAAAAATTTGAGATGATTTAGTTCGTTACAGAAAATATTGTTCGAACAGTTATTTGACCATTCGAACGATTTTGTAAAGTCATCAATTTTTGGGATGAAATTTTGTTCGTCCCTAAATAATGTCATCCCAAAAGCTCAAATTTTTTGTAGTGTTACCTGCCTAAACGACGCCATTTGGCTCCTCCGTGGGCCTGGGTATTACACAGTATTGTCACTTTTTTTGAAAATGTTATTTGACTTGATAAACAATCTTGTAATTCTGTTTTTTGATGAAATAAAGTTAATTTTTTTTAAAAAAAAAAGAAAAAAGAAGAAGAAAAAAAAAAGAAGCAGAAAGAAAGAACATTGGTCCCCAGCCGAGAAAGACTCGAGCTGAGGATGTTGGAAAAAGAGGCTCAACTAAGCAAGAGGACACACTTTTGTGCAGCTGAAGTTGCTAATGGGACTGGAACTGGAACTGGAACGTGCCTAATTGTTATGGCAATTCGTAGGCATGGGCCTATTTAGCTGTCTTTTTGGACCCAGTGTACGTATTTGGGTAGATGTTGGGTTGGGAGTGCATACTGCGTACGTAGATTTTTCCATGTGCCAATATCGAAAACCTTAACTAATGCTGGGCCCCACAATTGGTCTGCTCTTTGGATGGTGAAGATCACTGAAAATGACATCGATTAATAACTTCTACATTCACTGCCACACGCAATATTATTATATCAACTTATAAATATTCTATAAATACCATCGGGCAGTTCCCATTTTTTTCGAATTTAATATTTCTCGGTTCAATTATAACAATTAATTAATAATATATATATATATATATATATATATAACCTAACACGAGTATCCTAACTGGAATCTAATTTAAAGATCGGTGTCGATTTTTTTTTTACTTTTTTTAAAATAATATAAGGTTGCATATTTTAAAAAATGATATATTTGGGATATTACCATTTCACAAAAGATGACGGGATGAACAAAAGTAAAACTCGAGGAGGTACATGGGCTCTCAATAAAGCAAAAAGACAAAAACTTTTCGGCTTCATAATTCTTTGTTCTACCTGCAATAACCCCAGGCCTAATTCCAAGTTGAATTCATGGGCTTTGTTTTCCTTTCAAGGTGGTGGGCTTCGAATCTACAGATGGTCGAACGCTTGCATCATATTAAACTTGAATTGTATAATGTTATAATCAGAACTCTTTCCATTCCTTTCCCCGCCTGATTGGAGTATGTTAGTTATATGAAAAATTATTTTCATCAGTTATTATTCATCATTTTACATCTCACATCTTATAAAAAACACTCCTACATTCTATAAAAAATTTATAGATGTGTGGTGTGTGATATGAACAGTAGTTGACTTATAGCAAAACTCATATGTTATATAATTAATATTTGGTATAGAAGTCAAGTTTTTGCATTTTTCTTATTTTTCTTTATTTTGATAAGTACAACACATAACATAGTTTGTGATACTCACTATTAACTTATGAGTGTATATAAGTAGTATATGTGATTTCATTTTATTTGAAAGAGATAAATTATTGCCCTTTATAATGATTTACCATGATTCTAATTGTATTGACTAGTATTTTTGGAGTATAGTTGTAATGAACCGGCCAATGATGGGGCGTCGGGGGTGATCAAAACAACGTCATTTTAATAATGCCCTAAAACGTTTCTTCTCTTCCTTCCCCCACACACTTGATATCTCCTTCTTTCCCCCAACACCTTTTGTGCAACACCCCCCCCCCCCCCCCCCCCCCCCCCCCCCCCCGCCCCCCCAATACCTGACTCTCCCTCCCCCTTTGAGTTTCCAAGCCACTATCGTCCAGACCAAGCCATCACCATGCTCCTCCCCTGCTGTTAATTACTCAATTCCTCTTCCTCTTTCTCCCTCTACGTTTGTTTCCCCTTCACCTCTGTTGTATTTTTTGTAGCGTTGCAATGCCATGCCACACTAGCAAGTCCTCCATCCATATCTCTTTCATGCACACATTTTCTCACTCTGTCTATGCGCTCATCTTCTCTCTCTGTCCATGCGCTCACTTTCTCTCCTTGTCTGTGTGTCTCTCGCTCACTCTCAGCCTCTCTCTCTCTCTCTCTCTCTCTCTCTCTCCTTTGTGTTTGTTTCGCAACTATTGTGTGCTGCTGTCACCTAAGCCAACACCACGCCACTTCCTAGACTATTATGAAATGAGCAACACCACACCGTCCTGCTGCTACGACAAAACTTTTCCATTTTGCGCTCCATGCTGCTACCACCATCATCCTCCATATACGCGGGGTAAGTATCAAGTATCTCTTCACCTCCTTGTTCAATGTCTCTGTTCCTTTCCCTCTCCATTTACTTGTCTTTGTCTCAGTCGCTCTCTCCCTCCCTCCCTCTCTCTCTGCCTCCCTCTCTCTCACTCTCTAAAGAAATTCACCAAAGTGAATGCACTCAATAGACCAATATTCACACTTTTTCAACCAGGAGAAAATAAGCTAGCATTAATTATTGCAAATGTATGAGGATGAGGTAATTAGGCTAAGGTAATTAAATTGTGAGGCATAAGTCATGCATTTTTAATTCGAAGTTCAAATATTAATGTAAAGTTATATGGTATAATCATCCATGTGTCTATCAGGTGCTTGCATCTTATTCTATACTCAAGTAAAAGTTAAGTTGTTACAGAAGATAAGTAATATAAGAGAGCAACTACATTTGAAGAGATATAAGTAAGATTATAATTGAAATACAAACTTCAGTTGAGTAACATATCATTTATTTGAATTTTATTACTAATGAATTGTACTTATTTGGTTTGGACGAGAGTCTTGTTGTAGGATCCTCAAAACTGCCTGCAAGTGCAACGGGGAGTCATGAGCATCAAGCTTGGAACACAACAACTGGAAACACGTGAAAACGATGGGTTTGAAAAGAACATCTGCAAGCCAGTCACGACTAGAGATGAAACACACTTGCAATGCTGTGGTAGCAACCTGATCATGAACAAAATGAAAATCGATCTCAACATACTTACTTTGAGCATGGAAGGCCAAGTAATACTATATACAGTCATGGAGTATGCAAACCTTGCATACTACCTTTAAAAAAATGTAGCCTACCATTAAAAAGTGGGTTTTTTCATGTGGTTTCCCGACTTACCAATTTGTTCAAAAGAAGTGTGTGAGGCATACACACCTTAAGATTGCATAAATCATTTCTCTAGAAGACCGAGTTGGTAAACATGTATGTAGCGCCAATATTGTCACACCAGAGCTTTGGAGAGCAGGGAAGCACAACACAGGTCACGAAGTAAATACTGAAGAGAAGTGCTACTGTCACAAAGAGATCCCACAAAATAAATCCACAAACTAACATGGCTTCACACCACTACAATTCAGTAATAGTGTTGGCAAGGGATTTGTACTTAGCCTCTGTGCTTGAGCGGAACATCGTTTGATGTTTATGGAAACTCCAAGAGATCAAGTTCTTGCCAAGAAATGCACAAAAAGCACATTTTGAGTGTGGAGCCTAGCACACATGAAAGTCCAAAGCCTCAGAAGAAAAGCCCAGCCCCATTATCTCTCAAACCTGTAGCACTCTCCCTGAAATTTTAGGCCGCTGCCAACTCAACCTTTGTCGACCCTCCCTTTCAGATTTTCTTTTGGCCGCATGATCGAAGTATAGGCTTGGAATCATAATTGTTTATTTTCAAAGCATTAGACAAAACTTTCATCCTTTCTGTCTCTCTATCATGTTTAGTGTCTCTTTGTCCCAACAGCGCACATACATGCATCTTGCCTCTTTGCTCGAGATGCCCACGACCAGCAGCAAAGTTTAGAACGCCTTGCTCATCCAACAATTTCTCCTCTGCATTGTAAGTGATTCTATGGACTGACCTTCATGAAATTGCAAAATTATGTTCTATGCGGCTGTGTGAAGTGATGGGATCATTGTGCAATTTGTGATGTGTACTTTTTTCATCATTTTATTATTTGTTGAATATTTATCACTAGTCTATCTTAAATCTCTAACTATTTGTTGAATATTTACTATCTAATTGTGACTTATGCGTGTAAATTGAAATTTGTAAAACTGTTGGATTCTTATGTTATTGGATTTTTTGGTGGGTGTGTGTGTTTCACTACCCAAGTCGAGATGAGACATTATCTTGGTGGAGCTCCTTTAGTCAATTGAAAGCGCATAAACTTGAGTGACATTCCCTGAGTTATCGCCTGGTGATAATAAACTTTGGCAAGATGGTAAAGCTCTCGGGTCAACACCGTTGCCCCTCTGCTGGAGGAGGCTAGAGGATGTTTGGCCATGAACGTGTGGGTGTGGAACTGTACATCGCTTGTTACGAAATCACATGCACGGTCGTCATCCGTGGTGGCGAAGGGAGCTAGAGTGTGTAAATGGTCCATAGGGGAGACCTTGGTGCATATCTTAATAAAATTGTTATTTATAAAACATGATTTTTGGGTGTATAATGTCTTCAATGGAAGTTTTGGTGAATACTTGAGTTTGGTTTTTTGGAAAATGTCAAATATTATATTTCCTTGTATTTTTCTTGTTTGCATAATTTTTCTTTTCCATCTACTTACAGTTCTGAGTGTTAGACTTAGTTCCACTACTGAGATTTTTTGAAGTCTCACTATGGTGGTCTCAGCTCCTCGAAATCGTAGATTTTAATACAGAGGATATATGGTGATGGTTACAAGTATGGAGGTCCGACTCTGCCAAAGAAGTGAAAAGTGGGGTTAATCCCCATTGTAATTAAGTGTTGTTTTTTACTCTTAATTTTTAATTAAATTGGAGGATTGTAATATTCTTTTGTCTGTGGTTTGAAGAGTTGTGGGTTAGGGATAGGCCTGCAACTCGACCAAACCTTACAGTGTTTGAGCCCGACCCGATCCTCTAAAAATTGAGTCTGATCAACACTATTTTCTTTTTCTTTTCTTTTTATTTCTTTTTAAATTTTCTTATTTTTCAAAGATGGCAGTGTCGAAAATCCTACGAGATTTCTGCTTCAACATTGATCAACATCGCCTCCTTCAACATTGTTGGAGAGTTATGCTTCTTCAATATTCTAAATAAATTTAACTTAAAAAGATAAGGTACAAAGAAATAAATGAAGAAAAGAAATGGAGATAGAAAAAGATGTTTAATTGGTAAAGTAAATTAAGCATACTCGAGCAAGAGTATCGTGTGATTTAAGCCTGTGCAAGACGCATTTCCTCAATCTGAGTACACCATTTAAATGTATATGTATTATGATAGTGAAAGGGCTTATGCCAGAGCGAAGGTTTTGAGAAAGTGGACGTCCTGGGAGACAAAATGGAGGAAAGCATTGGAGTTTAGGCAACCGAAGGCCAAGCAAAGGATGAAGGGCCAATAGAGAGTGAAGACGAAGTCGCTTAGGAACTTGATATAGAACGGCCTCGCATTTGCTCCTTCATCGACGACGACCTATGTCAGCCCCGGCCCGACCATGAGGTTGAACCCTCAGCTTTGACTAGCGACTGACCTTTCTTCTAACACTTAGGAATCACAGCACCAACCTCAAGAGGAAGAATATGTTGCTTGGGTAAAGAAATGGAGTGAGAATGAAGGAATGGAGGCAACGGGAAATGAGGAAGAGGCAACGGGAAATGATGAAGAGAATAGGAAGGATAAGGTTTCATTTGCGTGACTTTATGGGTTAAAATCGGCATTTGATGGGTCGACCCAAAAATACATTAACCCGCATTTTATTAGACGGGCCGGGCCTACGGTTTTTCTGCCTAGGCCTACTTAGGGATATTAGGGTTATGATGTATTTAAATTTTTTTAGTACTATTAGTTAGATTCTAATTACAACCTTTTTATTTTCTACTACAAATTAATTATACACATTTATGAAGCATTCGAGCATATACTTTATTTTTACATTGTGCGAGAGGTGTATGACTCAAGCAGTAAACATTCTAGTATATCGGTTGCCGCCAAATCCCAAGCGAGACCTGGGGGCCTATTAGGGATCCCGGTCTTGTCCCTAACACTAAGGACCACGAGCTTGCCTTGGTGAGGATGATGACCGAGTGACCTTGCCAACTTGCTTGACCTTCCACAAACGGTTGGTGTTTGAGTGATGGAATGATGATAATGATGATAAACTTGGGTAAGTTAAGTGTTTTGGGAGGGCAAATCAATGTGGGTGGCTTGGGACTTATCCTTGAGTGTGGCGCCAAGATGATGGGCTAGGGTTGGATGAGTAAGGTGAGGTTAGGATTTTGAATGATATTAGTGATGATTATGAGTATTTGAGGCAATGTGGACGGCTAGAAGGGTGCCCTTAGTGTTTGGGCCACTTGGATGGTAATTAGGGTTGATATAGTGAAGTGTAGTTAGGGTTTTGTGGGATGGTTAGGGTTGATTTCGAGATTGGGAAGAGTTGGCTTAGGGTTAGAGTTTAGGATAATGCTAAGGTTTGAGAATGAGATGGAAGAGTGGAAAATTAGGGCTTTGGGTGTAAGGCAACTAGGGTTGCTGAAATGGGTATGGTAGGATTAGGGTTGACTTGGTCTTTGGAAGGTTGGCTAGATTTTGATGATTTGGAAATGGATATGGAAGGTTTGCAAAATGGAGGGAATCTTTGAGGGAAGAGGGGAATTCGAATTTGAACTAGGATGGCAAGTCAATAGTTGACTAAATAGATTTTAGGAAGAGTGATTTAAATGATTAAATGTGATTGTTAATTCCTTAAATTAAGAGATTTGAAATGAGATTTGAATTTGAATATGCGGAAGTCAAGACTCCTAAAAGGAATGAGTTACCTTATAGGGCTTGAGGTGGACGGCTAGGATTTTATGGGTGGATAACTTTAGGGTGGCCGAATATCGTAAGTTGAGGGTATGGCTAGGGTTTTATGGATGGACGACTTTGGTGTGGTTGAATATGGTAAGTAGAAAATATGGAAGTTGGGAGAAAATATGAGTTTGGCTAGGTTAATGGATATGATGGATGAAGGAAAATTATGGATAGTGCCGAATATGGTAAGTGATGATTTGGCTAGGGTTTTTATAGAGATGGGTGGCAAAGCAATTTATGGCAAGTGGACTAAGGAAAACACTATAGTGGTTGACTTATGTAGTGGGGACAGATCAAATGGTTGAATGGAATGGGTTGTGGCCAAACAACACAAAAAGGCCTAAAAAACAACACAAGTAATTCTCAAGAACACAACAAGAACAGTGCACATAAACTAATAAGATTAAAGGATAGAAAATGGAAGACAAGAGATGGAATGGAAAACACTCATAAGATTAATGGATCCTTTGGAATTCATGAATTGCACCCTAAAGATGAAAAGAAACAAGATAGATTGAATCACACCTATTTACGAATTGCAAGGTGTGATCCTCTCTTAGGGAATTCACGTCTTGCACCCCAAAAAGCCCAAGTGCCTAGCACCGAAGGGTGATCTCAAGAACAAAATAATCCTCTCATAATGGGAATTTGCCAAAAAATGTAAATGCGACTAAGGGTCCTATTTATAAGGATTACAACTTGAAAACCCCAGTAGGTCCCGTAGAAAATAAATAATTAAAATAAAATAAACAATAAGCAATAACATAGTTGGCATGAGCCAAGTTGACCCATGACATGCATGAGCCCATGGGTGGGCTAGGCTGACCCATGGGCATGGCTGACATTGCTGACAAGGTTGTTGGCATATGGTTGACATGGCCCAGGAATGGCCTGGGCACTGGCCTGGCTAGCATGGCTAGTGGCTTAGCCATGGGCCACAGAGCATGGGGTCCTACTAGGGCCACATTGAGCGACGTCGGTTAGGGCCCCCCGGCTAGTCAATTAGTCCGTTACCTTCCGCTTTGTCTTGAACCCAAACAGTTAAGATAGCGGATAAGGTAAACCGTTGCATGCTAATATTTAAGGTACTCCACTGTTATTAATGTTTTGGTTTGTATTCAACGTCGGTGTGTTGGCGCTATTATATATGCTGGTGAAGAATCTACTTATAGTTTTAATGAAGCTCCTTCACTCCATACCATGCACACATCTGGCGCCTAGCGGCGAAAACACATGCATCATTAAAATATGATCTGAAAGTTGATCTTCAGCCTGCAGTCCGTGCTCTCTATGTCTCCGCCATCCATGCCGTAAATGTGCTCTCATATTCCTAGATGAATAGTGAACAAGTTGACAACATTTTTTTGATGCATATCAAACTTGGGATAATATAATACAAATATAATTAGTTATATTAATATTGCATGCTTTGGCATCGAAGAATGAGTCGTGCACCACCAATATTCGTGGATCATGTCGATCAGTACTAGATTACTTATTATATATATCTTTTGACAACTGATTACTAATTCTTGAATCGGCAAGAAAATTTCTTTTCTTTGATCTCGTGATCAAACCTGTCAAAATAATAAGCATTGTTGCATGTGGAATAAGCATTGTTCATGTGGACGTATGATGAACACGGACAAATTAAAGACGGGATTGCCATGTTGATCATTGCGAGGGGCCGGATTTTTTAGAGTTAATTGGAATAAAAGATATATATATATATATATATATATATATTAAGAAATGCCATTACCAAGATGAACATTTAGGTTTTGCGTTTCTCCATCTTAATTAGTATATACGCTAATTAATTACGTGACGCTGCCAACTTTTGAGTTATTTTTCTTTTGAAATTAAAGATCTTAACCATAGACTTGAGGCTCAGTCTGGATTGAGAAACACTCTCAACCCATCTAATATCATCTCATCATTACAACTCTCACAAATTCTCACATAAAATACATGCAATAAACAAATCAACTTTTTCAAATCTCAAAACAATAATAATATTAAAAAATAATATTCTAATAATATTTTATTCAACTTTTATATCAACTCATCTCATCTCATGAACTCACTAGATCCAAACCTAACCTTAGTTATACATTGCGACGCCGATATTAGGATTCAATGTTGGATCATATGACATAACTCAAAAAAATAAATAAGTGCGAGAAAACAAATTAATTAGTCTCAATGTTAATTAGCAAAAATACTCTACAAAGTCGACATGTACATGCATATGTACAACTCATGTAATTTATAACTGGGCATAAAATAATACTTGTAAATATACACATAATAATAATTAAAAAATGATGTAGATGTATACTTGTAATCCTTTTCTAGGAAATAATTAATTAAAAAATGGAGAATTAAATTTTTTATTTTCCTATAGTATGTTGTCGGCCTATTGCAGAGTACTGCACTTATGTCCGACTGAATAGAATGTTTATTCATGAAGTTCATTTTGAAGCTGATTACCTAGCTTTTGGTATATATGGTTGCTTATAATTAAATTAAATTCATGCATGGGAAGTAGTACTACTAGTGTGATATAAAACGAAGAAAAGCTAGAAAAAGAAAAAGGATGGATTTAAAATCATCATGATAACATGAATATCTAACTATATACAGGTCCATTGTTATTAATGTGAATACCAAAATATAAATCGACATGATATTGTAGTACTTCAATTCGATCTCAATGTTAGCCTCTATTATAATCAGCCTGAATGATTTCGTGAATTTTAAAGATCATTTTTCAATGTCTACCTATATATTTAGTAGTATTAATTAAGGCAACCATTGGATTCTAAAATTTAAGGTTGTCACTATAATTCGTTTGTTTTGTATTTCACGTCAGTTTTGTTGAAGACATTGCACGTGTGACGGTGAGGAAACTGCGTAAAAGTCTCTGCATGGTATTAATATGCGTGAAGTCTTTCAAATCTCTCCTCACCTTCGAAGCCGTAGATCAGATGACTCATAATAGGGTGTTACCCATGTCAGTGTCAACCCTCGTTATCTTCTTCCTCCTAGTTCTTCCAACCGCTTACTCGGTCTATTTCAAAATAACTCGCTTCCAACCCAATGCCGACAACATACTATACTTGGGTGATGCAGCACCATCTGTGGGAACCATTGAGATGATCTACAAGTATACTTATTTATGCCGAGTCGGTCGAGCCATCTGTTCTGAGAGGGTGCTTCTCTATGACTCAGATACAGGAAAACTCACCAACTTTAGTACACATTTCTCCTTCCTCATCGACACCCAAGGTCGTGCTTCTTATGGCCATGGGTTAGCCTTCTTCTTGGCTCCTGTCGGATTTGAAGTTCCTCTAAATTCAGTTGGTGGATTCCTAGGCCTATTCAACACCACAACTAGTGATTCATCTCATAACCAAATTGTTCTCGTCGAATTCGACTCATTCCCGAATCCAGAATGGGATCCTTCATTTGAGCATGTAGGGATTAATAACAACTCAATTGCTTCTGCAACATACACCGCTTGGAATGCCAGCTTGCACAGTGGAGATACTGCTGATGTATGGATTACTTACGATGCTTCTACCAAGAACTTGAGCGTGTCTTGGGAATATCGAACAACCTCTAGTGCTAATGAGAATACGAGTCTTTCTTTTCAAATCGATCTCATGCAGGTTCTTCCCGAGTGGGTCACAGTTGGATTTTCAGCTACCACAGGTCAATTTGGAGAGCGAACTATAATTCAATCATGGGAATTTAGTTCCAGTTTGGAAAGAAAGGAAAAAAATGAAAAAAAAAAAAAGTTTAGTCATTGGTCTAACAGTTTCAGCTGGCGTTCTGATAGCTATAGCAATTGTGACTTCTGCAACATTGTGGGCATGGAAGGGAAAGAAAAAAGAAAAGGAAGAGGAAACAACTGAGACTATGAACTTAACATCAATTAATGAAGACCATGAAAGAGGAGCAGGACCAAGGAGATTTTCTTATGAATATCTTGCCTTGGCCACTAACAATTTTTCGATTGACAAGAAGTTGGGGGAAGGAGGCTTTGGTACCGTCTACAGAGGGTACTTAAATGATTTGGATATAGCAGTTGCTGTAAAGAAAATCTCAAGGGAGTCTAAACAGGGAAGAAAAGAGTACTTAGCTGAGGTGAAGATCATTAGCCAAATTAGGCACAGGAATCTGGTGCAACTCGTAGGATGGTGCCATGGCAATGGTGAGTTCCTACTTGTCTATAAGTTTATGCCAAATGGTAGCCTTGATGCGCATCTCTTTGGCAAGAGGAGTCCTCTGACTTGGGCAGTGAGATACAAGATAGCTTCTGGGTTGGCCTCTGCGCTTTTGTATCTCCATGAAGGGTGGAGCAATGTGTCGTACATCGAGACATCAAATCAAGCAATGTCATGCTTGATTCTTGTTTTAACGTAAAACTTGGAGACTTTGGATTAGCTCGGCTCATGGACCATGAGCTAAGTCTTGAGACAACTGGATTGGCTGGAACATTAGGCTATATGGCTCCAGAATACATAACCACTGGTAGGGCTAGTAAAGAATCAGATGTATATAGCTATGGTGTGGTTGCATTAGAAATTGCTACTGGAAAAAAGTCAACTGACCATCCAGAAGAGGATTCTGCGATGGGGTTGGTAGAGTGGGTTTGGAATCTTTACGGGAGTAGAAGGCTCCCCATGGCGATTGATGAGAGATTGGGAATGGATTTCGAGGAGAAGCAGATAGTGTGTTTAATGGTTGTTGGATTGTGGTGCGCTCATCCTGATCAAAAAGATAGGCCGTCATTAAGGCAAGCAATTCAAGTTCTTAATTTTGAGGCTACAATGCCAGATCTTCCTTCGAAGATGCCTATTCCTTCGTATCGCATACCTACATCATCAGTTAGCACCGGTGAACCTTCAAATAACGACTAGTCTAGACAAAGAGTACTAGTGTGCCAAAGTAACTCTTCTTTACCCATCAAGACTGATTCAAGAATCTGCATGTTATGTAAACTTCTTAATTTCTTCATCAAAAATCGATGATCATTGGTTATCTAGGATGAAACGAGAATTTCTTTTCAAGAGGGGCCAAAACATATAGATGAAAAGTTCTGAAAAATTTTAAATATATCCCATTTAGTGTTAAAAGATTATAAATAGATGAAAAATTAACACAAAATATTGTTTTTAGCCGCGTATTTCATTTTTGAACTCAATTAACAACCAAAATGGAACTTCACGTTTTTTTAAAAACTCATCTATGCAAATTAACTTTTACAAAATATTCCATTAACTTGATAATGCAGGCACCACATTAAAGACTAGACTCGATCAAAAACTTACTTATTTTAAATAAGTTATTAATAAAAAGTTCAAAATATAAGAAAACTATTGGGTGATCATCATGTGTTTGGTTAAGAAAATTAAACTCGAAGAATGAAAATCTTTACGAATTCTTTTGAAAAATTTTGAGATGAGTTTTTTTATTGTTTTGTGAAAGTACAGAGAAAATTTAATTTGCATAATTTGTTTCTAAATATATTTTATATTGAGTTTGTGAAAGTAAATAGGCAAAGTTGAACAGTGATTTAGATATATATTCCGTTGAGATTTTTTTTTACTTAATGATTAGAGAAGTATTTTTTAATAATGTTTTGAATTTTTTTAAAAAAAAAAATATTTAAAAGTCTTAAAAAAATGCATGTGAAAAAAAGCCAAAAAAAAAAAAAAAACACAGATGAAATGCACTAGCGGGAGCCCTAGCGGTAGCTGTAGAGCCACCCTATTTTTTTAGGTAGTTATTTTTGGCTTTTGTAAAAATTGTTTTGGTGTTAATTGTGTTGTTTATTTTTCACCTACTTATTATGCGCTTGTCTTGATATTGCATCTATTTCACTGAGTTTGCTGTCTGCTGTGTTGATGGTTTCTATATACTACTGTCGCTTTGTTGGTAGAACTTGGAAAGGAGCCTGCCCGTTTGTGGAATTGATGGTTCCATTTGTGGATGCATATAATTTATTTGAGCTATGTGCTCATTTTATTTAATTAATTCATGATCTTCTGGTACCTTTGTTCTACACTTCATTAATTCCTATGCAGATGATTGATCATCAGAATTGTCTAGTTTTGTTGTAAAATCCTCATACTAACATTGGATTTTTTCTGTTTGGTCTTTTGGGGCCATTTGGGCAAAAGTTTACTGATCTCTTCTACATTTATCGTAACGTACCCAGTGGCGGAACCAGGAATTTGTTCTACGGGGTGCCGAACAAAACTAAAATTATAATAAAATGTATTTTATTCTATTTCTATATCAAAATAATCTGTAAAAATAATTTTGTAGAGGAGGTCAAGATAATTTTTTAGAGAGGGAGCCAACACAAGATGAGATTAATATAATCCTATCAAATTATAAAAGAAAATATATATATATATATATATATATATATATATATTTCAAACCTTGGGGGGCCATGGCCCCCCGCCCCTTCATAGGTCTGCCCCTGATTGTAGCTTAATTTATTTCGTCCCTACTTGATGAGGTCTCACATCATCAAAGAAAAATAGAAAACTTTGATGTTAAAATTTCATCAATTCCTAGACTCAACTGTTTTTCTTTTAATCATATTTTCGATTGTAACTTCTTTATTTAAACGTAGGATCCAATATTATATTGACATAATAATTCTGCATGCAGTAACAAAACTAGGTATCACCTACCTTAAACCTTTCCCTTCTCACTGGAAAACCAAGATGTTATTATCCTTTTTCTCGCCAATTAGCAGCCGATTGACAATACGCGTCACACCACATCATTCTCCAGTTGCTAGTTTAGAAGTTGAGCTAAGAATCGATGCCATTTGAACAATGCATGAGGCTTACGTGCTGCCAATGCCGTGTGTGAGCTCCACATGCGTCACGGTTCCATGAGCTCCATGTGCCAGGACAATCTGAGGTTTTCTTCCAGTATCGTAGAAGATCGAGTTTTTTTTTTTGTCTCTAGCTAGCTATCAAACTATGTTCTTACTTTCCTCAAATGAGAACCTGAGTACAGGAGCTAGTAGATCATGTGCTGTTCTCCAATGAAATGCATGAAAATAGACGATCGCATGCAATGTCTTTCTCCTGGTAAGCCAGAACTAATTGATCCCCACTTGTTGGATAAAAAAATCGTTTTTGACAGTCCTCTCATTGGCTGAACCCAGGAACATGGATTCGAAAGTATGGGTTTTTTGTCATTTCCTTTTTATTTACCCCATCTTCTTTCGAGCACTAAAGTTAATGATCTATGGCCTGGAAACCTCATCCTCTCTTCTTGTATCTCTCATTTTATTTAATGCATTTTTATTACAAAAAATAAAAAAATAGAAAAGAAGGGATGTCCTACCTTTAAGAAGTAAGGAACAGTACTGGCGTATAGCCATTAGGTAGCATTAAAGTAGGATCAATACAATCATTTTCATTTCATTGGAAATGGACAATAACAGTCGACAAATGTGTCACTAGAGCTATAACACCCGGGCCTAGCCAAGTCACTTTACAAAAATTTTAGATTTTTAGTTATGAAAAATCGTTTGCGATTACGAGTAAAATTTTTTTGAAATAGAGTTTGGACTTAAGATATTTTTAGTGGAATATAAATTTTTCAATAGGTTTGATAATTAGGTTTAAAATCTTTTAATGGACCAAGTAGATGTTCACTCGAAAAATTTATGGAACAAATGTATTCTTTTTAGTTGAGTCGAGGCCCAAAGCTTAAGGTAAAAGCTCATGCAATAATCTCATACATGATGCAAGACGTGGGCAAAGTATATTTTTCTTTTAGGCTTAAGAGCCCAGGCCCATGGAAGCGATTTCCAGACTTCGTCTGTAACGCCCCATCCCCGAGGGTCTGGAGAGTTAACTTATGTCGCTAAAAATCATTTTCCATCCACATACTACATAATCAAAATTTTCTCTATCTCACAAACTACTCATTAATTCACATCAATTACTCCAGTATAATTAATCCAAGACAATACAAAGTCTTAATAAAAACATCAACCTCTCAACAATTCATATCATCAGAACGCAACAAACTTACTGCATAACAAAATCCTCAATACTCATGTAAACTTCCTATGCTTAAACCACTATTCTTAACTCTTCTTACCTATGCTCCATATTCTTGATCCTCAACTGGAAATATTCTAATCATCTGAAAATATTGGAGATAAGAAGGGGTGAGTTATCAACAACTCAGTAAGCAGAGAGCATATACTAGCGTACAAGCATGAGCCTTTTCAGAAAGTTCAGTATGCAGAAACAAAACATTATATTTTTATATGCAGATCTCAGAAACATTTTATCAGAAAATCAGAGCGACTTTTCAGGCTTTTTAGACTCAAAAATTAACTGTTCATATTTAAAGACACTTTCCATATTCAAAGATCATTTTCATATTCAAAGACCATTTGCTCATATTCAAAGATCCGTTTCATAATCAAAGACGTTTTTGGCATTCAAAAACTATTTTCATATTCGAAAACCAGCTGTACATATTAAATATCATTGTCATATTCAAAATCGCTTTGGCATAATATAACTGAACATATTCATCTTATCGTATCATATCATATCGTATCGTATCATATCATATACCATGTTTAACCCCCGTGGTAGGGTTGTGCTATCCCCGGTGGCCAAACCAAGCAGTATCATATGGTGAACTTCCCCTTTTTCAATCTCGGAGCCCCGAGTGTGCACACAGGAAAGAACACGTAAAAAGACCACTTTGTTTCCAAAGTGGGTGCACTCATATCATATCATATCATGGTGGTACTAACCATATCACGTGAACCAGTATCATCATATCAGAACTATATTCAGAATCAGATCCAGAACAGATAAGTATGCCAAAAGTTTATCGTATCCATATCATATTAAAACACATGCGAAACATATTCATATCCTTTCCATTTGATCAAAAACATATCCAAATCATTTCATATCACATGTATAAAAAAAAAGTATCACAATGATATCATATTCGCTCTTTTGCATATTTCAGAAACATGTCAAATATTTCTTATGTCTACACAATGCATGTTAGAAAAATATTCTCACTTTTCCGTACAGATCTCATGAGTGATACAAATAAACGACCGAGGTTGATTTTTCTCAAGTTTTCATTTCATCACAAAATATGCAAAGTTTTCAGAAGGTCAACCACAGTCTCAATAATTCGTATAAAACCTAGCATAGGAATCCCGCTTATCTGGAATTCTTAGCTTTTCCAGAATTTTCCTCACAAATTTCGAGTCGACTATAAATCGTCACCTATAAAATAATCACGTAATTTCCATAAGTTTCTAATCAATCACATATTTCGATATTTAAGCCTAAACTTCTAAAATAACCTATTTTAATTCCTCAAAACTTAAAACCTTCATAATTCCAAAATATATCACCACTTTCTAAAATCATCAATATCCACCGTAACCAACTTCAAACTCAAAACACCAATATTAAACCCGAAACAGCCAACAAATCTCATAGCATAAATCAAATCACACCAACAACTCCATCATCCAATCCAACCGACCCCCGAACTCCTCGGACTCAGTCCGGCATGTCCAACCAGATCACAATAATATGAGTTAGTGTAAAAATATATTTAAATCACGATAGTTCTTTGGAACAATACTTACAATGCCAATAATATAATTTTTGAAAGATCACGGAGGTGCTAGAAGTGGCGGCACAGCAACAGAACAGTGCAAAATGCACTATGGCCGTGAGTCTCAAAAACTCACTTTTGAACGGAAACAAACCAAGATCCAAAATTGATAGGGTAGGGCTTAGGGATGTCGGTGAAGCTAGTGGTGGTGGTAATTTGCTGTGGGTGGCGGCGTAGAGGGTGGTTTTAGACCAAAAATGTCCAAAATGAAAATGGAGTTAGATGTACTTCACCGGTGACGGATTGGAGCCAAGGATGGGTGCTTTGGGTTGCTAGGAAGTCGAGGATGAAGTGGTGAAGAGTTGGTGGCCGGAGGTGGCGCGACGACGGCGCTGGAGCTCAAGATGCGCCGCGGCTTTGAAGAGTTCGTGGTGGCTAACGACGGCGCGAGGGAGGCTGAAACTGGAGGGGGTGGTCGCCGGAGGGAGGGGAAGCTGGAGAGGTGGGTGATGCCGACCACGGCAGCGTGGCAGCGGCTAGGCTGGAAGAAGAGAGAAATGGGCGAGAAGAGAGGGGAGAGAGACCGCGCGGGGAGAAAAGAAAGAAAAAAAGAAAAGAAAAAGAAAAAGAAAAGAAAAGGAAAAAAAGAAAAATAGAGGGAAAAATGAGGTCAAATCCCCACATCTTGGGTCACAAAAATGATCCAACGAAAATGATTTCAAAACAGCAAGTAAAATAAAATAATTCAAACGTAGTTATTAAAATGAAAATAAATAATTAAAGCCAACAAGTTAATTTAATATGAAAAGAAATTTAAATGCATAATAATAATTATTATTAAGAAAACATGTCAAATTTAATTTTCACAAATTAAAAATCATAAAATAAACCCACTAAAATCTGAAAATTTTAAAACAAGAGAATCAATTTTTAAATTAATAACAAATAATCCTTCAATTAAAAATACACTAAAAATACAGGGTGTTACATCATTGCACGGTTTACGTCCATATTCCATTTTCATGCAGTCCCTCCATCCGTTTTCTCTAGGTTTTTATCTCTTTACTATATATATCTTATTATATGCTAAGTATCCTCAACCCTAGGATTAGTGCCGCTCCTCCTACTCTTCTCAGAATATCAAACTGAGACCTCCACTCCAGTCACCTCACCACCTTCAAGTAGCCATAACCCAGCCACTGCAACTCCACGCACGGAAGCTCCAGCTCTCCCTCTCCCTGTCGTTGTTGGCCTTTGCCCAGCCCTTGTAAAACCGCAAGTCCCGGCGTCCCCACCAACAGTGCATGCCACCTCTTTGGGCCATTCCGAGAGCATCCCATCGCAAGCCATCGGATGCAAGGTGTCGGTAGCACGTAATACTGCAGGTCTTCACGTGAGCGCAGCCCAGTCCGCTCAGTTGTACTCCTCACCACCGCAGCGCAGCAAAATGCCACTACTCCCACCTTGAGCTACTGCAACTGTCCTCCACCAAGAGCTCCATCAGCCTCACGCCACCTTAGCCTTGCTGCCTCACGTGCACCGCCATAGTAACCACCGCCGCCCACCACACCCAACTCCGTCGCAGCTCCACTCTTCGCGGTGAACCTCCATCGCGTACGTAGCCTCTATTTTCATTCAAAGAATTTGGTTTTTTACGTGAGTGTAATCGCATGCTTCTAAGCCATATTTTACACTAATATCGTTAATTACTTTTTTACCCTTTGAACTACTGCAAGTTGTGCAAATGTGTTTTAAAATTTTTAATATGTGTCAATAAAGTTTGTTTTAATTATGATTACAGAAATCATTTAAGTAATTTCACATATTATTAAGTAAAGATTATTTTAAAAGTAAATGATAATGGTGTAATGTTTTACACTTTAGATATGATTTAGTCTATTAAAAAATAGTTATGGTTTATTTTAAAATATTTTGGCATAATTATATTATCTAGTATTAAACTTTATAGTTTGTTTCAACAGTAAATAAGTTAGGTTTTAATATTTAGTCGGAGAAATTAAGTGAATATTGATAAATTTGGAAAGTGATGGTATTTTTAGAATTTAGAAAATTTTAGACATTTAGGAAAAATATTTTATTTTAGTATTTCAGGTTTAAGAATCAAAATACTTGTTCGATTGAAATTTATGAGAGTTAAATGACAATTTTATAGGTGACGATTGATTTTCGTTCAGTACTGCTCTGGAGAGTTTCTAATAAGCTAAGAAGTCTAGGTAAGCAGAGTACCTATCCTAGACTTTGCATAAAAATAAAATGAACTAAGGTCCCTCTCGGAAAAAATATACATGTTTTGTTATGAAAAGAAATTTGAAATGAGCTCAGTTATTTGTTCAGCATGACTCATGAAATTCTGTATAAGAATAAAGTACTTTCTGTCATAACTGGTGTAGACATGGACAAAATTTTGGCATTCTGTTTCTAAACTATGCAAAAGAGAGCGAATATGAAAAATTGTGCATAAATTATATTTTTGTAATCTGATTCTATTGTGTATTCTGATGTGATTTCTGAAACCTCTGGCATGACATTCTATTTCTGTTATATTCTAACCTTACCAAGAGTGTAAAACTATGGCATCTGTTTGGGTTGGTACCAACTTTTTTTGTTTCTGGTACACCCACTTTGGAAACAAAGTGGTTTTCTACATAGTCTTTCCTATATGCACACTCGGGGCTCCGAGAATGATAAGGGGAAAATTCACATTATGTTTCTGCTCGGTTGGCCGCCGGAGCTTGCACAACCCTACTGAAATTCTCTTCTGATATGATATTTCAATTATGTTGTGCCAAGGAAATTTTGAATAAGAATATTTTTGAACTTTCGCTCTGATATTTTTTTTATAAGATGTTCTGACTCTGCATTCTGAAAATAAAAAGTATTTTGTTCTGCATTATGAACTCTGTAAAAGCTCATGTTTGCATACTAGTATATGTTATCTGCTTACTGAGTTATTGATAACTCACCCTTTATCTCCATAATATGTTTCAAATCATTTTGATGCAAGAGCTGGAAGTCAGGAATATGGAGTACTTGCAAGTTTTGTTGATTATAAAAGTAAGTAGTTATTCTCACCCTCACTTTCGAAACCCTAGTAGTTCTGAGTAGGCTGCACAGAGAATGATTCAGGCTTTGAGAGAATTTACAACAACTGAAGAAGAAACCCATGTTTAGGCTGTAGGTTCGGAGGGGTTTCAAAAGACATTTATGGAGATTGGTCGATATCAAACGATCTAGTCGGGTCAGATTTTTCTATATTAGCATGAATGTTGGGTCGGATCGGACCCAAATCAAGCACGGTTTGGTCGGGTTGCAGGCCTAGGTAAAACTACTTTAATATTGCAAGTTAGTCGAGGTTTGAATTTAATTTACTACATATAGTGAGTTCCTGAATATGGATTCCATCTAAATTTATTCTTAACTACAGTTGCTTTAGATTTGTATATTACTCTCTACTATATTCCTCTGTACTTTATTTTCTCACACAATATATGCATCTCATAATTTTCATATTACTTTCAAGGGGACATTTCTCCTTTGCTAACTATACAACATAGAATTTTTTTTCATTGTCCACGGTATCTTGTTTCAATTTCGATTTAGGAACATGAATTTTACGTTTTGCAATTTGAGATTTTTATTTTAACTTCTGCAGGATTGTTATATAAATTTTAAGAAACTCGTAATTAGGTAGCTTTGTCAAATTTATCCTAAAAAAATAATGAGACTTTGTGTCAATTTGTCTTTTAACATTTCAGTATTTCACTACCATTGATCATGTCCTCTTACTTCCTTACCTCAATCAACTGTAAACAAATATTTCACGTTCAGAGATTGAGTCTGGATTGGATTTTAATTGTTACGGTTTTCTTCCGCCATAAGTGATGATTATTTTTCAATAAAGGATGGAGGTGCCTAGGCCTATGCAGGAAATTTATCAACCCGGTCCGTCCGTAAAATCCGACCCGATCCGATCCGAAAAAGGCGGTTTTAACTATTTTTCGGGTTCGACCCGTATAACCCGGCTTATAAAAGTTTAGAACAGGTTTTCGTCTGCAAATGAAAAGCCCAGCCAGCTAGCCCCACTGCCCAGAATCCTCACTTCTCTTCATCACGACCTCCTTTTTTAGTTTTTATTTTTAAATAAAAAGTATTCCATTTATGTTGGCTTATGGAGATGAATGGTTTAGAAGATTCATTTCAGAATCCGTTGAGTTCACTCTACTCTTAATGATTTACCCTATACTTGACCAAACCTGGCTGAAGGTGTAATACCCCGTAAATTAGTGCATTTTTAATGAAGCATTTTTATTTATTTATTCAAAATTTATTCTCTTATTTTATAATTATCGGGTATTTTAAATGGGTTATTTTATGATCTTTAAATTGTGAGAATTAAATTGTTATGTTTTCTTAATATTTATTTATTGTTGTACATTTAAATTGTTCTTCTTTAAAATTAATTGATTGTGGAATTTAATTATTTTATTTTCAGTGTATCATTACGTTTAAATTATTTTAATTGATTTGCTGTTTTAAAATCATTTCCGTTGGATCATTTTCGTGACCCAAGATGTGAGGACTAGACCTCATTTCTTTCACTCCATTTTCTCTTTCCTCTTTTTTTTTTTCTTCTTTTCCTTTCTTCTTTTCTTTTTCCCCGGCTTTCCCCCCCTCCCACGCGACCCAGCTCCCTCTCTCTCCCTCTCTCTCCCCGTGAGTCAATCACCTTCACCCAGACCGCCGTCTTCGCGCCGCCGTGCGCGACACCGCCCGGCCGACCAGCTCCCCCTCCCTCCGGCAACCTCACCCCCCAAATCCCAGCCCCTACCTCGCCGCCAGTAGCCCACAAGCACCCCACGAAGCCGCGGCATTCTTTGCGCCGTTGCACCGCCGTCGCGCCACCTCCAGCCACCATTTATTCACTACTTCATCCCCGACCTCCTAGCAACCCAATGGACCCAACCCCAGCTCCGATCTGTCACCGGTGAAGCCCCACCAAGCCCATTTCCGATTTGTGCATCTTTGGCCTAAAACCACCCCTTGCGCCGCCACCCACGGCAAACCACCAACACCATTGGCTTCACCGACCTCTCGAGGCCCTACCCTATCAATTTTGGGTCTTAGTTTGTCCCCGTTGAAAAGTGGGTATTTGAGACCCACGGCCACAGTGTATTTTACACTGTGTTGTTGTTGAGTCGCTACCTTTTGCAACTCCGTGATCCTCCAGAAATCATATTATAGCGCTGTAAGTATTTTCCTTAAAGAACTTTCGTGATTTAAATATATTTTTGCACTAACACATATTATCTGTGAATTGGTTTGTTTTGCCGGACTGAATCCGAGGAGTTTCGGGGGTCGGATGGATTGTGGACGGAGTTGTTGTGTGTTTGTTTGCATTGTGAATTGTGGTTGTTAGTTGTTGGTTATGGCTTGTTCATGTACATCGCATATTGCACGCATGATCATGTTTGTAAAGAAAACTGGGTTTTCGCATGATTGCATCTCGATGTTCATGTGTTTATTGAAAATTGGATTCTCATGTGAGTAGGGATGGTGGTAGAGTCCCGCCTGCGATTCCCACCTACGGTGCACGCAATAGGGATGGTGGTTGTGTCCCGTCTGCGATTCCCGCCTACGGTGCACGCGGTAGGGATGGTGGTAAGCAGGGACGGTGGTAGAGTCCCGCCTGTGATTCCCGCCTACGGTGCACGCGGTAGGGATGGTGGTAAGCAGGGACGGTGGTAGAGTCCCGCTTGCGATTCCCGCCTACAGTGTCTGATAAATGGTTTGTTTTGTGTGAATCATTTTCTGGGAAAATGACAAACTATATTTTTGGGCCAAAATGAGATTTTTGGCGTGTTGGAAATAATCATTTTTCTGGAAAAAATGGTATTTTATGACTAAATGTATTTTGTCATATTGTTGGTTGCATTAATGTATCTTTATCCTGAGAGTTGTTTGGTTTATACTTACCTATGATACCATTTTATGGTATCGCAGATTTTGATGCAGATGATGAAGACGAGCCTTAGCTTGGCTCCATTGGTGGAGTGATCTGGGATTGCTCCTGTTTAGCGAGTTATGTTTTATCAATTTATATATTGCCTTTGTAATATTTTGGGATGACTGTATAACTCTTTAAAGATAAATTGTGTTGAATATTTGTATTTAAAATTCTGGTACTTAGTTGACTATTATAATATCCGCTGCGAATTTTTATTGTGCACCTTTGCATGTTGCACACACTTGAGCACATTTCGTTGGGATGCGTGACCGTATTGTCATCATCCCGACGTCACGATTACCGTTCTTTTGTACGTGGGAGTCGGGGCTTCACAGAAGGTACGTGCGCAATCCTATTTACGTATTTCCGCTGCACACACTACTCAATTTAATTTGTTAACGTTACATCAAACACATATTTTTTAGAAAGTGTTGATAAAATCTTTCTTTTCATTTGTATATATGTAAATATCGTAATATTAGTTGTTATGAGCATATAATTCATAAGCAAATCTCTTATACTTAAAAGGTGCATGCAAAGTGGTGAGTAAATGCACAGGTAGGCTCATGAGCGCCTGGCGCAATAGCAACACCCGCGCACCATTCGACAACATTTTATTTTTCCACCCTTGTATCATTGCCTTTATTTTTCCAACTATTTCCTCAAGGTGCAGCGCTTTCAAGTGGCCAGCTAAGATAGGGACGCCTAAATACTTAAAAGGCAGATTTCCTTCCACTAACCCGGACTTCTCAATAACCTCGGTCTTCTAGTAGTACCAATGTATTTAGAAAAAATAATGGAGGATTTAGAAGAGCTAACCTTTTGTCCGAACCACCTTTCATAAACATTAAGGATCTTTAAAATTGCCCTAATGGTAGAAATGCTCCCATTTGCGAAAATTACTATATCATCAGTATAGAGTAAAGTGAAATAACTAGGGATTGTCGAGATTGAGTAAAAGCCCCAATCCTTTTTTTCTGATGCTGCTGCTTGATCAAACGAGAGAGTATTTCTTCAACAATGATGAAGAGGTAAGGTGAAAGTGGATCGCCCTGTCTCAACCCTCGCCCACTTTGAAAAAAACCTTTAGGCACTCCATTCATAACCATCGAAAACCAAGATTGGGACGGGACACACACATTTTAATCAAAGCACAAAATCTTCTCGAGAATCCAAAGGAAGCAAAAACATGGAGTAAATACTTCTACTCCACACTATCATATGCTTTATCTATATCAAACTTAAGAATAATATTGCCTCCCCGAGCCAGTTTATGAAGACTATGCACAAGTTCTTGAACTAGACTGATATTGTAAAAAATGCTTACCTGGAATAAATGCACCTTGTTCCATGGACACAATCCTTGAAAGGAATGGAGAGAGTCTACTCACCAGGATTTTTTAGCAAGCTTTATAAAAAACCGAACACAAACTTATTGGTCAAAATTTGTCAAAGCTTGTTGAAGCCTCCACCTTCGGAATCAAAACCAAGTATGAAGCTGAAAAATTCCTGGGAAAAGCAACACCCGAAAAGAAATTCTGCATAGCCTCCACCATGTCCTTTTGAACAATATGCCAACAAGTTTGGTAGAACCCAAACCCAAACCTATCTGGCCCCGGGCTGCTATCCACAGGAATCGAAAACAAGGCCTCCTTTACATTTTGGATTGAAGGGAGTTGGCCCAATATATTATTCTCCTCCTCTGTAATTAACGGTTGGATTAAATCAGTTAAACTCGGAAGCTCCTCCCTCTGATTATGCGCCAAAAACTTGGAAGTCTTGGGATAAATTGTGCCTTCCGACGACTGTAGGGGCATGGGATTCCGTAATTTGCAGGATATCCAAAAATTTTTGTTTATGAAATTTGCGTGGAAGGTACTAACGGAGGATACTTTATGGTCTCATTTTTTCCGAGCCAAATATGTCAAAGCATGACATATTTCCCATTTACCTCAGGGGAAGGGAACTCGGTTTTGGAGGAAAGTGCACTCTTATATTCCGAAGGTTCTCAACTGGTCCAAGTGGAAAATTTGAGATGAAAATGTGTCATTTTTGTGGGATAAGTGGTTGGAGGATGGTCCTATTGGTGCAACACATGATTGTGTGGAAAGTCCTAATTTGATTGTGAAAGATTACCTAATTGAAAATGCTTGAGATGTGGGCTTCATTACTCAATTGATAGGTAATGAGAAGGTTGTTGAGGGTTTGGAAGTTTTGAGTAAGAGTAGAGGTGGGCAAGATATTTTAGTATGGACAGATAACACAGATGGGAGATTCTCTTCCAAGAGTGCATGGAATTGTGTTAGAGTACGGGCATCCAATGTGAGATGAGCAAATTGGTTGTGACATCCTTGCCTTCCGAAAAATATATCTGTTACTATGTGGAAGGCTCTTAATAGTTCACTAAGTGTGGATGATAAGCTGCGGTCAGTGGGGATCGCTCGTGTCAAAATGTGTTTGTTGTTTGACAGGTGGGTACGAGGACCTTGACCATGTTCTTACGTCTAGCAATTTTGCGAAGGAACTGTGGCAGAGAGCTGCTGCCTAGGTGGGCTAGGTCGTGTATCAGCCTCAACGTGGAGGCGATTAATAGAGATGTGGTTCCTAAAGGCTTCAAAGAGTACGCAAATGGGACAACTAGTTGGGCTTTTACCTGCTGTCATCACTTGGATTCTCTGATTGAGAAGATGCCGAGCTCGAATGGATGGGAGGATGGTTTCCGGACAATAGGTTTGGTTGCAGTTGAAGTATTGGACAGCAAGGATTGGAGAAAAACTCAAATCTTCAAACATGCAGTCAATGAGGGATATAGCCATATAACAAGAGTTTCAGGTTCTTGTAAAGACCCTGAAGTAGAGGCTCTCTTAGTTGGTGTGATGGATTTGTCCAGCTGCAGGAAGAATGAAACTAAATGTAGATAGGGCTTTTAGAGGGAACCCGAGAGCAGCAGGAGCAGGGGCTTAGTGAGGGATTCAAACGGAAACATCAAAGTGACTTTCTTGGTAGTGCTGGGCTTCGGTCCCAACAACTATGTGGAGTTAATGGGTGTATCGCATGGTCTTCGGTTGGTTAATGAGATGGGCATAATTGATATAGATGTTGAGTTAGACTCTTTGCTGGTAGTGCAATGGCTTAAAAAAAAAAATGTGCAAACTGGTACCTTGAGAATTTTTGGGAAGAGGTAATGGTGATTTCACAAGGCCTTAATGTTCACTTCTCTCATATTTTCCGGGAAGGGAATAAATCTGTGGATTATCTGGCAAGGTTGGGGGCAGAAGGTACTAGCAAGTTGTGGGGGTCCAATCGGGAGTTGCCTTCTCTCCTCAAAGGCATCATGCGTCTGGAAAAAAAGGGTGTCCCACCATTGATGGTATAGCCATGGTTTTGCTGTTGGTGTTTTTTTTTTTTTTTTTCTTTTTTTTTTTTTTTTTTTTTTTTTGGAATTGGCTTTGTTGGTGTTTTTGTTTTCGGTATTGGCTTTGCTCGGTGAAAGAGGAACTTGTAATGGTTTTCCCCTACCATGAAGGGGTTCATTTGTAATAAAGCAAATCTCTTATATATGAACGTGTCGACTTTGTAAAATTATGGCCGCGCTATTTGAGGATCACGTTGATCGATCAATTATTTTGACTGCAGGTAAACAGACTGAACATTTTTCATACATTTACAAGCAAGTTTTATCTTCTTTGACATGATCAAACCTGTCTTAGCAGACCAGGGTGGGAATAAGGACGAGAATCCCAGGATTGTAATAATATTGTTGATGGACCGAGTTTTTTTAGAGTTGGAATATACTGATCTAAAGATTTCTTTTTAGGGAATACCATTAAAAAAGTAATAATATAATAAAAGCAATTAGTAATTATAAAAAGTAAAACACAAGAGATAATATAAAATTAATGACACGACAATATCGACCCTTGAATTATTTTTTAGAATAAGATGCCTAACACTCTAATGGAAAGCTTGAGCCACGCAAATTGGATTATATATATCTTAAAAGAACTAATTAATAATATATTCGGAAGCCATTATATATAATCATTATAAAGAATAAGAACTTCTCTATTTCAAACAATACAAAATCTTATACACCACCTACACTAAATTGAGATGAGATGAGATGAATTTAGACGAGTTGAATAAAATATTGTTAGAATATTATTTTTTAATATTATTATATGTGAATTTGAGAAAGTTGTTTGAAATAAAGAATGCATGTTGTATTTGAAACTGTAATGTAGCTTCGAAGGGCCCAATGTAGTCATATTGTCATATTAATTGAAACTACATTGGGGTCCTAGCTCGAAGTCGTTGAAGCTGTAATGAATGGGTGTCGTATTTGAAACTGCAATAAGAAATTAATAAGGTTGTTGTCAAGCCAGTTAAAATTATGGCAACCATTGGATACTAATATTTAAGCTTATCACTACTCTAGTTTGTTTTATAGTTCACGTCGGTTTGTTGCTGACGCCATTGCGTACTGGCGAGAAATCTGCGTAGAAGTCTTTTTAATCTGTTTTTAATTATTCTTATTTCACTATTTATAGAAATATATCGGTATATATAATGTATATATCGGCTAAAACTTGGCACCATGAAGAAAAATATTGAATGTTCAGATGCAACTTCCACGCCACTCCTTCCCGTCTCCCTCCCACCCTGCTCTCTCTCTCTCTCTCTCTCTCTCCACCATCCAAGCTTTAGATTACTCTTTATAGGACATATAACCATGTTATCCATCTTCATCTTCTTTCTACTTCTTCCCTCTGCATACTCAGTACATTTCCAAATCCCTCGCTTTGAATCTAATGCTGACAACATACTGTACTCGGGTGATGCAGTACCTTCTGTTGGAACCATTGAGCTTATCAACAAATACAATTATTTATGCCGAGTCGGTCGGGCCATCTACTTCGAGAGGGTGCCTCTTTGGGACTCGGATACTGGAAAACTCAGTGATTTTAGTACCCACTTTTCCTTCACTATCGACACCCAAGACCGTCCCAATTACGGCCATGGGATAGCATTCTTCTTGGCACCTGTGGGGTTTGAAGTCCCACTAAATTCAGCTGGTGGATTTCTAGGCCTATTCAACACCACAAACAGTGATTCATCTCAAAACCAAATTGTTCTAGTTGAGTTCGACTCATCATACTCGGGCCAAGATTGGGATCCAGAAGTTGAGCATGTGGGGATTAACAACAACTCAATTGCTTCTGCAAAATACACCCCCTGGAATGCTAGCTTTCATAGTGGGGATACAGCTGATGCATGGATCACTTACAATGCTTCGACGAAGAACTTGAGTGTCTCTTGGAAGTATCAAACAACCCCTAATCCTCAAGAGAATACAAGTCTCGTTTATGAAATTGATCTCATGCGGGTTCTTCCAGAGTGGGTCATAGTTGGATTTTCATCTGCTACAGGTCAATATGGAGAGCGGAATATAATTCGATCATGGAATTTAGTTCCAGTTTGGAAATGAAGGAAAGAAATGGAAAAAAGACAAAACCGAAGGGTTTAGTTGTTGGTCTGACAGTTTCAGCTGGTGTTCTAGTAATTGGAGCAGTTATGACATTTGTAATATTGTGGGCATGGAAGAGAAAGAAATTGGAGAAGGAAACGATAGAGACTGTGAATTTAACATCAATTAATGACGACCTTGAAAAAGGAGCAGGACCAAGAAGATTTTCTCACATACATCTTGCTTCAGCTACCCACAATTTTGCAGATGACAGGAAGTTGGGGGAAGGAGGATTTGGCGCTGTCTATAGGGGTTTTTAACTGATTTGGATATAGCAGTTGCTGTAAAGAGAATCTCAAGGGGTTCAAAACAGGGAAGAAAAGAGTACATAACTGAGGTGAAGATCATTAGCCGGCTAAGGCACAGGAATTTGGTTCAACTCATAGGATGGTGCCATGACAAAGGTGAGTTCCTACTTGTCTACGAGTTTATGTCAAATGGTAGCCTTGATGCGCACCTCTTTGGCAAGAGGAGTCCTCTGACTTGGGCAATGAGATACAAGATAGCTTCTGGGCTGGCATCTGCGCTGCTTTACCTCCATGAAGAATGGGAGCAATGTGTCGTACATCGTGACATCAAATCGAGCAATGTCATGCTTGATTCTAGTTTTAATGTGAAGCTTGGAGACTTTGGATTGGCTCGGCTCATGGACCACGAGCTAGGTCCTCAGACAACTGGATTGGCTGGAACATTAGGCTATATGGCTCCAGAATACATAGCTACTGGTAGGGCTAGTAAAGAATCAGACGTATACAGTTATGGTGTGGTTGCATTAGAAATTGCTACAGGAAGAAAGTCAAACGACCCTCCGGAGAAGGATTCAGAAATGGGTTGGTAGAGTGGGTTTGGAATCTTTATGGAAGTGGAAGGCTTCGTACGGCGATTGATAAGAGATTGAATATGGAATTCGAGGAGAAGCAGCTAGAGTATTTAATGATTGTAGGACTGTGGTGTGCTTATCCTGATCGAAGTCTTAGGCCGTCAATAAGGCAAGCAATTCATGTTCTTAATTTCGAGGCTCCAAAACCAGATCTTCCATTGAAGATGCCTGTTCCTCTGTATCATATCCCTACACCGTCAGTTAGCTCCGGCGAACCTTTAATAACTACTAGTCTAGAAGACGGTCGTTGAATGCGTGAACAGCAAACCATCTTTAATTTGTCAACCTATGTATGGGTCGTTGTCTTTGATTTTCTTTTTTTAAAATTGTTTTATGGGGAATTAGAAGTGCTTGCTTATATATATGCGTGCGTGTGTGTGTGTGTATGTATGTATAATAATGGTGATCTTTTGATGCCGGACAGAATGAGCCTAATATTCTGAAAATCTTACCTATTCTCGTGTGTGTGGCACGTGGAGTTAGAGAGCGGATCAACACTATATAGGGCGTTGGAGGCGTTCTGCGATATAAAACAATGTCGTTAAACCTGGATTTTTTTTAACCCCGAGTAATGTACGACAGTGACTAATACCGAATGAGGACTTTACCTTGCAGAACTTAGAACCCAGATCGTGCTATACCACTTCCCACTAGATGCGATGGCAGTACTCACCGAGGTGATGAATCTAGAATTTGAAAGTATGTGGGAATTAGTGAGAGACCCATAAACAGCTGAGAATCAGAGAACTGAAAACAAAAAATTTAGAGGGGCTCTCCTGGAATCAGACTATGCAGAAGAAAAATCACCTTGGAGAGGCTGTCTCTGATAGATTTCAACCGCCACGGCCTAATTCTGTTGCTGCCTAGATGCTAGAGAGAGAGAAGGGGAACCTGTGATTGAAAGAAAATAAGGAGAAGAATTAAAGAAAGATGCAGACCGAGGCAACGGACTTACCAATGTGGTGGAGTGCCGCGGCAGTAAGCAAGCGGAGACGAAAGGTATCCCACGAATGTGCTACTGTGACCACGAATCGGAGATGAGAGGGAAAACAGAGAAGATGTGTGTGTGTGTGTGTGTGTGTGTGTGTGTGTGTGTGAGAGAGAGAGAGAGAGAGAGAGAGAGGAGAGTGAGCTTACTTGTGTGAGGAGTCTCGGCGACACCAATCTGAAAATCCACCAACAATCGCAACACCAAATCACCGGGAATATGGAAGGGCGCGAGAGAGGGAGAAAGGACGAGTCTGCAAGAACTTTGAGAGTGAAGAGAGAGTTTAACTGAAGAGGAGTGAGGAAAACTGAAGGTGCGTGTGGGCGAAAATGGGATTCGGGGAAGAGAAAAATGGGGGAGAGTAACTGGCTCTCATACGTGGAGGAGGAGAAATCGGAACCAAGAAACTGAAGAGCAAGAAAACTCACCATACGGTGCCGTTTTGTCATTTCAGAGGCTGGGCTCTTAGTAGACCTGGGCCTGGGTTTGGGCCTGGGCCTGGGCCTATGTATTACACTATGTGGGTAAATTTTTTTTCAAAATCCTTCCTGCCATCAATTACATGTTGATATAAAATTTTTAGATTTTATTATATTTGTTCGTCTGACTATAATTTTGTTGAGGTATACAAGAATTTCTCTTATGATAACACAGAGATCGATACCTTAGATATTAATTTGTAACACACCTCAAGAACTTGATAAAGATAACACTAATTTGCTCTCTTCAACGGGAGCTCCGCCGAAATAATAAGTGAAAAAATGAGTGAAATAGACAAAGAAGGTTATATAATATTCCAGATTGCCTTACACTCTCTCTCTAGTGTCTTGAGTATATATGGCTCATATGAAGACCCTACGAAAGGCCGAATGACGGCCATGGGCCTTTTAAGTCCAACTAACAACAAATACACATAAGAAATATAAACAACTCGTCTTAACTAACCAACCCTAGCCCATATAAGAAATAAAATAAAACTAAGTAGAAATCATTAATCATCCTAGCCGGAGCCCATAAAAGCCCCCAAGTCCAAACCTCTCTTTATTACCCCAAATCAAAGTCTACGGTGACCTCGACTCATTCCTATAGATCATGTGCTGAAGTGGGACATTTCTCTCTCTCTTTTTAGACGCTCTAAGATACCCAATACTTGAGCTTTACGATGACCAATAAAAAAACAGGTATATAAACTATAAACAGATGTCTTCAAGATTGGTAACCCACACAGTCAAAATCCTAAATTGGTTTAGAAAATCACCGACCAGAGCAACAAATCCCTAGCTTGCATTTCACCCTTGCATAAAATAAGTAAATCAAGTGAAAACAAAAAAGATAGAGTAGTTTATCCTTTTGAAGGCTCCAGTGGAATTTAAATCGGCTCCCCTGTTCATCGATCCAGTAAGGTTATGTTTGGATGTTGAGATGATCTCGATTCTCAAATGTTCTTAGTTTATTAGAAAATAGTAATATTTTGTATCATTGAGATATGTTTAAATGTAAATATGTTGATATATTTATTTGAATATATAAAATATGATGATATGAGTTTAACCTTTTATGGCCGGAAGTTGAAAAAGTAGTAGGTCCTATCAATATATGGTTTGGGATGAGTTGAGCTCAAATAGTTCTCTACATAGATCACTACATTGGGAAAAGTCCCTTGACTTTTCCATTTGCACAAATACAATATGTAGGTCATGTAGTAATGGTAGTAATGCACAAATAATACCAGACTTTGGCCAGAGGTTATCTTGGAAATAATTAGCTATATATGTTTAAGAGCTTTAGGAGTTATACTTTATATTTTAATTAGGTCTAAATAATTGTTTGAAACATATTTTTAAAATAAATCGTGCATCTTGCATGTGCTTCATGAGGTCATGTGTAAAAATCACTTTCACACGAAATCCTGTCAAAAGATTTCCAATCAGTAGTCTGGCCCCGTGATGCCAACTATTCGAGGGATCCCCGCTCTATCGCAGACTACGTACGTACTTAACACAAATGAGTCGTAGAAGTAATTACAAAATTATATATACTTATACGACTGCACATATTTAAATTAAACTTAATATGATCGGAAGGAGGACTCACATTTTAAATATTCTTAAACTTCTGAACAAAGTGACTTCTATTCGAGGTCAGCTCTAGCATATAATGATCATGAGACAGTGTACCAATTTAAACAACATTTTCTTGTGCTATGATCACGCCGGATTCCTTTATTACATTATTAATTATTTTACATATTCGACGCATAAATTGAAATTATCAGGCGATCAATTTATAGCTGTATACTTTGTTTATTTAATATTTCTTGACCCCAATTCGCCGGCGATGGATCAGCGATTCAGCATCGTGAAGTTTGTCTTTCGGAAGAATGTAAAGTACTGGAGATTTATCAATGCCTACGAATATAAAGTACTTGCTGATCTCTTCTTTTGATGTTTGTTTTCCCAAAATATGACCACTACTACCACTTTCTACGATTTTTTCAAGCTAACATTCTTTGCCTTTTTTGTTTTCCCCTCTGCAAATTCAGTTTCTTTCAAGATATCTCGCTTTGAGTCCAATCTCTCCAATATACAGTATCATGGAGATGCTGTACCTTCTGTTGGAGCTGTTGAGATGAACAAAGTCAATTATCTATGTCGTGTTGGCTGGGCCACATATGCGGAGAAGGTGCCACTCTGGGATTCCAAACGGGAAATCTCTCCGACTTCACAACTCGTTTTTCCTTCATTATTGACACCCAAGGCAGTGATAGTTATGGTCATGGGCTTGCATTTTTTCCTTGCACCTGTTGGGTTTGAAATCCCACCAAATTCAGCAGGTGGCTTTCTGGGTCTGTTTAACACCACATCCAGTGATTCAATTCTCAACCAAATTGTTCTGGTTGAGTTCGATTCTTTCGTGAATTCTGAATGGGATCCTCCATTTCAGCATGTGGGTATCAACAATAACTCCATTTCTTCTGCTGTCTACACTCCATGGAATGCTAGCTTACACAGTGCAGATACTATCGATGCATTTATTATCTACAACGCTTCAAGTAAGAATTTGAGCGTCTCTTGGACATTTCAAAGGACTTCCCTTCCTCATGACAATACTAGCCTTTCATACAATATTGATCTCTCAAAGGTTCTTCCTGAGTGGGTCACAATTGGATTTTCAGCTGCTACTGGTTCTTATGTTGAGCGGCATACGGTTTTGTCATGGGAGTTCAGTTCAAGCTTGGATATAAAAGAAACAAATGGAAGGAAGATGAGAAATATAAGATTAATCGTGGGTTTGTCAGTTTCTGGTGTTGTTTTGATAGCTGGGTTTATTATAGGATTTGCAGTACTCTGGAGGCGTAAACAGAAGGCGAAAGAACGAGCAGAAGCAATGAACTTAACATCAATTAATGATGACCTAGAAAGAGGTGCGGGACCGAGGAGGTTCTCTCATAAAGAGCTTGCTTCGGCTACCAACAAATTTGCAAATGAGAGGAAGTTGGGTGAAGGAGGATTTGGTGCCGTTTACAAGGGCTACCTAGCAGATGTAGACATGCCAATCGCGGTGAAGAAAATCTCGAGGGGGTCTAGACAAGGGAAAAAAGAATACATAACAGAGGTAAAGATCTTTAGCAGGCTGAGGCACCGAAATCTAGTACAACTCATAGGATGGTGTCATGACAGTGGTGAGTTCCTACTTGTCTATGAGTTTATGCCCAATGGAAGCCTTGATGCTCACCTCTTTGGCAAGAGGGGCCCTCTCACTTGGGCAGTGAGGTACAAGATTTCTCTAGGGTTGGCCTCTGCGTTGCTCTACCTTCATGAAGAGTGGGAACAATGTGTGGTTCATCGAGATATCAAGTCAAGCAATGTCATGCTAGACTCTAGTTTCAATGTCAAGCTTGGTGACTTTGGGTTGGCTCGACTTATGGATCATGAGCTAGGTCCACAGACAACCGGGCTGGCTGGAACTTAGGATACCTGGCTCCAGAATACATAAGCACGGGTAGAGCTAGCAAAGAGTCAGACGTATATAGCTTTGGGGTGGTCGCCTTGGAAATTGCCACTGGAAGAAGGTCAATTGATCCTATGGATAAGGATTCTCAAATGGGATTGGTAGAGTGGGTTTGGAATCTTTATGGAAGAGGAGATCTTCTGTTAGCTGTGGATGGGAAGTTGCAAAAGGATTTTGACGAAAGCAAATTGAGTGCTTGATGATTGCTGGACTTTGGTGTGCTCACCCTGATAGCAATCTGAGGCCCTCTATAAGACAAGCAATTCAAGTTCTCAAGTTTGAGGCAACAATGCCAAATCTTCCAACACAGATGCCTGTTCCAGTATATCATGTGCCAACACATCTGTTAGCTCTGGTGAACCTTCCATAACTACAAGTCTCCAACACGGTCGCTAAACTTGGTCACCATCTTGCTTCTAAAGTTTCATATTGGCCATTGCCTGTTTCAATGCATGTGATTCATTAGGTATTGCCTATGCTTGGAGGGATGTTCCAAGACTTGTGTTCTTAGTATTATTTGGTATGAAATTGAGACTGGAGACTCAAGGTAAGAGGGATTTGATCTTCTCATTCAGTTTGGTCATTATTCTTTTCGGGTTGGGTTCTATAGTACTTCTATATTTTGTACTGGCTTCATGTGTTACCTCTAAATCACTGCATGTAATTTGTTGGTGCGTGTCAACAAGTTTTGAATGCCAGTACTCTGAATGGGAGGTTTCAAATATATCAATCAGGATTTTTGCGGCGCCTCCAAGTCGCTGCAAAAATTCTTAAATCGCGGATGCAAAAAATGGTCGCAAATACGGTAGACATTGACGGCGATATTTGTTGCCGCAAAAGTCATGTTCTGCCCCAAAAACTGCAGCGGTTTTTCCGTGATTGAATAGAAAAATTAGAGAGAAATCAATATTTTGTTTGAGTTGGTGATTAATCACAAAAAGTTTCGATCCATTACCTTGAGCATATAGCTTAAGCTCATGTTCTTCATCAGTGAGGATATTTGGGGCCAATAAAAAAGAAAATAAAGACATTTGATGCCATCTTATTGAAATTTTGGATTAATATCATATTTTTATAGTATGATAAATAGATTTTTCTTTTTTGAGTAATGCTACTCATAATCTTTTTTCCTATTATTCTCTCATCATCCCATGATTTGGTATTAAATGATTGGAGATAATTGATTATGTTTTCACTTATAGACCTTTAATTTAATGTCACATCAAGAGATGTTGAGAGGATGATAATAAATAGATTTTTCCTTTTTATAATTGGTGATCTTTAATATTGTTCTTAGCTGTATATAACACATCTCTCACCCTCTATAGTGTTAAATAATATCATATGAATTAAACATTAAAAAAGAATAAGAAATGAGTCGTAATTGGATAAATATGATCATATTCTTTTTCAGACATTAATCATGTATATATAGGGTCAAGGTTCATGATCAGAACACACATTTCTCACTAGTATCTCTCAAAAGTCAACTAATCAGGGTACTAATTAATTATACTAAAAAGTAAGAGAGTCTTAGGAAAGAAGGAAGATTATGATAAATTATCTTAATGTGTCTAACCTGCGAAGAAGGCTCCGGCAGTCTTGGAGTTTTTAGCAATGCAATAATATATGTTGGACTTATTTGGATTAGCTAGCTTGGCAAATATGTTATATATATATATATATATATATATATATATATATTATTCATGGCCTGTTTTCTTCTATTATATATAATGTTTTGATCTTGATTAATTAGCTTAGACGTGCCTTCAAGGAGATAACTACTGCAATTATATATATTATTTGGCAGTTCTATTTATAATTAAAAAACCCTAACGAACTTATAATTAAGGTGCGATTTAGATAGTGAGTTCAGATGATATGAGTTGAGATGAAATTAAGTTGAAAATTAAATAAAATATTCTTAGAATATTATTTTTTAATATTATTATTGTTTTGAGATTTGAAAAAATTAAATTATTTTTTATATTTTATGTAAAATCTAAAAATTTGTAATGATAAGATAAAATATTTTCACTATCAGCCCAAAGTTGTGGTATAGGATGAGAGATTGGTCCAAAGTCCTTACAATAATTATTAGCATGTGGGGCGATTTTCAGATCAGCTTGAGGGCATCTAATTAATTACTGGATGGATTTGGTGGGATTGCTATTTCATGTTAATATATATAATGTTCCATCAAGATGAGCACTAATAATAATTTTTATTGGAGGGGTCGAAGTATAACTAAGAAAATATACTAAAATCCAATATTAAATTAATTTTTAATATACATTAATATTAAAGTATATCTTGTAATTTTGGTTTGGTGTCTAGAATTTTTTTGAGGCTTGGGTTTATGTCTTTCTTGAAAATTTGTAATACCCAGATTTTTTGTTGTAATCATAATTTTTTTTTGCTATAAGTGAGGGTTATTAATAAATTAAGTTACCATTCTCTTTCTTAAAAAAAATAGTATTGATATATTGAGTATATACAAATGGACCTGAATGTTCATTTTGATTATCTTTCAATTCGTCCACTTATCAAAATGGAATGGGTGTAGTTTCACTTAAAAAAATGAAAATTTATTACAAGTTATTTGTAATAAGAATAATTATTTATGATGAAAATAGATTCATTTTAATATGAAATAACATTTTCATAAGAAATAATTTGTTACAAATAAATAATTACATAAATTTTTCCTGCAAAATTTTTCCAAAAAGTCTTAATTGATTGGAAACTCACGTGGACAATAGTTAATATTATAAATCTAATTTGTCTTTAATACAGTTCTAATTACTTGACTTTTAATAGGCTGACCAATGGCACTACAAGAAAACTGCTTATTTACGACCAGTTAATTCCAGCGAAATAATTATTTGTAATTAAAATTAGTTGTGAATAGTCCTTTTAGTCGCAATAAATTAATCACAAAAGTCCGTTTTTCTTATAGTGTAGATTTGGTCTAGGAAGGCCCCAAAGTTTTTCTTGGCGAACAATAAATTAAGCTTTAGGCCCTTGCCCACTTAAGCTAGCTAATTCGTGAAACTGATTTGGGTTCAATAAAAAGTACTTGCATGAACTTAATTATTAGAAAAATATTTTATTCACGATTGATTCTATAAAACTAAATTAAGATATGAAATGAATTGAGATGAGATGAATTGAAAATAAAAGTTGAAAGTTGAATAAAATATTATTTTTTAATATTATTATTATTTTAAAATTTTAAAAAGTTGAATTATTTATTATATTTTATATGATAATTAGATGTGAAAGTTGAGTTTTAAAGAAGTGTTTCAAACCCTTTTCGGCCTATGTAAAAAAAAAAAAAAACTTAAAATTATAATTTATTTAATATTTGTTTACATGACCATTCAAAATCTTTTAAACTTAAATCATCTCATTTATCGTCATTTAATAGAATAGTATATTACGTGCGGTTTAATAGAAGCAAAGTTCCTCCTTCAAATCTTATAGATTAATTTACGACTAACCAAAAGATCAACGCTATTTTTACAAAATCAATGATCAATGCTTATGCCTATGGTGGATTGGTTTCAGTCAGTACTTGTTTATGCCCATTGATCTGGTCCCAATTTTCAAATCTAGATTCAGACCTTGTTTGGATAGTAAAATGAAATGAATGAGATATGAATAGTAATGATCAAATAATTTGTAAATAGTAGTGAAACCGTTTGAATTAAGATGTTTATGAGGGTTTTGGGAAATGAGAAAAAAAAGGTTAAACACAAACATTATAAAATTAAAATATTGTTAAAATATAATTTTTTGACATAGTTTTTGGTTTGAGATTTGAATATATTGAATTATTTTTTGTGTTTTGTTTGAAAGTTTTGGAAAGTAGTAATAATTAGATTGAAAAATAAAAATTTGAAATTGAAAACTATTTATGTTTGTAACTTTTGGATATTAAGATAAGATGGAGTTATCTTGATATCAAAATCAGGCCTAGCCAATGCCAGTGCTCAGTAAAATATGAAGAAATATTTGTGGGTAAATTCGCTAGCATTGGATTAGCAATAATAACTTCATCTCAGTTTTTATCTATAGTCATTCTTTAAATATGAAGTAAACTGTAGCCCAGTCATTTTTTTTTTTAATGAATATTTCTCACCAAACCCACTTCTACTCTCTCTCCACTTTGTTTCTTTCCCACGCATTTCTCCTCTCTCTTTCCCCACTTCAGTTTCTTTCCCACGCATCAGAAATTTCACATTTCCGTTTGATTCCCCCTCATCGTTCACATTTCTTCTTCCTCACACATTTCTTCTTTAAAAAATTGCCGTCTGATTTTCTCTTGATCCAGCTCGTCCCATCGCCCGCCCAGCTCCTCCTTGGCATTGCTCACACTGATACCCCTTCTCACAGGTGAGTTTTCTCTTACTGTCTTTCTCTTAATGTTTCATATTTTTGGGTGAATTAAAGAAGGGTCGTGGTCGTGTTCTTGGTTGAACTAGAGATGGAGATTTTGGGATTTGGGAGGATATTCTAATATTTTTGGGGATAGGGTTCTGGATCATATGAATTTTATAATCTTGTATGGTTTTATTGTTCTTTTTATTTTTTTGATATATTTATAGCAAGTATTTGAGCAGATTGCGTGTTGCCTCACTTGCAATTTGTTTTTGGTTGTGTAAATTTCAGTTTTTTTGTCGATGTAAAGTCACTTTTGTGGGTATATGACTATATTCCATGTTTGTGTCATTTTAAGAGGATGATGGTTTTAGTCCTATGAAGAAGTCTCACACTGTCTCTCTCTCTTTGGAGGTTGGATTGATCAAAAGGTGATTTTGTATTTTTTGGGGATGGGTTCTGGATTATATAAATTTATGCTTGTGATTTGTTTTAAATGAGTAGTTAATTTGTGTCTGCTTTGGTTTTTGCTGAAAATTAAGAAAGGGAAAGACATAATACATTTTTTGTTTTAATAGCTTTCTTATGACCAAGAGCTCTTTAGAAGAATATTCTTTTGTAAACATGTTGATATTCAAATGAGCCTAAGATTGTGAAAATTAAAAACGGAATATGTATATACATAGTATTCTATGATGGTGATATTAGTACTCTATTGAGACACTTTGTTTTCTGTAGTATTTCGGTCAAGTGCCAACATTATTCCACATTTCCTATTACTTCTGCAATTGTGAAACGGACTTATTTAACCATTGAGCTTGTGAATTTCCAATGTAATGTGAGCAAACTATCATGTGCCCTCTTTTAGAATATGCATATAAAAACATTTATCTATGTATAATTATCTACATATGTGTATTCATGTATGTTATATGATTAAATATATTATAATTATATTTTTATGTGTAGTGAAAACTGTAGAGTTGCTCGAGTTACGAAAGGTTAGGAATTATATTATTTTCTAATTCAACTGTTTCTTTTTTCAACAATCAATTTTTTCTAGTGGTTATTTTCTCCTTTTTTTTCTTTTGTCCTTTTAATTATCTTGCTATGCATATGAAGAAAGAGAGTCAGCGAGTATCACTACAACCGAATGTGTGTTTTGTGACAGAGAAAACTGTCATAAAAAAATGACAAACCGTCACTAAACATATTTGGTGACGGTTTGAAACCGTCACCATGACCGTCACCTAAAGTGTGTCACAGTAAACATTTGGTGACGGTTTACTGTTCAACCGTCACAAAAAATATTTTTAGTGACGGTTGGAAGTGTTCCGTTCGGTATAACGTTCGAACGTTCCTTTTTTTGTGACGGTTACGAACTGTCACAGAAAATCACGTTCGGACGTAAAATCAAACGTTCGGACGTTATACCCGACCGATTGGCGTTCAAATGAGAGAAGTTGACGTTCGTTGGATATCGTGTTCGAACCTATAAAATTTACGTTCGAATGTTAATGCGTCCGAACGTTAATTACATTAAACGTTCGAATATTTGTTCGAACGTAAACGTAAATGTTTACGTTCGAATGTTACGTTCGAACGTTTGTTACAGTGTGAACCAACGTTCGAATGATTTTTATTTACATTCGAACGTACAGATCAGAAATACTAATTTCATAAAATTTAAAAACATAATACCAATTGTATCATATTACATACCCAATTAACAAGTAACAATGTCTTATAAAAGTACAAAATTAGATATTAAAACTAGTCAGAAATATTGATAAAATTTATTTCTTCTTTTTCCCTCGCCCACGGGGATTCTGTTGCAACGACATAACACGTTCCATTTGCACCATCATCTCCAGTTGCACTTGCTCTTGCACTTCATTGCGTATTCTTTCCTCCTGGTCTCTCTGTTGGTCCTGCAAACGCATCTCTAAATGAGACTGTCGTTCTAAGAGAGACTCTAACTCTTGTTGTCTCGACCTCATATACTCATTCTCACGCCGTGCAGCTTCTAAATCTGCCGTAAGATTATTAATTTGTGAAGCCGATGAGGTTGAGGAGGATTAACATTTATGCTTGATAGATCGTCACAAACCTCTTGCCATACTAGACTGCGGCCCGAGCACTTGCGTGAATATGTCTATGTCACTAGGAGAGGATTCCTCAGAAGCTGACTGCATCTCCAATATTTTGTTCTGCAATTTAAAAGGTAATGATCGTAAATAATTAGTAACGTATTAAAAGAAATAGAAATAAGAAATAAACTATTAAATATTATATAAATAATTTATTTAACAAAATTAACACTGCTTACATAATTATTTGCAGCGACAGGATCCATCCACTCACTATGCTCATTAGTGTGAGCAGCAGCATAGACATGAATGAGGGAAAAGTTTTCAGGATCATCACGTTTCTAACAAAACGAGAATATTAGCAATTTTAAAAAGATAATATTAGTACTTATCAGAAATAATATCAGGAATATAAATGAATTCTATAATTTTTTAATTACCATTTTTCAGCAAGACGGTGGAATGACCTTGAACCGGCACGATGGTGGACAGTCAGAATGAATCTATTCTGTGCATTTGTAGAACTCAAGTGCTACAAAATATATTAAAAATGTTAATTGTAATATGTATACATATAATATATAAAACGAATATGAATGTAAATAATTAAAAGATATAAATGTAAAATACCTGATAATCTGGAGATGCGAAAAGATCACAACACTTTCTCCAATCATCTAACTTCATCTGCTGAAAAGGAGACTGCGCAGCCTCTTCCAACTTCTCAAACTTTTTGAAGTGGTCATGACACGTCCTTTGTGACGTCGGAATAGTGTAGCCATCAACTCATTCACGGTTCTCAATCCTCGCTACGGCCAAAGTCGAGGTAGAATTCATCCTAATAAGGGAATAAGGTAAAAAATATAATATATTAATCTATGTGAAAAAAATATACTGAAAAGTAAACTCACCAGCACACGACTTCGAATGTGCTCCTTAATCTCATTCGGAACATCTTGCCATGAGCGCACATAAAATGGAGCATCAGCTCGAACTACTGTGCCAATATAGGAGGAAAGCGCTGCTGCACTATCATCCACTCCTCCAGTGTAATTATCAGGAATTGTGATCTTCAGTTTACCATGCCTTCTATTTTTTTCAAGAGAGATTCCACGTGTATAGCCACGACCGCGACATGCAGATGCATCAACTACACGATAATAGATATACTATAATTATAATTATATAGTTATTGAGAAAAAAGTATTAACTATATATATAATTATCAACGACAATATTTCCTTACTGGTAGGTGTCGACTGGCTGTTGTTTTCTTCTGTGTTAGCTTGATCTTCAGGAACGGATTCCTCGAGTGAGAAGTCCTCAATGGGTTCAGGACTTGGACTTGAAGGAGGCACATTTCTTCATTGTCGTTTTGGCGGCATTCTTGAAAATAATTAATTATATCAAAGAAAATTAATTAGAAGAAATTATGAAAATTCAAGATATTTTATAGTCACCTATATGAATAAAATATTTAGTACTTTTATTTTTCAGATGAATTTTCCATGCTTGTTTCAGAATCTCCATCAATAACATCTTCATCATCATCATGCACCTCTTCTTCATCATCTTTATCCACCTCCTGCCCGGATTTTGATTCGTCTTCATCTTCTGACTCGTCTTCTTCTTCTTCCTCCTCACTGACTTGAATTGAATGATCATTTAATACAGACGGGTCGAGATGTACGGGTGGGACATCATCTCTATACAAGGGGAGCAACTCGAGTGCACCGAGGTCAACAAACAAGTTAATACCCTCTCCATCTTCCTGGTATGCCTCAACAATCGGAGTGTCATCTTCATCTCCACTATTCTCGTAATCTGCACCCGTTCCTGCTTCATATATATTTCGAGGAACAAATTTTTGTATGACTCGCCAAGTTATCTCCCCACTATCTTCATCAGCACTTTTCATTGGATCAATCAAGTAATAGACTTGGGTAGCTTGACGAGCCAATACGAATAGATCATCTTCGTACCATTTAGATGCAGTATTAACACTCGTAAAGTGATTATCCCTATGTATCGAAACCCGACCACCGCCTAGATCCCACCAATCACATTTAAAGACATATGTTACAGACTACCCAGATATTTCAATCCGATAATATCACGTATGACACCATAATAGTCAATATCATCTGTTCCATGACCCCCCTCGACCAACACACCACAATTTTGAGTCTTTCTATTACGTTCACGGTCCAAAGTATGGAATCTATAACCTCGAACCGTGCATGCAGTATATCGAAGTGCTCTATTTGAGGGACCACGGGCCAATGCATACAATTCAGAAGAAATTGATCCGGGATCACGAGCACGTTGTTCCAAAATCTATAAATTGAAATAGTATATATTTATTATTTCATTATCCAGAGTTAAAAATTTCACAATATAACATATATATAATTTTAGTTCATACACGTTCTTCAAACCATCCGGGAAATTCTTCCTCGTGTCTTGCCTCTATATTTTCTACGCCTTCCGTCCTAAGTTTGTCCATGTGGTCACTGTTATAACATGTTGCAAAAGAAGTATATTTTGAGGACAAGAATTCTAATTAATTTAAAGAAAACTATAATTATTCAAAGAAATGAAATGACATACCTAAGATAGTCATCAATCTCTCGGCAGTTATTTAGCACATACCACCGAACTTTACCGAACTTTCCATCAATTAAATCGTAACCTGTTTGTGCACCCAAGGGTCGTACATTCTGGGAAAACACTGATAGCTCATGAGGAGGCGGAGTAGCAAGATCAGCATTTCGCTCTTGACGATTAAATCGTGTCTCAACACCACGAAGATATAGAGAGCAAAATGTTAACCATTCATCGTATATATAGGCCTCTGCTATTGAACCCTTAGCTTTGGCTTTCCCAACAGTGCACTTCAATCGACCCAAATATCTTTCAACTGGATACATCCAACGGAACTGCACCGGTCCACCCAGAAGTACCTCTCGCGGTAAATGTATTGCTAAATGGACCATGACATCAAAAAATGATGGTGGAAAGATCTGCTCGAATTTACATAGTATAGTAGCAATGTTTTCTTCCAATTTCGACAACACATCTCGATTTACTACCCGAGCGCACAAATCCTTGAAAAACATACATAGTTCAGATATGGCCACACGTACATTAGATGTAAGCTTCCCACGAATTCCCACAGGTAATAACTTCTGCAAAAATACGTGACAATCATGACTTTTCAATCCATTGATTTTCCAATCATCAGGACTCACGCATCTACCAATATTTGAAGCATAACCATCTGGCAACTTCACACCTTGCAAACATTTGCATAAATCCATCCTCTCCTCCCTCGTCATTGTAAAACATGCATGCGGCATGACCACCCTGTTGCCTTCCACCCGTAAATGTAGATTATGTTTAATTCTTATTCTCTCAAGATCTTTCCTCGTCTTGATCGTGTCTTTCGTCTTTTTGTTAATACTCATCAATGTACCCAGTATATTATCACAAATATTCTTCTCTATGTGCATTACATCCAAACTATGTCGCAACTTGCATGACGACCAATACAGCAAGTCAAAAAAAATACTACGCTTTGTCCAATTCAATTCTGGTACGGCTCGTTTTCTCTTGTTCTTTCCCCGACCTTTGCCAAAATTGTTCGCTCTAATATGTTGCAGTTGTTCCACTATCTCTTCTCCAGACAACTCTTTTGGTGCAATCCTATCCTCTACTCTCCCATCAAACTTGGCACATTCTCTTCTCCATGCATGATTTGCTGGTAAATAACGTCGATGACCTATGAAACACAACTTCTGAGAAAATTTTAGCCACTCACTAGCAGTTTCTTTATTACACGTCGGACACGCTAACTTCCCTTTCGTACTCCAGCCGGAAAGATTCCCATACGCCGGAAAATCATTTATGGTCCACATTACCGCAGCATGCATCTGAAAGATGTCGACTTAGATGCATCATAAGTTCTAACCCCTGTTTCCCATAACTCTTTCAGCTCTTCAATCAACGGCTGCATGAATACGTCAATATCATTCCCAGGTGATCTAGGGTCAGGGATGAGTAAAGTTAACAAAAAGTTTGGCGCCTTCATGCACCTCCATGGTGGAAGATTGTACGGAATCAATACCACGGGCCAAGTGCTATAACTTGTACTCATATTCCCAAAAGGGTTGAATCCATCGGTTGTGAGTCCCAGGCGCACGTTCCGAGCTTCTAACCCGAACTCTGGATACTGATTATCGAAAGACTGCCACGCAAGTGAATCAGCTGGATGCCTCATATACCCGTCATTCTTAACTCTTTTCTCCCCGTGATAGGGTTATGCTATCCCCGGTGGCCAAACCAGACAATATCATATGGTGAAACTTCTCCTTTTTCAATCTCGGAGCCCCGAGTGTGCACACAGGAAAGAACACGTAAAAAGACCACTTTGTTTCCAAAGTGGGTGCACTCATATCATATCATATCATGGTGGTACTAACCATATCACGTGAACCAGTATCATCATATCAGAACTATATTCAGAATCAAATCCAGAACAGATAAGTATGCCAAAAGTTTATCGTATCCATATCATATTAAAACACATGCGAAACATATTCATATCCTTTCCATTTGATCAAAAACATATCCAAATCATTTCATATCACATGTATAAAAAAAAAGTATCACAATGATATCATATTCGCTCTTTTGCATATTTCAGAAACATGTCAAATATTTCTTATGTCTACACAATGCATGTTAGAAAAATATTCTCACTTTTCCGTACAGATCTCATGAGTGATACAAATAAACGACCGAGGTTGATTTTTCTCAAGTTTTCATTTCATCACAAAATATGCAAAGTTTTCAGAAGATCAACCACAGTCTCAATAATTCGTATAAAACCTAGCATAGGAATCCCGCTTATCTGGAATTCTTAGCTTTTCCAGAATTTTCCTCACAAATTTCAAGTCGACTATAAATCGTCACCTATAAAATAATCACGTAATTTCCATAAGTTTCTAATCAATCACATATTTCGATATTTAAGCCTAAACTTCTAAAATAACCCATTTTAATTCCTCAAAACTTAAAACCTTCATAATTCCAAAATATATCACCACTTTCTAAAATCATCAATATCCACCGTAACCAACTTCAAACTCAAAACACCAATATTTAAACCGAAACAGCCAACAAATCTCATAGCATAAATCAAATCACACCAACAACTCCATCATCCAATCCAACCGACCCCCGAACTCCTCGGACTCAGTCCGGCATGTCCAACCAGATCACAATAATATGAGTTAGTGTAAAAATATATTTAAATCACGATAGTTCTTTGGAACAATACTTACAATGCCAATAATATAATTTTTGAAAGATCACGGAGGTGCTAGAAGTGGCGGCACAGCAACAGAACAGTGCAAAATGCACTATGGCCGTGAGTCTCAAAAACCCACTTTTGAACGGAGACAAACCAAGATCCAAAATTGATAGGATAGGGCTTAGGGATGTCGGTGAAGCTAGTGGTGGTGGTGATTTGCTGTGGGTGGCGGCGTAGAGGGAGGTTTTAGACCAAAAATGTCCAAAATGAAAATGGAGTTAGATGTACTTTACCGGTGACGGATTGGAGCCAAGGATGGGTGCTTTGGGTTGCTAGGAGGTCGAGGATGAAGTGGTGAAGAGTTGGTGGCCGGAGGTGGCGCGACGACGGCGCTGGAGCTCAAGATGCGCCGCGGCTTTGAAGAGTTCGTGGTGGCTAACGACGGCGCGAGGGAGGCTGAAACTGGAGGGGGTGGTCGCCGGAGGGAGGGGAAGCTGGAGAGGTGGGTGGTGCCGACCACGGCAGCGTGGCAGCGGCTAGGCTGGAAGAAGAGAGAAATGGGCGAGAAGAGAGGGGAGAGAGACCGCGCGGGGAGAAAAGAAAGAAAAAAAGAAAAGAAAAAGAAAAAGAAAAGAAAAGGAAAAAAAGAAAAATAAAGGGAAAAATGAGGTCAAATCCCCACATCTTGGGTCACAACAATGATCCAACGAAAATGATTTCAAAACAGCAAGTAAAATAAAATAATTCAAACGTAGTGATTAAAATGAAAATAAATAATTAAAGCCAACAAGTTAATTTAATATGAAAAGAAATTTAAATGCATAATAATAATTATTATTAAGAAAACATGTCAAATTTAATTTTCACAAATTAAAAATCATAAAATAAACCCACTAAAATCTGAAAATTTTAAAACAAGAGAATCAATTTTTAAATTAATAACAAATAATCCTTCAATTAAAAATACACTAAAAATACAGGGTGTTACATCATTGCACGGTTTACGTCCATATTCCATTTTCATGCAGTCCCTCCATCCGTTTTCTCTAGGTTTTTATCTCTTTACTATATATATCTTATTATATGCTAAGTATCCTCAACCCTAGGATTAGTGCCGCTCCTCCTACTCTTCTCAGAATATCAAACTGAGACCTCCACTCCAGTCACCTCACCACCTTCAAGTAGCCATAACCCAGCCACTGCAACTCCACGCACGGAAGCTCCAGCTCTCCCTCTCCCTGTCGTTGTTGGCCTTTGCCCAGCCCTTGTAAAACCGCAAGTCCCGGCGTCCCCACCAACAGTGCATGCCACCTCTTTGGGCCATTCCGAGAGCATCCCATCGCAAGCCATCGGATGCAAGGTGTCGGTAGCACGTAATACTGCAGGTCTTCACGTGAGCGCAGCCCAGTCCGCTCAGTTGTACTCCTCACCACCGCAGCGCAGCAAAATGCCACTACTCCCACCTTGAGCTACTGCAACTGTCCTCCACCAAGAGCTTCATCCGCCTCACGCCACCTTAGCCTTGCTGCCTCACGTGCACCGCCATAGTAACCACCGCCGCCCACCACACCCAACTCCGTCGCAGCTCCACTCTTCGCGGTGAACCTCCATCGCGTACATAGCCTCTATTTTCATTCAAAGAATTTGGTTTTTTACGTGAGTGTAATCGCATGCTTCTAAGCCATATTTTACACTAATATCGTTAATTACTTTTTTACCCTTTGAACTACTGCAAGTTGTGCAAATGTGTTTTAAAATTTTTAATATGTGTCAATAAAGTTTGTTTTAATTATGATTACAGAAATCATTTAAGTAATTTCACATATTATTAAGTAAAGATTATTTTAAAAGTAAATGATAATGGTGTAATGTTTTACACTTTAGATATGATTTAGTCTATTAAAAAATAGTTATGGTTTATTTTAAAATATTTTGGCATAATTATATTATCTAGTATTAAACTTTATAGTTTGTTTCAACAGTAAATAAGTTAGGTTTTAATATTTAGTCGGAGAAATTAAGTGAATATTGATAAATTTGGAAAGTGATGGTATTTTTAGAATTTAGAAAATTTTAGACATTTAGGAAAAATATTTTATTTTAGTATTTCAGGTTTACGAATCAAAATACTTGTTCGATTGAAATTTATGAGAGTTAAATGACAATTTTATAGGTGACGATTGATTTTCGTTCAGTACTGCTCTGGAGAGTTTCTAATAAGCTAAGAAGTCTAAGTAAGCAGAGTACCTATCCTAGACTTTGCATAAAAATAAAATGAACTAAGGTCCCTCTCGGAAAAAATATACATGTTTTGTTATGAAAAGAAATTTGAAATGAGCTCAGTTATTTGTTCAGCATGACTCATGAAATTCTGTATAAGAATAAAGTACTTTCTGTCATAACTGGTGTAGACATGGACAAAATTTTGGCATTCTGTTTCTAAACTACGCAAAAGAGAGCGAATATGAAAAATTGTGCATAAATTATATTTTTGTAATCTGATTCTATTGTGTATTCTGATGTGATTTCTGAAACCTCTGGCATGACATTCTATTTCTGTTATATTCTAACCTTACCAAGAGTGTAAAACTATGGCATCTGTTTGGGTTGGTACCAACTTTTTTTGTTTCTGGTACACCCACTTTGGAAACAAAGTGGTTTTCTACATAGTCTTTCCTATATGCACACTCGGGGCTCCGAGAATGATAAGGGGAAAATTCACATTATGTTTCTGCTCGGTTGGCCGCCGGAGCTTGCACAACCCTACTGAAATTCTCTTCTGATATGATATTTCAATTATGTTGTGCCAAGGAAATTTTGAATAAGAATATTTTTGAACTTTCGCTCTGATATTTTTTTTATAAGATGTTCTGACTCTGCATTCTGAAAATAAAAAGTATTTTGTTCTGCATTATGAACTCTGTAAAAGCTCATGTTTGCATACTAGTATATGTTATCTGCTTACTGAGTTATTGATAACTCACCCTTTATCTCCATAATATGTTTCAAATCATTTTGATGCAAGAGCTGGAAGTCAGGAATATGGAGTACTTGCAAGTTTTGTTGATTATAGAAGTAAGTAGTTATTCTCACCCTCACTTTCGAAACCCTAGTAGTTCTGAGTAGGCTGCACAGAGAATGATTCAGGCTTTGAGAGAATTTACAACAACTGAAGAAGAAACCCATGTTTAGGCTGTAGGTTCGGAGGGGTTTCAAAAGACATTTATGGAGATTGGTCGATATCAAACGGTCTAGTCGGGTCAGATTTTTCTATATTAGCATGAATGTTGGGTCGGATCGGGCCCAAATCAAGCACGGTTTGGTCGGGTTGCAGGCCTAGGTAAAACTACTTTAATATTGCAAGTTAGTCGAGGTTTGAATTTAATTTACTACATATAGTGAGTTCCTGAATATGGATTCCATCTAAATTTATTCTTAACTACAGTTGCTTTAGATTTGTATATTACTCTCTACTATATTCCTCTGTACTTTATTTTCTCACACAATATATGCATCTCGTAATTTTCATATTACTTTCAAGGGGACATTTCTCCTTTGCTAACTATACAACATAGAATTTTTTTTCATTGTCCACGGTATCTTGTTTCAATTTCGATTTAGGAACATGAATTTTACGTTTTGCAATTTGAGATTTTTATTTTAACTTCTGCAGGATTGTTATATAAATTTTAAGAAACTCGTAATTAGGTAGCTTTGTCAAATTTATCCTAAAAAAATAATGAGACTTTGTGTCAATTTGTCTTTTAACATTTCAGTATTTCACTACCATTGATCATGTCCTCTTACTTCCTTACCTCAATCAACTGTAAACAAATATTTCACGTTCAGAGATTGAGTCTGGATTGGATTTTAATTGTTACGGTTTTCTTCCGCCATAAGTGATGATTATTTTTCAATAAAGGATGGAGGTGCCTAGGCCTATGCAGGAAATTTATCAACCCGGTCCGTCCGTAAAATCCGACCCGATCCGATCCGAAAAAGGCGGTTTTAACTATTTTTCGGGTTCGACCCGTATAACCCGGCTTATAAAAGTTTAGAACAGGTTTTCGTCTGCAAATGAAAAGCCCAGCCAGCTAGCCCCACTGCCCAGAATCCTCACTTCTCTTCATCACGACCTCCTTTTTTAGTTTTTATTTTTAAATAAAAAGTATTCCATTTATGTTGGCTTATGGAGATGAATGGTTTAGAAGATTCATTTCAGAATCCGTTGAGTTCACTCTACTCTTAATGATTTACCCTATACTTGACCAAACCTGGCTGAAGGTGTAATACCCCGTAAATTAGTGCATTTTTAATGAAGCATTTTTATTTATTTATTCAAAATTTATTCTCTTATTTTATAATTATCGGGTATTTTAAATGGGTTATTTTATGATCTTTAAATTGTGAGAATTAAATTGTTATGTTTTCTTAATATTTATTTATTGTTGTACATTTAAATTGTTCTTCTTTAAAATTAATTGATTGTGAAATTTAATTATTTTATTTTCAGTGTATCATTACGTTTAAATTATTTTAATTGATTTGCTGTTTTAAAATCATTTCCGTTGGATCATTTTCGTGACCCAAGATGTGAGGACTAGACCTCATTTCTTTCACTCCATTTTCTCTTTCCTCTTTTTTTTTTTCTTCTTTTCCTTTCTTCTTTTCTTTTTCCCCGGCTTTCCCCCCCTCCCCACGCGACCCAGCTCCCTCTCTCTCCCTCTCTCTCCCCGTGAGTCAGTCACCTTCACCCAGACCGCCGTCTTCGCGCCGCCGTGCGCGACACCGCCCGGCCGACCAGCTCCCCCTCCCTCCGGCAACCTCACCCCCCAAATCCCAGCCCCTACCTCGCCGCCAGTAGCCCACAAGCACCCCACGAAGCCGCGGCATTCTTTGCGCCGTTGCACCGCCGTCGCGCCACCTCCAGCCACCATTTATTCACTACTTCATCCCCGACCTCCTAACAACCCAATGGACCCAACCCCAGCTCCGATCTGTCACCGGTGAAGCCCCACCAAGCCCATTTCCGATTTGTGCATCTTTGGCCTAAAACCACCCCTTGCGCCGCCACCCACGGCAAACCACCACCACCATTGGCTTCACTGACCTCTCGAGGCCCTACCCTATCAATTTTGGGTCTTAGTTTGTCCCCGTTGAAAAGTGGGTATTTGAGACCCACGGCCACAGTGTATTTTACACTGTGTTGTTGCTGAGTCGCTACCTTTTGCAACTCCGTGATCCTCCAGAAATCATATTATAGCGCTGTAAGTATTTTCCTTAAAGAACTTTCGTGATTTAAATATATTTTTGCACTAACACATATTATCTGTGAATTGGTTTGTTTTGCCGGACTGAATCCGAGGAGTTTCGGGGGTCGGATGGATTGTGGACGGAGTTGTTGTGTGTTTGTTTGCATTGTGAATTGTGGTTGTTGGTTGTTGGTTATGGCTTGTTCATGTACATCGCATATTGCACGCATGATCATGTTTGTAAAGAAAACTGGGTTTTCGCATGATTGCATCCCGATGTTCATGTGTTTATTGAAAATTGGATTCTCATGTGAGTAGGGATGGTGGTAGAGTCCCGCCTGCGATTCCCACCTACGGTGCACGCAATAGGGATGGTGGTTGTGTCCCGTCTGCGATTCCCGCCTACGGTGCACGCGGTAGGGATGGTGGTAAGCAGGGACGGTGGTAGAGTCCCGCCTGTGATTCCCGCCTACGGTGCACGCGGTAGGGATGGTGGTAAGCAGGGACGGTGGTAGAGTCCCGCTTGCGATTCCCGCCTACAGTGTCTGATAAATGGTTTGTTTTGTGTGAATCATTTTCTGGGAAAATGACAAACTATATTTTTGGGCCAAAATGAGATTTTTGGCGTGTTGGAAATAATCATTTTTCTGGGAAAAATGGTATTTTATGACTAAATGTATTTTGTCATATTGTTGGTTGCATTAATGTATCTTTATCCTGAGAGTTGTTTGGTTTATACTTACCTATGATACCATTTTATGGTATCGCAGATTTTGATGCAGATGATGAAGACGAGCCTTAGCTTGGCTCCATTGGTGGAGTGATCTGGGATTGCTCCTGTTTAGCGAGTTATGTTTTTATCAATTTATATATTGCCTTTGTAATATTTTGGGATGACTGTATAACTCTTTAAAGATAAATTGTGTTGAATATTTGTATTTAAAATTCTGGTACTTAGTTGACTATTATAATATCCGCTGCGAATTTTTATTGTGCACCTTTGCATGTTGCACACACTTGAGCACATTTCGTTGGGATGCGTGACCGTATTGTCATCATCCCGACGTCACGATTACCGTTCTTTTGTACGTGGGAGTCGGGGCTTCACAGAAGGTACGTGCGCAATCCTATTTACGTATTTCCGCTGCACACACTACTCAGTTTAATTTGTTAACGTTACATCAAACACATATTTTTTAGAAAGTGTTGATAAAATCTTTCTTTTCATTTGTATATATGTAAATATCGTAATATTAGTTGTTATGAGCATATAATTCATAAGCAAATCTCTTATACTTAAAAGGTGCATGCAAAGTGGTGAGTAAATGCACAGGTAGGCTCATGAGCGCCTGGCGCAATAGCAACACCCGCGCACCATTCGACAACATTTTATTTTTCCACCCTTGTATCATTGCCTTTATTTTTCCAACTATTTCCTCAAGGTGCAGCGCTTTCAAGTGGCCAGCTAAGATAGGGACGCCTAAATACTTGAAAGGCAGATTTCCTTCCACTAACCCGGACTTCTCAATAACCTCGGTCTTCTAGTAGTACCAATGTATTTAGAAAAAATAATGGAGGATTTAGAAGAGCTAACCTTTTGTCCGAACCACCTTTCATAAACATTAAGGATCTTTAAAATTGCCCTAATGGTAGAAATGCTCCATTTGCGAAAATTACTATATCATCAGTATAGAGTAAAGTGAAATAACTAGGGATTGTCGAGATTGAGTAAAAGCCCCAATCCTTTTTTTCTGATGCTGCTGCTTGATCAAACGAGAGAGTATTTCTTCGACAATGATGAAGAGGTAAGGTGAAAGTGGATCGCCCTGTCTCAACCCTCGCCCACTTTGAAAAAAACCTTTAGGCACTCCATTCATAACCACCGAAAACCAAGATTGGGACGGGACACACACATTTTAATCAAAGCACAAAATCTTCTCGAGAATCCAAAGGAAGCAAAAACATGGAGTAAATACTTCTACTCCACACTATCATATGCTTTATCTATATCAAACTTAAGAATAATATTGCCTCCCCAAGCCAGTTTATGAAGACTATGCACAAGTTCTTGAACTAGACTGATATTGTAAAAAATGCTTACCTGGAATAAATGCACCTTGTTCCATGGACACAATCCTTGAAAGGAATGGAGAGAGTCTACTCACCAGGATTTTTTAGCAAGCTTTATAAAAAACCGAACACAAACTTATTGGTCAAAATTTGTCAAAGCTTGTTGAAGCCTCCACCTTCGGAATCAAAACCAAGTATGAAGCTGAAAAATTCCTGGGAAAAGCAACACCCGAAAAGAAATTCTGCATAGCCTCCACCATGTCCTTTTGAACAATATGCCAACAAGTTTGGTAGAACCCAAACCCAAACCTATCTGGCCCCGGGCTGCTATCCACAGGAATCGAAAACAAGGCCTCCTTTACATTTTGGATTGAAGGGAGTTGGCCCAATATATTATTCTCCTCCTCTGTAATTAACGGTTGGATTAAATCAGTTAAACTCGGAAGCTCCTCCCTCTGATTATGCGCCAAAAACTTGGAAGTCTTGGGATAAATTGTGCCTTCCGACGACTGTAGGGGGCATGGGATTCCGTAATTTGCAGGATATCCAAAAATTTTTGTTTATGAAATTTGCGTGGAAGGTACTAACGGAGGATACTTTATGGTCTCATTTTTTCCGAGCCAAATATGTCAAAGCATGACATATTTCCCATTTACCTCAGGGGAAGGGAACTCGGTTTTGGAGGAAAGTGCACTCTTATATTCCGAAGGTTCTCAACTGGTCCAAGTGGAAAATTTGAGATGAAAATGTGTCATTTTTGTGGGATAAGTGGTTGGAGGATGGTCCTATTGGTGCAACACATGATTGTGTGGAAAGTCCTAATTTGATTGTGAAAGATTGCCTAATTGAAAATGCTTGAGATGTGGGCTTCATTACTCAATTGATAGGTAATGAGAAGGTTGTTGAGGGTTTGGAAGTTTTGAGTAAGAGTAGAGGTGGGCAAGATATTTTAGTATGGACAGATAACACAGATGGGAGATTCTCTTCCAAGAGTGCATGGAATTGTGTTAGAGTACGGGCATCCAATGTGAGATGGGCAAATTGGTTGTGACATCCTTGCCTTCCGAAAAATATATCTGTTACTATGTGGAAGGCTCTTAATAGTTCACTAAGTGTGGATGATAAGCTGCGGTCAGTGGGGATCGCTCGTGTCAAAATGTGTTTGTTGTTTGACAGGTGGGTACGAGGACCTTGACCATGTTCTTACGTCTAGCAATTTTGCAAAGGAACTGTGGCAGAGAGCTGCTGCCTAGGTGGGGCTAGGTCGTGTATCAGCCTCAACGTGGAGGCGATTAATAGAGATGTGGTTCCTAAAGGCTTCAAAGAGTACGCAAATGGGACAACTAGTTGGGCTTTTACCTGCTGTCATCACTTGGATTCTCTGATTGAGAAGATGCCGAGCTCGAATGGATGGGAGGATGGTTTCCGGACAATAGGTTTGGTTGCAGTTGAAGTATTGGACAGCAAGGATTGGAGAAAAACTCAAATCTTCAAACATGCAGTCAATGAGGGATATAGCCATATAACAAGAGTTTCAGGTTCTTGTAAGGACCCTGAAGTAGAGGCTCTCTTAGTTGGTGTGATGGATTTGTCCAGCTGCAGGAAGAATGAAACTAAATGTAGATAGGGCTTTTAGAGGGAACCCGAGAGCAGCAGGAGCAGGGGGCTTAGTGAGGGATTCAAACGGAAACATCAAAGTGACTTTCTTGGTAGTGCTGGGCTTCGGTCCCAACAACTATGTGGAGTTAATGGGTGTATTGCATGGTCTTCGGTTGGTTAATGAGATGGGCATAATTGATATAGATGTTGAGTTAGACTCTTTGCTGGTAGTGCAATGGCTTAAAAAAAAAAAATGTGCAAACTGGTACCTTGAGAATTTTTGGGAAGAGGTAATGGTGATTTCACAAGGCCTTAATGTTCACTTCTCTCATATTTTCCGGGAAGGGAATAAATCTGTGGATTATCTGGCAAGGTTGGGGGCAGAAGGTACTAGCAAGTTGTGGGGTCCAATCGGGAGTTGCCTTCTCTCCTCAAAGGCATCATGCGTCTGGAAAAAAAGGGTGTCCCACCATTGATGGTATAGCCATGGTTTTGCTGTTGGTGTTTTTTTTTTTTTTTTTTTCTTTTTTCTTTTTTTTTTTTTTTTTTTTTGGAATTGGCTTTGTTGGTGTTTTTGTTTTCGGTATTGGCTTTGCTCGGTGAAAGAGGAACTTTGTAATGGTTTTCCCCTACCATGAAGGGGTTCATTTGTAATAAAGCAAATCTCTTATATATGAACGTGTCGACTTTGTAAAATTATGGCCGCGCTATTTGAGGATCACGTTGATCGATCAATTATTTTGACTGCAGGTAAACAGACTGAACATTTTTCATACATTTACAAGCAAGTTTTATCTTCTTTGACATGATCAAACCTGTCTTAGCAGACCAGGGTGGGAATAAGGACGAGAATCCCAGGATTGTAATAATATTGTTGATGGACCGAGTTTTTTTAGAGTTGGAATATACTGATCTAAAGATTTCTTTTTAGGGAATACCATTAAAAAAGTAATAATATAATAAAAGCAATTAGTAATTATAAAAAGTAAAACACAAGAGATAATATAAAATTAATGACACGACAATATCGACCCTTGAATTATTTTTTAGAATAAGATGCCTAACACTCTAATGGAAAGCTTGAGCCACGCAAATTGGATTATATATATCCTAAAAGAACTAATTAATAATATATTCGGAAGCCATTATATATAATCATTATAAAGAATAAGAACTTCTCTATTTCAAACAATACAAAATCTTATACACCACCTACACTAAATTGAGATGAGATGAGATGAATTTAGACGAGTTGAATAAAATATTGTTAGAATATTATTTTTTAATATTATTATATGTGAATTTGAGAAAGTTGTTTGAAATAAAGAATGCATGTTGTATTTGAAACTGTAATGTAGCTTCGAAGGGCCCAATGTAGTCATATTGTCATATTAATTGAAACTACATTGGGGTCCTAGCTCGAAGTCGTTGAAGCTGTAATGAATGGGTGTCGTATTTGAAACTGCAATAAGAAATTAATAAGGTTGTTGTCAAGCCAGTTAAAATTATGGCAACCATTGGATACTAATATTTAAGCTTATCACTACTCTAGTTTGTTTTATAGTTCACGTCGGTTTGTTGCTGACGCCATTGCGTACTGGCGAGAAATCTGCGTAGAAGTCTTTTTAATCTGTTTTTAATTATTCTCATTTCACTATTTATAGAAATATATCGGTATATATAATGTATATATCGGCTAAAACTTGGCACCATGAAGAAAAATATTGAATGTTCAGATGCAACTTCCACGCCACTCCTTCCCGTCTCCCTCCCACCCTGCTCTCTCTCTCTCTCTCTCTCTCTCCACCATCCAAGCTTTAGATTACTCTTTATAGGACATATAACCATGTTATCTATCTTCATCTTCTTTCTACTTCTTCCCTCTGCATACTCAGTACATTTCCAAATCCCTCGCTTTGAATCTAATGCTGACAACATACTGTACTCGGGTGATGCAGTACCTTCTGTTGGAACCATTGAGCTTATCAACAAATACAATTATTTATGCCGAGTCGGTCGGGCCATCTACTTCGAGAGGGTGCCTCTTTGGGACTCGGATACTGGAAAACTCAGTGATTTTAGTACCCACTTTTCCTTCACTATCGACACCCAAGACCGTCCCAATTACAGCCATGGGATAGCATTCTTCTTGGCACCTGTGGGGTTTGAAGTCCCACTAAATTCAGCTGGTGGATTTCTAGGCCTATTCAACACCACAAACAGTGATTCATCTCAAAACCAAATTGTTCTAGTTGAGTTCGACTCATCATACTCGGGCCAAGATTGGGATCCAGAAGTTGAGCATGTGGGGATTAACAACAACTCAATTGCTTCTGCAAAATACACCCCCTGGAATGCTAGCTTTCATAGTGGGGATACAGCTGATGCATGGATCACTTACAATGCTTCGACGAAGAACTTGAGTGTCTCTTGGAAGTATCAAACAACCCCTAATCCTCAAGAGAATACGAGTCTCGTTTATGAAATTGATCTCATGCGGGTTCTTCCAGAGTGGGTCATAGTTGGATTTTCATCTGCTACAGGTCAATATGGAGAGCGGAATATAATTCGATCATGGGAATTTAGTTCCAGTTTGGAAATGAAGGAAAGAAATGGAAAAAAGACAAAACCGAAGGGTTTAGTTGTTGGTCTGACAGTTTCAGCTGGTGTTCTAGTAATTGGAGCAGTTATGACATTTGTAATATTGTGGGCATGGAAGAGAAAGAAATTGGAGAAGGAAACGATAGAGACTGTGAATTTAACATCAATTAATGACGACCTTGAAAAAGGAGCAGGACCAAGAAGATTTTCTCACATACATCTTGCTTCAGCTACCCACAATTTTGCAGATGACAGGAAGTTGGGGGAAGGAGGATTTGGCGCTGTCTATAGGGGGTTTTTAACTGATTTGGATATAGCAGTTGCTGTAAAGAGAATCTCAAGGGGTTCAAAACAGGGAAGAAAAGAGTACATAACTGAGGTGAAGATCATTAGCCGGCTAAGGCACAGGAATTTGGTTCAACTCATAGGATGGTGCCATGACAAAGGTGAGTTCCTACTTGTCTACGAGTTTATGTCAAATGGTAGCCTTGATGCGCACCTCTTTGGCAAGAGGAGTCCTCTGACTTGGGCAATGAGATACAAGATAGCTTCTGGGCTGGCATCTGCGCTGCTTTACCTCCATGAAGAATGGGAGCAATGTGTCGTACATCGTGACATCAAATCGAGCAATGTCATGCTTGATTCTAGTTTTAATGTGAAGCTTGGAGACTTTGGATTGGCTCGGCTCATGGACCACGAGCTAGGTCCTCAGACAACTGGATTGGCTGGAACATTAGGCTATATGGCTCCAGAATACATAGCTACTGGTAGGGCTAGTAAAGAATCAGACGTATACAGTTATGGTGTGGTTGCATTAGAAATTGCTACAGGAAGAAAGTCAAACGACCGTCCGGAGAAGGATTCAGAAATGGGGTTGGTAGAGTGGGTTTGGAATCTTTATGGAAGTGGAAGGCTTCGTACGGCGATTGATAAGAGATTGAATATGGAATTCGAGGAGAAGCAGCTAGAGTATTTAATGATTGTAGGACTGTGGTGTGCTTATCCTGATCGAAGTCTTAGGCCGTCAATAAGGCAAGCAATTCATGTTCTTAATTTCGAGGCTCCAAAACCAGATCTTCCATTGAAGATGCCTGTTCCTCTGTATCATATCCCTACACCGTCAGTTAGCTCCGGCGAACCTTTAATAACTACTAGTCTAGAAGACGGTCGTTGAATGCGTGAACAGCAAACCATCTTTAATTTGTCAACCTATGTATGGGTCGTTGTCTTTGATTTTCTTTTTTTAAAATTGTTTTATGGGGAATTAGAAGTGCTTGCTTATATATATGCGTGCGTGTGTGTGTGTGTATGTATGTATAATAATGGTGATCTTTTGATGCCGGACAGAATGAGCCTAATATTCTGAAAATCTTACCTATTCTCGTGTGTGTGGCACGTGGAGTTAGAGAGCGGATCAACACTATATAGGGCGTTGGAGGCGTTCTGCGATATAAAACAATGTCGTTAAACCTGGATTTTTTTTAACCCCGAGTAATGTACGACAGTGACTAATACCGAATGAGGACTTTACCTTGCAGAACTTAGAACCCAGATCGTGCTATACCACTTCCCACTAGATGCGATGGCAGTACTCACCGAGGTGATGAATCTAGAATTTGAAAGTATGTGGGAATTAGTGAGAGACCCATAAACAGCTGAGAATCAGAGAACTGAAAACAAAAAATTTAGAGGGGCTCTCCTGGAATCAGACTATGCAGAAGAAAAATCACCTTGGAGAGGCTGTCTCTGATAGATTTCAACCGCCACGGCCTAATTCTGTTGCTGCCTAGATGCTAGAGAGAGAGAAGGGGAACCTGTGATTGAAAGAAAATAAGGAGAAGAATTAAAGAAAGATGCAGACCGAGGCAACGGGACTTACCAATGTGGTGGAGTGCCGCGGCAGTAAGCAAGCGGAGACGAAAGGTATCCCACGAATGTGCTACTGTGACCACGAATCGGAGATGAGAGGGGAAAACAGAGAAGATGTGTGTGTGTGTGTGTGTGTGTGTGTGTGTGTGTGTGTGTGTGACAGAGAGAGAGAGAGAGAGAGAGAGAGAGAGGAGAGTGAGCTTACTTGTGTGAGGAGTCTCGGCGACACCAATCTGAAAATCCACCAACAATCGCAACACCAAATCACCGGGAATATGGAAGGGCGCGAGAGAGGGAGAAAGGACGAGTCTGCAAGAACTTTGAGAGTGAAGAGAGAGTTTAACTGAAGAGGAGTGAGGAAAACTGAAGGTGCGTGTGGGCGAAAATGGGATTCGGGGGAAGAGAAAAATGGGGAGAGTAACTGGCTCTCATACGTGGAGGAGGAGAAATCGGAACCAAGAAACTGAAGAGGAAGAAAACTCACCATACGGTGCCGTTTTGTCATTTCAGAGGCTGGGCTCTTAGTAGACCTGGGCCTGGGTTTGGGCCTGGGCCTGGGCCTATGTATTACACTATGTGGGCAAATTTTTTTTCAAAATCTTCCTGCCATCAATTACATGTTGATATAAAATTTTTAGATTTTATTATATTTGTTCGTCTAACTATAATTTTGTTGAGGTATACAAGAATTTCTCTTATGATAACACAGAGATCGATACCTCAGATATTAATTTGTAACACACCTCAAGAACTTGATAAAGATAACACTAATTTGCTCTCTTCAACGGGAGCTCCGCCGAAATAATAAGTGAAAAAATGAGTGAAATAGACAAAGAAGGTTATATAATATTCCAGATTGCCTTACACTCTCTCTCTAGTGTCTTGAGTATATATGGCTCATATGAAGACCCTACGAAAGGCCGAATGACGGCCATGGGCCTTTTAAGTCCAACTAACAACAAATACACATAAGAAATATAAACAACTCGTCTTAACTAACCAACCCTAGCCCATATAAGAAATAAAATAAAACTAAGTAGAAATCATTAATCATCCTAGCCGGAGCCCATAAAAGCCCCCAAGTCCAAACCTCTCTTTATTACCCCAAATCAAAGTCTACGGTGACCTCGACTCATTCCTATAGATCATGTGCTGAAGTGGGACATTTCTCTCTCTCTTTTTAGACGCTCTAAGATACCCAATACTTGAGCTTTACGATGACCAATAAAAAAACAGGTATATAAACTATAAACAGATGTCTTCAAGATTGGTAACCCACACAGTCAAAATCCTAAATTGGTTTAGAAAATCACCGACCAGAGCAACAAATCCCTAGCTTGCATTTCACCCTTGCATAAAATAAGTAAATCAAGTGAAAACAAAAAAGATAGAGTAGTTTATCCTTTTGAAGGCTCCAGTGGAATTTAAATCGGCTCCCCTGTTCATCGATCCAGTAAGGTTATGTTTGGATGTTGAGATGATCTCGATTCTCAAATGTTCTTAATTTATTAGAAAATAGTAATATTTTGTATCATTGAGATATGTTTAAATGTAAATATGTTGATATATTTATTTGAATATATAAAATATGATGATATGAGTTTAACCTTTTATGGCCGGAAGTTGAAAAAGTAGTAGGTCCTATCAATATATGGTTTGGGATGAGTTGAGCTCAAATAGTTCTCTACATAGATCACTACATTGGGAAAAGTCCCTTGACTTTTCCATTTGCACAAATACAATATGTAGGTCATGTAGTAATGGTAGTAATGCACAAATAATACCAGACTTTGGCCAGAGGTTATCTTGGAAATAATTAGCTATATATGTTTAAGAGCTTTAGGAGTTATACTTTATATTTTAATTAGGTCTAAATAATTGTTTGAAACATATTTTTAAAATAAATCGTGCATCTTGCATGTGCTTCATGAGGTCATGTGTAAAAATCACTTTCACACGAAATCCTGTCAAAAGATTTCCAATCAGTAGTCTGGCCCCGTGATGCCAACTATTCGAGGGATCCCCGCTCTATCGCAGACTACGTACGTACTTAACACAAATGAGTCGTAGAAGTAATTACAAAATTATATATACTTATACGACTGCACATATTTAAATTAAACTTAATATGATCGGAAGGAGGACTCACATTTTAAATATTCTTAAACTTCTGAACAAAGTGACTTCTATTCGAGGTCAGCTCTAGCATATAATGATCATGAGACAGTGTACCAATTTAAACAACATTTTCTTGTGCTATGATCACGCCGGATTCCTTTATTACATTATTAATTATTTTACATATTCGACGCATAAATTGAAATTATCAGGCGATCAATTTATAGCTGTATACTTTGTTTATTTAATATTTCTTGACCCCAATTCGCCGGCGATGGATCAGCGATTCAGCATCGTGAAGTTTGTCTTTCGGAAGAATGTAAAGTACTGGAGATTTATCAATGCCTACAAATATAAAGTACTTGCTGATCTCTTCTTTTGATGTTTGTTTTCCCAAAATATGACCACTACTACCACTTTCTACGATTTTTTTCAAGCTAACATTCTTTGCCTTTTTTGTTTTCCCCTCTGCAAATTCAGTTTCTTTCAAGATATCTCGCTTTGAGTCCAATCTCTCCAATATACAGTATCATGGAGATGCTGTACCTTCTGTTGGAGCTGTTGAGATGAACAAAGTCAATTATCTATGTCGTGTTGGCTGGGCCACATATGCGGAGAAGGTGCCACTCTGGGATTCCAAAACGGGAAATCTCTCCGACTTCACAACTCGTTTTTCCTTCATTATTGACACCCAAGGCAGTGATAGTTATGGTCATGGGCTTGCATTTTTCCTTGCACCTGTTGGGTTTGAAATCCCACCAAATTCAGCAGGTGGCTTTCTGGGTCTGTTTAACACCACATCCAGTGATTCAATTCTCAACCAAATTGTTCTGGTTGAGTTCGATTCTTTCGTGAATTCTGAATGGGATCCTCCATTTCAGCATGTGGGTATCAACAATAACTCCATTTCTTCTGCTGTCTACACTCCATGGAATGCTAGCTTACACAGTGCAGATACTATCGATGCATTTATTATCTACAACGCTTCAAGTAAGAATTTGAGCGTCTCTTGGGCATTTCAAAGGACTTCCCTTCCTCGTGACAATACTAGCCTTTCATACAATATTGATCTCTCAAAGGTTCTTCCTGAGTGGGTCACAATTGGATTTTCAGCTGCTACTGGTTCGAATTTTGAGCGGCATACGCTTTTGTCATGGGAGTTCAGTTCAAGCTTGGATATAAAAGAAACGAACGGAAGGAAGATGAGAAATATAAGATTAATCTTGGGTTTGTCAGTTTCTGGTGTTGTTTTGGTAGCTGGGATTATTATAGGATTTGCAGTACTCTGGAGGCGTAAACAGAAGGCGAAAGAACGAGCAGAAGCAATGAACTTAACATCAATTAATGATGACCTAGAAAGAGGTGCGGGACCAAGGAGGTTCTCTCATAAAGAGCTTGCTTCGGCTACCAACAAATTTGCAAATGAGAGGAAGTTGGGTGAAGGAGGGTTTGGTGCCGTTTACAAGGGCTATCTAGCAGATGTAGACATGCCAATCGCGGTGAAGAAAATCTCGAGGGGGTCTAGACAAGGGAAAAAAGAATACATAACAGAGGTAAAGATCTTTAGCAGGCTGAGGCACCGAAATCTAGTGCAACTCATAGGATGGTGTCATGACAGTGGTGAGTTCCTACTTGTCTATGAGTTTATGCCCAATGGAAGCCTTGATGCTCACCTCTTTGGCAAGAGGAGCCCTCTCACTTGGGCAGTGAGGTACAAGATTTCTCTAGGGTTGGCCTCTGCGTTGCTCTACCTTCATGAAGAGTGGGAACAATGTGTGGTTCATCGAGATATCAAGTCAAGCAATGTCATGCTAGACTCTAGTTTCAATGTCAAGCTTGGTGACTTTGGGTTGGCTCGACTTATGGATCATGAGCTAGGTCCACAGACAACCGGGCTGGCTGGAACTTTAGGATACCTGGCTCCAGAATACATAAGCACGGGTAGAGCTAGCAAAGAGTCAGACGTATATAGCTTTGGGGTGGTCGCCTTGGAAATTGCCACTGGAAGAAGGTCAATTGATCCTATGGATAAGGATTCTCAGATGGGATTGGTAGAGTGGGTTTGGAATCTTTATGGAAGAGGAGATCTTCTGTTAGCTGTGGATGGGAAGTTGCAAAAGGATTTTGACGAAAAGCAAATTGAGTGCTTGATGATTGCTGGACTTTGGTGTGCTCACCCTGATAGCAATCTGAGGCCCTCTATAAGACAAGCAATTCAAGTTCTCAAGTTTGAGGCAACAATGCCAAATCTTCCAACACAGATGCCTGTTCCAGTATATCATGTGCCAACACCATCTTTTAGCTCTGGTGAACCTTCCATAACTACAAGTCTCCAACACGGTCGCTAAACTTGGTCACCATCTTGCTTCTAAAGTTTCATATTGGCCATTGCCTGTTTCAATGCATGTGATTCATTAGGTATTGCCTATGCTTGGAGGGATGTTCCAAGACTTGTGTTCTTAGTATTATTTGGTATGAAATTGAGACTGGAGACTCAAGGTAAGAGGGATTTGATCTTCTCATTCAGTTTGGTCATTATCCTTTTTGGGTTGGGTTCTATAGTACTTCTATATTTTGTACTGGCCTCATGTGTTACCTCTAAATCACTGCATGTAATTTGTTGGTGCGTGTCAACAAGTTTTGAATGCCAGTACTCTCAATGGGAGGTTTCAAATATATGAATCAGAATTTTTGCGGCGCCTCCAAGTCGCTGCAAAAATTCTTAAATCGCGGATGCAAAAAATGGTCGCACATACGGTAGACATTGACGGCGATATTTGTTGCTGCAAAAGTCATGTTCTGCCTCAAAAACTGCAGCGGTTTTTCCGTGATTGAATAGAAAAATTAGAGAGAAATCAATATTTTGTTTGAGTTGGTGATTAATCACAAAAAGTTTCGATCCATTACCTTGAGCATATAGCTTAAGCTCATGTTCTTCATCAGTGAGGATATTTGGGGCCAATAAAAAAGAAAATAAAGACATTTGATGCCATCTTATTGAAATTTTGGATTAATATCATATTTTTATAATATGATAAATAGATTTTTCTTTTTTAAGTAATGCTACTTATAATCTTTTTTCCTATTATTCTATTTATAATTAAAAAACCCTAACGAGCTTATAATTAAGGTGCGATTTGGATAATAAGTTAAGAGGGTATGAGTTGAGATAAAATTAAGTTGAAAATTAAATAAAATATTCTTAAAATATTATTTTTTAATATTATTATTGTTTTGAGATTTACAAAAATTGAATTATTTTTTATATTTTATGTAAAAATCTGAAAAAGTTATAATGATAAGATGAAATATTTTCACTATCAGCCCAAAGTTGTGGTATAGGATGAGAGATTGGTCCAAAGTCCTTACAATAATTATTAGCATGTGGGGCGATTTTCAGATCAGCTTGAGGGCATCTAATTAATTACTGGACGGATTTGGTGGGATTGCTATTTCATTTTCAGATCAGCTTGATGAGCACTAATAATAATTTTTATTGGAAGGGTCGAAGTATAAGTAAGAAAATATACTAAAATCCAATATTAAATTAATTTTTAATATACATTAATATTAAAGTATATCTTGTAATTTTGGTTTGGTGTCTAGAATTTTTTTGAGGCTTGGGTTTATGTCTTTCTTGAAAATTTGTAATACCCAAATTTTTTGTTGTAATCATAATTTTTTTCCGCTATAAGTGAGGGTTATTAATAAAATTAAGCTACCATTCTCTTTCTTAAAAAAAATAGTATTGATATATTGAATATATACAAATGGACCTGAATGTTCATTTTGATTATCTTTCAATTCACTTAAAAAAACGAAAATTTATAACAAGTTATTTGTAATAAGAATAACTATTTATGATGAAAATAGATTCATTTCAATATGAAATAATAATTTTTATAAGAAATAATTTGTTACAAATAGATAATTACATAAATTTTTCCTGCAAAATTTTTCCAAAAAGTCTTAATTGATTGGAAACTGACGTGGACAATAGTTAATATTATAAAATCTAATTTGTCCTTAATACAGTTCTAATTACTTGACCTTTTATAGACTGACCAATGGATTTGGTCTGGGAAGGCCCCAAAGTTTTTCTTGGGCGAACAATAAATTAAGCTTTGGGCCCTTGCCCACTTAAGCTAGCTAATTCGTGAAACTGATTTGGGTTCAATAAAAAGTACTTGCATGAACTTAATTATTAGAAAAATATTTTATTCACGATTGATTCTATAAAACTAAATTAAAATATGAAATGAATTGAGATAAGATGAATTGAAATAAAAGTTGAAAGTTGAATAAAATATTATTTTTTAATATTATTATTATTTTAAAATTTTAAAAAGTTGAATTATTTATTATATTTTATATGATAATTAGATGTGAAAGTTGAGTTTTAAAGAAGTGTTTCAATCCCTTTTCGGCCTATGTAAAAATAAAAAACTTAAAATTATAATTTATTTAATATTTGTTTACATGACCATTCAAACTCTTTTAAACTTAAATCATCTCATTTATCGTCATTTAATAGAATAGTATATTACGTGCGGTTTAATAGAAGCAAAGTTCCTCCTTCAAATCTTATAGATTAATTTACGGACTAACCAAAAGATCAACGCTATTTTTACAAAATCAATGATCAATGCTTATGCCTATGGTGGATTGGTTTCAGTCTGTTGTTTATACCCATCGATCTGGTCCCAATTTTCAAATCTAGATTTAGGCCTTGTTTGGATAGTGAAATGAAATGAATGAGATGTGAATAGTAATGATCAAATAATTTGTAAATAGTAGTGAAACCGTTTGAATTAAAATGTTTATGAGGGTTTTGGGAAATGAGAAAAAAAAGGTTAAACACAAATATTATAAAATTAAAATATTGTTAAAATATAATTTTTTGACATAGTTTTTGGTTTGAGATTTGAATATATTGAATTATTTTTTGTGTTTTGTTTGAAAGTTTTGGAAAGTAGTAATGATTAGATTGAAAAATAAAAAATTTGAAATTGAAAACTATTTATGTTTGTAATTTTTGGATATTAAGATAAGATGGAGTTATCTTGATATCCAAATCAGGCCTAGCCAATGCCAGTGCTCAGTAAAATATGAAGAAATATTTGTGGGTAAATTCGCTGGCATTGGATTAGCAATAATAACTTCATCTCAGTTTTTATCTATAGTCATTATTTAAATATGAAGTAAACTGTAGCTCAGTCATTTTATTTTTTAATGAATATTTCTCACCAAACCCACTTCTACTCTCTCTCCACTTTCTTTCTTTCCCACGCATTTCTCCTCTCTCTTTCTCCACTTCAGTTTCTTTCCCACGCATCAGAAATTTCACATTTCCATTTGATTCTCCCGCATCGTTCACATTTCTTCTTCCTCACACCTTTCTTCCTTAAAAAACTGCCGTCTGATTTTCTCTCGATCCAGCTCGTCCCCATCGCCCGCCCAGCTCCTCCTTGGCATTGCTCACACTGATACCCCTTCTCAAAGGTGAGTTTTCTCTTAATGTCTTTCTCTTAATGTTTCATATTCTTGGGTGAATTAAAGAAGGGTCGTGGTCGTGTTCTTGGTTGAACTAGAGATGGAGATTTTGGGATTTGAGAGGATATTCTAATATTTTTGGGGATAAGGTTCTGGATCATACGAATTTTATAATCTTGTATGGTTTTATTGTTCTTTTTATTTTTTTGATATATTTATAGCAAGTATCTAAGCAGATTGCGTGTGGCGTCACTTGCAATTTGTTTTTGGTTATGTAAATTTTAGTTTTTTTGTCGATGTAAAGTCACTTTTGTGGGTATATGACTATATTCCATGTTTGTGTCATTTTAAGAGGATGATAGTTTTAGTCCTATGAAGAAGTCTCTCTCTCTCTCTCTCTCTCTCTCTCTCTTTGGAGGTTGGATTGAGAAGGTTATTTTGTATTTTCTGGAGATGGGTTCTGGATTATATAAATATTATATGCTTGTGATTTGTTTTAAATGAGTAGTTAATTTGTGCCTGCTTTGGCTTTTGCTGAAAATTAAGAAAGGGAAAGACATAATACATTTTTTGTTTTAATAGTTTATGACCAAGAGCTCTTTAGAAGAATATTCTTTTGTAAACATGTTGATATTTTGGACCTCTCTTAGAAATGAGCCTAAGATTGTGAAAATTAAAAACAGAATATGTATATACATAGTATTCTATGATGGTGATATTAGTACTCTATTGACCTTTTGAGATCCTATGATGGTGATATTAGCACTCTATTGAGACACTTTGTTTTCTGTAGTATTTCGGTCAAGTGCCAACATTATTCCCCATTTCTTATTACTTCTGCAATTGTGAAACGAACTTATTTGACCATCGAGCTTGTGAATTTCCAATGTGATGTGAGCAAACTATCATGTGCCCTCTTTTAGAATATGCATATAAAAACATTTATCTATGTATAATTATCTACATATGTGTATTCATGTATGTTATATGATTAAATATATTATAATTATATTTTTATGTGTAGTGAAAACCTGTAGAGTTGCTTGAGTTATGAAAGGTTAGGAGTTATATTATTTTCTAATTCGACTGTTTCTTTTTTCAACAATCAATTTTTTCTAGTGGTTATTTTCTCCTTTTTTCTTTTGTCCTTTTAATTATCCTGCTATGCATATGAAAAAAGAGAGTCAGCGAGTATGGTACTTGTTTTGTTCCTCTTTCTTGTTTTTAAAATTGACTTTTTGACCAAGCTTTGTGTTGATAAGTATCTACTTAAATTGCAGCTGCCCTTGCTATGAGGGTTTTGAATTATACTCCTATAAATGGGAAACCTATCAGGATTATGTATGGTTTGCAACTTGCAAGAATTATTGTTTAATCAAAGTTCATTGATTGGAAGATTTAAGTGAATATGACAACATGCAATGTCTTTATATTTTAGTTAATCTAACAGTCTGATGTGCATGTGTTTGCATCCAACATTTGGGAGTGAATTTGTTTTTGGTTTTCAGCAGCAAGTATGTTTCAGCAGCAACTAGTAACATTAGCCTATTTATAAGATTCTCAATGTAAATTATATAAGATTCTCAATGGATTGCAACTCATTCTGTAATTCCATTGCAGTTCTCAAAATTTTTATTGGATTACTAGATGTTAGCATTATCTTACTGGACACATTAGCATTATATTAGTGGACACAAAACTATCTTATTGCATGTGTTTTTAGATTAGTGATTGCACATGCTGTGATAATGTGGGCAACTATATCCATGAGCTGAATGTTTGCCTCATGTGATCTGGTTGTTCACTGAATTAATGTTTGTCTCTTTACTCATTATTTGCGTATAATCTACGTCTGATTTTGTACAATAATACTCTCTTTAAGGATGGACGCCATATTGATGAATATCCCTTCTTCACCACCCTATTAGAAAGTGGTGAACAAGGTATCTCCAACACTCTAATGGGTAGCAATCATGATAATGTTGTACTCTAAGCAACATGACTGGAAGGTGAAAAAAGGCCACCTAGTAAGAAATCTGCACGAGGTGTATCTTTCACCATAGAGGAGGACAACCTCCTCGTGTCGAGTTGGCTCAACATTAGCATTGATTCTATTCGAGGAACTAACCAAAAATCTACACAAATGTGGTATAGAATTTTGGATTATGACAATAAGTATAAGAAACCTAGAAATCCAGAACGTTCTGTTATGTCACTGACCAATCGATGGTCGGTGATCCAAAAATGCACAAATAAGTTTTGTGCTGCTATTGCCCAAGTAGAATCATTGCATCCAAGTGGTACAATGGAGCAAGACAAGGTATAAATTTCAAACTATTTCAAATATGCAAATTATTTAGAGAAATTACATTCTCACGTTCTCCCTTGTCATATTTAGATTGGAAGGGTCAAAATCATGTATAGAGAGATTGAGAAATCCAGCTACACCATGCAACATTGTTAGTGTCTATTAAGACACCAACAAAAATGGAAGCAACATATGTCAATGTTGTCAACAAGAAAGAAACTGCCTAGGAAATGTTTAGCTATTGCGGACTCGATTCCAGTAGGAGACGACACAATAGGTGAGAACGTTGAGGTCATTATTGAAAGACCTCCAGGCAAGAAGGCTGAGAAAAAAAGGGAGAGAATGAGGAAGGCTAGCGAAGCTTCGGACTCTGAATTTCATGCCTCCTTAACTCGGATGCACGAGGATAGAGCCATGTTCATGCTGGAGAGAAGACATGAGGCCAGCAAGACAAACTCTGATAGGTCTGAATTAGTAGCCGAAAAGAAAAGGAAGACCGATATGGAGATAATGAAATTGGATCTTGCTGGTATGAATGCAATGCAACGAGAGTGTTTCCAAAATCTTCAAAAAGAAATTTTTGAGGAATCTAAGAGGCAGTTTTCATCTACATCTATATCTCCATCTCCATCTCAACCTTTTGGTGGTGTGTAGCCATTTCTTGTCTATATTTATGGGCTGTTGTTATCTATTTAATATTGTAATAGAACACTTTTTGGCTGGTTTTAGTGGCTGGGTAGCCACTATGTACAGAGGAAGAGCTGTATTTTGGGCTGTAATGTGGGCACTGCTGTTGTTATATTTTGCGTATTGCTGTAATGTGGGTCTCATGGGTACTGTTGCTTTATATCTTGTGGGTAACAACTATATGTGAAAGAATGTTGTTATATTTTCTAGGTTGTTGTATGTGATCAGCAACTATGAGCTATTGTTATGTGTGTGCAGCATCTTTTTGAGCTGCTATTATGTGTGAACAACAATAGTGGTCAACAACTATGAGTTGTTGTTATGTGTGTGCAACATATTTTTGAGCTACTGTTATGTGGGCAGCAATGTGGTCAGCAACTATGAGCTGTTATTATGTGTGTGCAACATCTTTTTTACTGTTATTATGTGTGGGCAGCAACTATGAGCTGACCAATGCTTCTTTTTGAGCTGCCTTTTTTTTTTTCCTCTTTGTAAAGCTTGTGATTTGATTTGTAGTTGTCTTGAGAAGTTTTGTTTGTAGTTGTGATTTTATTTTATTTGTAAATTTTGGGCAACAATTGTGTAAGTACTGAAAGTATAGATTGTTGGATTGTAAACAATAGTGGTAGTGTTTAAATGATAGTAGCAGTAGCAAAACTTGTTGCTCAACTAAAAATGCTTGTGGGGGAGAGTTGTGAAAATAAAAAAGAAAATAATTATTAGAGTTTGTTGGGAAGAGTTGGAGATTATGAAAAAAATAAATAAATAAAAAAATTAAAGAAATAAAAAAATTATATTAAAAAATATATGTAAAAAATAATAATATTTTATTATTATAGAGAATGGAATGGCTAATTCATTGTAGAGTGGGAGTTTTGGGTCATTAATCAAAAGCCAAAAAGCCAGTTATTAGCCAAATTTTGACTCGGAGATAGCTAATCTAATGTGAATGCTAATTTTGTGTGGTGAGATGAGAATTTTGTGTTTTGTTTGAAAGTTTAAAATATTATGTTTTAATATTATTATTATTTTACGATTTGAAAAAGTTGAATTATGATTTGAAAAAATTGAATTGTTTATTATATTTTGTATGAAGATTTGAAAAAGGTGTAATAATGAGATGAAATGAGATGTAAATTTTGTGTTTTGTCTTGTGTCCCAAACCAGTTGCGATCCAAAGCCTTTCATACATACCTAGTGTGACATATATGGGAGTACAAGTACTACGAATTAGCCTTGCTACTTCAAACAAAACCTAATGATAATTAATTAAATAAAAGAAGCAAATAATAAATGGTTGCAAGCCTTTAGACTTGGAACTTTTTCTAAAGTTAAAGCATCATGTTCAAATAATGAGAATTTACTAGGGAAATGTGACCCATCGATGATGTTGCTTAAATTAACGCTATAAAAGAATTGATCTCAATGTTAGTCTATTTGTTTAGAATTAATTTAGGAGAGAATTAGGAATAACGTAGAGTTGTTTGTATGGCGTGCCAAAGTAACTCTTCCGATAATACTTTATAGACTTTTTCATTTTCTCGAGAACTCGATCAGTTTTATAAATCCATTCGTTATAAAGAGTAAAATATCTGATTTGAGAAAGCCAAAACACAGTTTTATATACTATTTTTTTCTTTATTGACTTCATTACATAAATTCATGCAGTCTAATTTCTACTTGTTGAAATACAGTGGATATATGTTGAAATTTTTTGAAAAAAAAAAATCAAAATTTCCCTCAGATTTGGTTCATAATTTTATAAATATAGAAAATGGTCCCCCAAAAAATTTATAATCCTCATATGCTCTCTAAATTTCTTTTAAAATTTCAATATACACAGAAATGTCTCTCTCCAATTTTTTTCCTACAGTCTCAAAATTTTTTGTAATTTCTATATATTATCTATTTTTAAGGATTTGGCCCCACCATAATCACTACAAGAAAAAGGGCTTTTGTGGCCATTTAATTGGGACGAAAAAGACTATTTGTGACCAAAACAGACTCATTTTAGCTGTAAATAGTTATTTCACTGGAATTAATTGACCACAAATAAACAGTTTTCTTGTAGTGAATTAAACTAAAACTAAGTTTATGAGAAATAATAAACTTATTATAATATGGATCCCACAGTTTTTTATTATACAATATTAGGATTTTTAATATAAAATACAAAGTGAAAACAAAAGAAAAATCATTTAAGATTGATGATCTATATGAAAAATAGCTAAAAGGTTTTATCCTTTGGACTTCATTGTGTAGAAAAAAAAATATTTAATATATCAAGTATAACATTATATGCTTATTGTGACATGAAAATATCTAGATCTTACATGAAACTTGATAAACTAACTTAAATACTACAATAAAAGATGGACAATCATATTCTTCTCTCTTTTCTCTCTAGAAAGGAGGTGAAGTGTGAAGGGTGTGCGAGTGGCACGTGAAGGCAGTTATAACGGATTTTTGGCTTTGGGGGGACCATGACGAGGGTCGATTAGGGGAAACAGACGTAAAAAAAAAAAAAAAAAGGACACTGCTAGTGCACGGTGGTGGCTACGAAGGTAGAAGAACCTTAGGTGAGTTCTGGAAGGTCAGAGTGAAAAACTATTGCGGGAACGTAGTGGATGTGTTGGAGGAGAGATGGAAGGGATTCAGGTTGATGGAGGAAGAGCAAGTTGATATTGAACTCGAGGAGGATCTCTCAACTGAGCTGGCGAGCAAAGAACAGAGGAGTTTGCTAGGGAAGATTTGTTCCTCGAGGCCAATCAATAAAGAGGTGATTGGGTCGACACTTGCAAAAGTATGGAAAATCAGTAAGGCTGCGAAGTTCACTAAGGTAAGACCGAATGTCTTTGCTATAATTTTAGAGAACTTAGCTGATAAAATAAGAGTGTGGTCTAGGAGGCCCTGGTTTTTCCAACTAGGTGCTTGTTCTTAAGGAGTTCAAGGGACATACCCCTTTACGTAGAATAAATTTTGATACAGAGAGCTTTTGGTTGCGTATTCATGATCTGCCTTTCTCTTGTATGACAATAGGTAAGGCATAACAAATAGGAGGTACGGTGGGAAAGGTTGAGGATATAGAAGGACAGGAAGATGGGAGTAGGTGGGGGGAATTTTCTGAGAGTTTAGGTTCATCTGAATTTGACTCAACCATTAGTTAGAGGGAGAACTGTGAAAATGAGAGGATGTAGTTTTTGGGTTCCTTTCACTTATGAGAAGTTGCCCAAGATATGTTTCTCATGTGGTTGCATTGTGAATGGAGTGGATGGTTGTAGTAGTGATAAGATCAGTGGTGAGGGGAATGAAGAACAATATGGCTTTTAGTTGAGGGCAAAGTTGCTGCAAAAATCAAAAGGTTACAATGGTGGTTCATGGAGGAAAGAGAAGGGGAGTAGATGGAGAAGGGAGGAAGAAAATATGAACCAATATGGAGTGGAGAATAATAAAAGTGAGGATAATATTGAGAGGATGGCTAGTTGGGTAGGGAATGAGGTGATGGAGGAGGTGAGTGACAGGGAGAATGTGGTGATGGAAGAGACTAGAGGGAAGGAGGGGAGAAAGGAAAACAATAAGGATGAAGGGGTAAACAACACTAATGTGGAGGGGAGTGGGATGAAAAGATCATTTCCAGAGAAGGAGTAGTTGAGAGAGCTGAATGTTCAAGTTACTATTGAAAAGAAGGGCGTGGACAATGACAGGAAGGATGGGGTGGTGGAGGATTAGCCAAAAAAGAGAGGAGAGTGGAAGAGGAAGGCTAGAGCAAAAGGAAAAAAGATAGGGCCTATTTTCTATGGAACTTGTACAGAAGAAGAGAGGGGGTGATACTCAAGTGACAAATGAGAAGGAAAACATGAAAAAAAAAGGGGATAGATCAGTGAAATAGTCTTGGATGTCGTGGCGGTGGCTGATTCTCGGTCCCACCAAGCATTATGAAAATCATTAGTTGGAACTGTCGAGAGTTGAGGAATCCTTGAACAGTTCAAGATCTCTGCAATATGGTAGAGAAAAATAAACACAACTTAGTTTTTATAATGAAAACTAAGTCTATGAAAAACATATTTGAAAATATAAAAGAAGGCTACATATGGATGGGTGTTTTGTGGTTGAAGCAGTGGGGAAAGGAGGGGGATTGGTTCTGTTTTGGGACTCACATGTGAGAGTGGAATTAGTTAATTACTCTCAAAGACACATCAATGTTTGGGTAGATGATGAAGGGGAAAAGGGCTAGCTATTAACTTGCTTCTATGGGCATCTAGATACTGCAAAAAAAAAGGATTCATGGCAGTTGTTAAAATCTTTCAAACCAGTAGGTGCAAGAGGATGGTGTTTACTGGGTGATTTCAATGAAATCCTCACAAATGATGAGATTTTTTTTTTTGGGGGGGGGGGGGGGGGGTGAAGAGCAAGGCCAGAAAGTCAAGTGGAACAATTCAGGTCAATTATGCATGAAGGTAACCTGTATGATTTGGGTTAGAAAGGAGAAAAGTTCACTTAAGAGTAATTCCCATGGGGATGAATCCTTTACCAAGGAAAGATTGGCTAGGGCTATGGCTAATTCTGTATGGCTCAATCTTTACAACGAAACAATGGGTGGAGGTATTGGCAGCAAGAACATCAGATTATAAACCCCTACTGGTGCACATTCTGAAGCTGAAAGATAAAAGGTGGGAAAGGAAGAAAGGCTTTAAGTGTGAGGCATGTTGGGCACTAGAAGAAGAATGTGAGATGATCCTAAAGGAAGTATGGAAGAAGAAAGAAACAGCAGCTACTCAAGTCAGTTATGTGATGGGTTTACTACAGAAAAGTGGTGCAGCTCTACAAAGATGGAACAAAAAGAATAGGCTGGGAGGAGATAGAAGTTAAAACCAAACTGCTACAGAGATTACAAAGTGAAGAGAATGGCAGTAACATCAGTGAGATAAGAAGGGTAAAAGAGGACTTGAATCTCCTCCTGGAAAAGGAAGACCTTAGATGGAAACAAAGGGCCAAATGCAATTGGTATAAGCATGAAGATAAGAATAAAAAATATTTCCATGCTTGTGCCAACCAAAGAAGAAGAAAGAACTTCATTAGCTCAGTGTATGATGAAGATAACAAAAGAATGGAGGGCTTCTTAGATGTTGAAGAAACATTTAGAGCATGTTTCAAAAATTTGTTTCAGTCCTCAATACCTAGTAAGGTGGTTATAGAGGAATGTTTGGTAGGCATGGAAGCAAAGGTTTCTCCTGAAATGAATGACTCACTGATGAGAAGGTTCTCTAAAGTAGAGGTGGAAGATGCTTTAATGCAAATAGCTCCATTAAAAGCTCCTGGACCAGATGGATTTGGGCCATGCTTTTATTAGAATCATTGGGAGGTAGTTTATGAGGAAGTGTGTCAAGCTGCATTATCAATCCTGAATGGTAATCCCATGGAACCCTCTCTTAACTATACCTATATAGCTTTAATCTCAAAGTGTAAAGAGCCAAAGAAAGTAAGTGAGTATAGGCCAATAAGCCTATGCAATGTAATGTATAAAATAGTTTCCAAAACTATTTCCAATAGGCTTAAAAAGGTCTCTCAGTTATAATTTCTCATACTTAAAGTGCATTTCTACCAGGAAGACTGATGAATGACAGTATTATGGTGGCATATGAATTGTTACACTCTATGAAATCTAGAAAAAAGGGGAAAGTGGGTAACATGGCCATAAAGTAGATATGTCAAAAGCGTATGATTAAGTAGAATGGGTCTTCCTGGAGGCTGTAATAAAGAGATTGGGCTTCAATGAGAAATGGGTGGAGTTGATAATGAGATGTGTGAAGTCAGTATCCTATTCAGTGCTCATAAATGGTCTTCCTGGTTATAAATTATGGCCTAAAAGGGGCCTGAGACAGAGTGACCCTTTGTCACCCTGTCTCTTCATTATTTGTGTTGAAGGTTTGAGTACTCTTCTGAATTTTTATAAAAACTAGCAGTTAACAAGGGGAGTGCAAGTGGCTAGAGGGGCAGTAGCTAATCACTTGCTATTTGCAGATGACTGCATTTTCTTTGAAAGGGCTAAGATAGAAGAGTGGTATAGGCTTCAAGAGGTGCTAAAAAAGTAGGAAAAAGCCTTGGGACAATTTCTCAATAAGGAGAAGACATCAGTGTTTTTTAGCATTAACACTAGGGAAGAGGATAAAAAGGTGATAATGGAAGCTAGAAACTTTATAGTTTGTGGTAACTATGAGAAGTACCTGGGCCTTCCGACCCTTGTGGGAAGATCAAAATTCAATACTTTCAGAATTTTAAGGGAGAGAATATGGCAACAAATTTCAAGTTGGAAAAATACTTTTCTTTCCCAGGCTGGGAAATAAATACTGATTAAAAAAGTTCTCCAGGCCATTGCAACCTATACTATGTCAGTGTTTAAACTCCCTAAAAGCTTTGCCTTGAGATTAATATGCTTTTATCAAAATTCTGGTAAGGTAAACAACAGGGAGATAGCAGCATCTGCTGGAGGAAATGGGAAAAGATGGGGGAGCAAAAAAGAAATGGGGGTTTAGGGTTCATGGATTTGGAATCTTTTAACATGGCTCTCTTAGCTCAGCAAGGATGAAGGTTGATTAGAAACCCTATGTCATTAGTAGCTGTGGTTTTCAAAGAGAAATACTATTGACAGTCAAGTTTCTTGGATGCAAAACTGAGTTCTCAACCCTCATTGATTTGGAAGAGCATATGGCATGCTAGGCAATTGGTGAATGATGGTATAAGATGGAGAGTGGGTGATGGCAGCAAGATAAAAATATAGGATGAGAAGTGGTTATCCATTCTCTCATCTTTTTCTATACAGTCACCAATTTATGTTTTGCAGGCTGAGGCAAAAGTTGAGGAACTAATTGACAAGCAGAAGGGGGAGTAGAAGGAAGCCTAAATTCAAACAATTTTCTCTCTTAATGAAGCTGAGTAGATACTGAGCATCCCTTTGAGGAGAGGATTGGTACAAGACAAATTGTTTTGGAGCCCTTCCAAGAAAGGTGATTTCTCTGTTGGTAGTGCATACTTCTTGCAGCTAGAAAGACTAAAAAGATTCAAAGGTGAAAGTTCAAGGGAGGAGTTTATGGATGAAAGGTGGAGTAATATTTGGGATCTTACAGTGCCTAGTGCAACTAAAATGTTCCTACAGAAGGCTGGAAACAATTTACGGCCAACTAAGGAGAATTTGTTCAGAAGAAAGATAGTGACAGAAAAATCCTGCCCAATCTGTTTTGCAGAATCTGAAACCATTATGCACGTTCTTTGAGAGTGTCCAATAGCTAATGATACCTAGGCAGAAACAAGTTGTGGGGTTCAGAAGTGGAATAGAGAGGAAGTTGACTTCATGCTGTTGTGGGAGAAGCTAATGAACAAGCTGAGTAAGGAACAACTAGAACTTGTGACAGTGTTGTTTAGAAGACAGTGGATGAGAAGGAACTTGTTCGTGTTCGAAATGAAGGTAGTTTGTCCCAAAGCTCTACTGCAGAAGGTAAGTGAATCATTAATTGATTACAAGGCTGCTCAGGCTTTACAGAAACATGAAAAGCAGGGACAAGTTTGTGGAAGGGGTTCATTGAAATGAGAAAAACTAGACCCAGGCTCAGTGAAGATAAATTGGGATGTTTCTTTGGATGTGAATGGTAGAAGAATGGGAGTGAGAATCATTATCAGGGATGAGGAAGGGGAAGTTCTAGTTGCTGTCTGTGATCAAAAGAACCATGTTGAACATCCTATGGTGGCAGAGAGTTATTCTTTAAGGAGGCTCTAGAACTGTGTAGTGAACTTAACATTCATAATTCAATCTTTGAAGGTGATGCTAAATCTGTGATTATGGTAGTCCAAAGGGAAGTTCATGATCTATCTGTGGTGGGTTCTATAGTTGAAGATATTAAGTTCTTTTTTCATATGATACCTGATTGGCAATTTCTTTTTGTTTTTAGAGAGAAAAATACAATAGCACACACTTTAGCTAGAAAGGCTTTGAGTTTTATAGAAAAAACAGTTTGGATAGAAGAGATGCTAGAATTCATTGTGAATGATCTGGTTAGAGACAGAAGTTGTAATTGTTAACTTCTATCAATGAAATATTGAGGTTTTCTTTCAAAAACAAAAGAAAGAATAAAAGATGGACTTTCTAAAAGATCAATCGATAGTTTCTATGAAGAAAACATATTCTAAATATTTTATTACAAAAATAATAATAAATGAATATTAGTCAATGAAACATTATCGTCAGAAATGTGAAACATATATAGCTGTTTTAGTAATTTTATTTCTACGTGTATGTAGCACATTATCGACATTTAATTTTATATATAGTTATGCTTTTCTAATTTTCTAATTTTTTTTATTTTATTTTACATAAACGTTAGTACCCCCACTGTCGAAATTTGTGATTAAATGGATTATGTGACTGGAAGAGGACAACTTGCTTGGGAGAACAAAGTGGTTTTTTCTTTTGACAGCTGAGAACTGAAGGGTCTTCGTTTTTTGGATTGGACTGATCATGTGACTCGACGAGAGTAAAGTTTCTGCTGAAAAATTATGTGTTAATATAAATAGATATGTAATTTTTCAGAAAAAGAAACGCTCAAGGATTTTTGAACATCAAATATTTTTGAGTATTGAGGTGTTAAAACTTTCACATCGGTTTTTGTCATGTTGGGTTTTTCAACATCAAATGTTTATTGTCAACCCTTGTGGCGTATTGAATTTTGCCCTAGCTAGCGATGTTTTCAATGATGTGTTGTTCAATGGGTTTTCACCCAATTGTCCATTCCCAAAAACAGGAGACTAGTCCATTGTTCCTGAGTGTATGCCTTAAAGCAACCATGCAAGGTTGTTGCCAATTAGAAAACAAGAAAAGAAGATCCATGGAGAGGCCGATCAGCATTGTGCGTCTAAGGTCGAGCTTTTTGGAAATGGCCAAACCGGAGTACCACAACTTCTCAGTACGACAAAAAATACTTTCATATTTAGTTTTCTTGTTTTGATAGGGCGAGGATGTAGATGAATACCACTAATATTTAAGCCTTATTAACAGCTTCGAATATGTCCGAATACAAGATATTTTTATGTTTGTCGATTTTGCTTTAGTGAATTGAAAAGGCTTCAACCAAAGTTCTACCCTACCTTCTTCAGCCTCAACAAATGAATGCTGTTCTGATGAGTCAGCTCTTCATTTTGTTTTTGTTGCTACTTCCCTTTGCAAACTCGATTTTCTTCAACCTTTCATGTTTCCAATCAAATATGGATAACATATTAACCTTTGAGAATGATTCATTCACGGCTAGAGGAGTACTTGAACTCACAAAGAATCAACTCGATTACTCCCTCAATGGAAGTGTCGGTCGCGCCTCGTATGCTGAACCTGTACGCCTTTGGGATGCAAAGACAGGGGAGCTTACGGACTTCATCACCCACTTCTCTTTTGTCATCAACGCTTTGAATAGATCATTCAGTGGTGATGGGCTCTCCTTCTTCATTGCACCACTTGAGTCAAGAATCCCTAACAATTCAGGTGGTGGGTATCTTGGACTGTTTAGTCCCGAATCTGCTTTCAACTCCTCCTTGAATAAAATTATTGCAGTTGAGTTTGACAGTTTCCAAAATTCATGGGATCCAAGTAATGATCATGTTGGAATCAATATAAACTCCATTGTCTCTGCAGCAAATGCCATATTGGCACGGAGCATAAAGAATGGATCAATAGCAAATGCATGGGTTAGTTATAACTCAATCACCAAAAATTTGAGTGTTTTCCTAACTTATGCTGATAATCCAATCTTCAACGGGAATTCTAGCCTTTCATATACTGTCGATTTGAGAACTTTTTTGCCGGAATGGGTTAGAGTTGGTTTCTCCGCAGCCGCAGGTGATCAATCGATGGAGTTTCATACAATTCGTTCTTGGTCGTTCAATTCAAGTTTGGAGGCATAAGATGGAAATAAAAAAAACAGTTCAGTGCTTTGACGGGAACTTCTCTTCTAGTGTAGCACAACAAAGATCGAATTAATCAGAAACAACTTCAGTTTTGTTGTATGGCTGAAAATGCTCATTATAGCAGCAGTAGTAGAAACTTGAGTCAGCACAAGCACTACAAGTTAAATAAGTTAGCAAACTGGGTTAGCATAGTTATTAGTTGGAATCATTATGATCATGTAATAAATGAAATCTTGTGAAAATACATATCAATATATTGTTAGCACATAGGTAAATCCCAAAATATTCTAGTTTAGCAACTTGATCTTTTCTTCCTTCTCTTTGTTTGTACTTTAGAAATGAAAAAATCTCATAAACTGTCATTGCGTGGAGAGACAGAACAATAAACTTTTCTATAATGTACAATGTACGTAACTTTGGCCATCCAGAGTAACTATATGTTTAGGACTTAGGCTTATTAACTTTCTCAAAAACTAATTAATTTTATAAATCCATTGGTTGCAGAGTTAAAAGAATTAAGTTTTGAAAAAAAAAAAAAAACACACACACAAAGTACACACACATTTGTAGCACGAACAGTACTACTATTGTACGCGGTAATTGACGATAGAAATGATATGTATTAATGAAAGTGAATAATATTGAGACTAAACAAGAATTAGTAAAATTCTCTTTAATTAGGAGAACTAAATCGTTCTTTTCTTTCTAAGAATTGCTACAACCACAAAATAATTTCACAAAAGTAAACTCATAAACTGACATGGATTTATATAATATATTAGGTCTACTTTACAATAGAAGTAACTTTACAATTTGACATACCACATCAAGCCACATCAATTTGTGAGTTTATTTTTGTAGAATTTTTTTTGTGGCTAAAGCATTTCTCTTTCTTGATAGGAAAAAGAACTGAATTGTAACACCCTGTATTTTAATGTATTTTTATTGAATGATTATTTTTATTAATTCAAAATTTATTCTCTTGTTTTAAAATTTTTGAATTTTTAAATGGTTTAATTTTTATGAACTTGAAATTATATAAATTAAATTTGATATATTTCCTTAATATTAATTATTATGCATTTAAATTGTTCTTCATTTTAAATTAATTTATTGTGAGATTTAATTACTTTATTTTCATTTTATTATTACGTTTAAATTATATTATTTGACTTGCTGTTTTAAAATCTTTTTCGTTGGATCATTTTTGTGACCCAAGATGTGAGGATTGGACCTCATTTCTTTCCTTCCATTTTTTTTCTTTCCTCTTTTTATTTCTCCTCCTTTTCTTTTTCCCTCCATTTCTTTTTCTCCTTTCTCTCTCCCCGCACGCGTCACCCCCTCTCTTCTCTACCCCATTTGTTTTTTTTCTTCTCCACCCACAGTGTCGCCGTGCGCCGCTTGTGTCCGTTACCGCCCCTACCGTTAGCATCCCCATCGGCCGGCGACCCCACCTGCCAAATTCCAGCTCCTCTTATTCCGCCATTCTCCTCCACGCACAGCATCAAGTCGCGGCCTTCCTTGTGCTCCAGCGCCGCCGTCGCGCCACCTCTAGCCACCATTTCTTCACCACTTCATTATCGACCTCATAGCAACCTAATGCACCCATCCTTAGCCCCGATCTACCACTGGTGAAACACATTCATCAACATCTCCGTTTTGAGCATTTTGGCCTTAACCCGCCCTCTACGCCGCCACCCACGGCCAACCACTACCACCACTGGCTTCAACGACATCCCTAAGCCCTACACTATCAATCTCGGGTCTTGGTTTGTTCCCGTTCAAAAGTGGATTTTTGAGACCCACGGCTACAGTGCATTTTGCACTGTCCCGTTGTTGTGTCATCACTTTTAGCACCTCTGTGACCTTTCGAAAATTTTATTATAGCACCGTAAGTATTTTTTCCAAATAACTTTTGTGATTTAAATGTATTTTTACACTAACTCATAATTACTGTGAACTAGTTTGATTGTGCCCGACTGAGTCCGAGGAGTAAGAAGGAGTTGGTTGGATTGGTTGATAGAGTTATTTGTGTGATTGGTTTACGCTGGGATTTGTTGGTTGTTTCTGGTTTAAATATTAGTGTTTTAGCATTTGACGTTGGTTATAGTGGAGATTAATGAATTTAGAAAGGGATGATATTTAGAGTTGAGAGAATTTTAAGTTTTTATTTTTAGGAATTAAAATGGGCACTTCAGGTGTAATATGAGATTTATCTGTTCACTGGAAATTTATTTAAGTTACATAAATTTTTATAGGTGACGAATGACAATTGTTCAGTACCGTTATGGAGAATTTCTGAATAAGTTAAGAGACCCAAGTAAGCGGGATTTCTATACTAGATTTGCATAAAAAGAAATGAACTGATGTTGGTTTATAAAAATGTGCATGTTGTTTAAAAAAAAAAAGTGAAAAACAACCTCAGTATATGTTTTGCATTCACTCATGAGATACGTATGAAAGAGAAAAGAAATGTTTTTGACATAAAATGTGTAGACACGAGTAATATTTGACAAGTTTCTGAAATATGCAAAAGAGCGAATATGATTTCATTGAGATTTTTATGCATGTGGTATGAAATGATTTAGATCTGTTTTTGATCAAATGGAAATGATATGAATATGTTTCGCACGTGTTTTGATATGATATGGATGTGATAAAACTTTGGCATACTTACCTGTTCTGAATCTGATTCTGAATATGGTTATGATATGATGATACTGGTTCACGTGATATGGTTGATACCAACATGATATGAGTGCACCCACTTTGGAAACAAAGTGGTTTTTTACGTGTTCTTTCCTGTATATACACTCAGGGCTCTGAGATTGAAAAAGGAGAAGTTTCACCATATGATACTGCCTGGTTTGGCCACTGGGGATAACATAACGCTATCACGGGGGTTAAACATGGTATATGATATGATAAGATGAAGATGTTCAGTTATGTTATGCCAAAACATTTTTTAATATGAAACAGATATTTAAATATGAACAGTTGGTTTTCAAATATGAAAATGGTTTTTGAATACAAAAAAGATCTTTGATTATGAAACGGATATTTGAATATGAACAGTTGGTTGTTGGTTATGAAAATGGTCATTGAATATAGAAAGTGTCTTTAAATATGAACAATAAATTTTTGAGTCTGAAAAGTCGCTCTGATTTTCTGATAACACGCTTCCGAGATCTACATATAAAAATGAAATGTTTTATTTCTGCATACGGAACTTTCTAAAAAGGCTCATGTTTACATACTAGTGTATGTTCTCTGCTAATTGAGTTGTTGATAACTCACCCCTTATCTTCATATATTTTCAGATGACATTGATTACCCAGCCAGGTGTCAGGAATAGAAATTGAAGCTTGGTTATATATGGATGGAAGGTTGGATACCTAAGAGTACCATTATTAGTAGAATGATTTAACTTGAGTATTTGAAGTACTTTATGTTGTTTGGACCTATTGAGACCTAAAGATGTATCGTTTAATTTCGTTGAGGTTATTGGGAGATTGTAGACACTCCTTTGGTTTATGTTTTTATAATGATGATTTATGGAGTTTGTATTATGGTTATTTAGAAAATATGAGTTTGTGTGCTAATCATGAATTCCTTGGAGTTTTAAGTGCTTAGAGAAACAAGTTTGTAAGTGACAGGTAATAATTCTCTGACCCTTCCAGATACGGGGCGTTACATGAATGATCTTCATTAATGTGGTGGCATGGATTAAATGGACTGGTTAACTTATATAAATGGTATTTTTAGACTAAATTCGATAAACTTAGTAAATAAAAAAAGGGTCGTAAATTAAGTTTTAGACTTTAAAATGGTTTTAACTTTTAAGCAGCTTGAACGTTAAATTAATATAGTATATGGGAGGAATAAATAATATTATATATGCAAAATCGATAGTTCTTAAATTTTATTTGAAAATTAGTAAAACCCATTGGGGTTTTTAAAAATCAAGTTTATGAATGATGAGGTGTTAAGACTTACGCGTCGGAATGTTAAACAAATTGGTCGTCTTTACACCGATTCATTGTAGAGTCAACATTATTCTGATTGACTTAGAAAGGAATAAGAAGAGAAAATCGTAAATAAAAGCATTATAATGATGTGCCGTGTACCGCGTGGTTGTTTAATTTGCAGGCAAATGTCCATTAATCCGAGAGAGACGAGACTGCAGACTCCATTGGACCTGATCAATATCCATGTTTAAAAGCAATCAATTAAGGACAACGTCGGTCAAGATTAATAATATCTTTTGACTCTGGCCAGGGGCATTATAAGCAGCAGCTTGAGTGCAAAGTTCGTAAGATTCCTGCATGCATGAGTATTCACACTATCATGCATGAACACCATATATTATTTGAGGGAAATAAAGAAAAAAAAAAAAAAAAAAGCGATAACGTCAATGAATTTATGGCGACACTCAATTTGATTATATTTGCAGTATGATCCAAATTTTTTCTCAACCCCTTGTTTTGATTCATCTATTAATTATCAAAGGTCATCAAGGAAAAAAAAAATTGGAGAGCAGCAGTCTCAGAATATGAAGTTGTTGTTGAGGAATAATTCTATATTACCTGTGGATAAAGTCTTAGACATGTTTATAAGGAATGAACAATTATCGATCTCTTGTAAAATCGATTTTATAAGATGAGTTAACCTTAAGAATTTCATCCGTTTCTTTTTTTTTTTTTTTTTACGGAAGGGCGGCACCTTCTAAATTTTATTCAAAAAATAAACGTCACAATACAACCAGACACCAACTCTTAGCATAAAAACCAGGCACTAACCCAAACCAAGAAAACCAGCAAACCTGCAACTAACGACCTCTAAGAGGCATAACAACAAACAGTTAGCCTCTAAGGCCTAAGAATTTCTTCGGTTGTCATTTATGCATGTTCGGAAGAGTAACATGAGTAGAGACACAACTCTTTTACAATTCTATTTTAATTCGATGACATTTATATAAAACAACGATGCTCTTACAATTTTATTTTATAAAAATGCCCTCTTATTAAAACAGAATTGCAAAAGAGTTGTATAAATCAGTTGTAAATATAAAAGAAGGGCGGGAGGCTCAAGAGCTATGATACCCACATGTACTCGAGTATTTTGGAAATGGCCAAACCAAGAGTGGACCTGCTCACTACAAAGGCGTATTGTATTCGAGGGCGAGGATGTAGATGACATTCTTAATGAATACGACTAATTAAGCCATATTGTACCTTGGAATAGTCAGAACACTTTAGGACAGCATCCAACCGGCTTGGTTTTTTAGCATATATAACACAACCTTTTTCTGTTTGTCGTATTTGCTTTTGTGAATTGAAAGGCTTCCATCCCCTCTTCTTCCCTCTGTCTTAGTTTGTAGAGTTTTCGATTATTCTACAAAACATGCTCTACATATAATAGTCCAAGCAATAAGAAACCATATATATAATAAAATAAGATTAATTTTGGATGCCTGGATTGGAGTAGAGATGAAGCAAACATATATCAAACAAAAGGCAATAAATATTGCAGCAACCTCCTCCTGACCCAAACATTGGCCTTTTCCTCCAGAAAGTCGGCATCAAAGTGATTCAGATAGAATATCCAAACGAGTAATGTTAGATATAGTTATGAGTTATGCAAGCGCTGCATACTCTTTCTGAAAAAGAGATGTTCACGTGGGTTCCATATTTACTCATTTTCTTCAAAATGAGTATGCGTTGTTTGCGCAATCTATGGTTGTATCTAACAATGCTCAGATGACATATTTGGGTGAAATTTGCATTCATGATCATTTTTATATATTTGCATACGATCAAGTGCTCTGGATTGTGGCCCAAAGGTGCGACTTCTACTATGTCACTAAACAAGAAGTCAAATGATCTTGCTAATGAGTTGTTATATAATTGCTGTATTAGGCCCCGTAATTTAGATGAGCCGGCCAAATAGTACAGACGACGACAACCGAACATGATTCCATTCGAATTTGTAAAGTTAAAGACATAAAAATTATATAATGAAGATTAGAAGGAAAAAACAAAGCTATGAAATAGGACAAACATACGCGGTTTGAACTACTCCTTGAAGGCATTTGGCATCAAACGGACCTTAATTCAGATCTCCATCTCTATGCATGCATCCCAACCATGACTATCTTCAACCAAAGTTCTTGCCTTCTTCAGCCCCAAAAAATGAATTCTGTTAATCAGACCTTCATGATTTTCTTTTTATTGCTACTTCCTTGTGCAAACTCAGTTTTCTTCAACCTCACTAGTTTCCAATCAAATATGGATAACATGATAACCTTCGAGAAGGATGCATTCATGGCTAGAGGAGTACTCGAACTCACAAAGAATCAACTCGATGACTCCCTCAGTGGAAGTGTCGGTCGAGCCTCGTATGCTCAACCTGTACGCCTTTGGGATGCGAAGACAGGGGAGCTTACGGACTTCATCACCCACTTCTCCTTTGTCATCAACGCTTTGAATAGATCAATGTATGGTGACGGGCTCTCCTTCTTCATTGCGCCACTTGAGTCAAGAATCCCTAGCAATTCCAGTGGCGGATTTCTTGGACTATTTAGTCCTGAATCCGCTTCCAAACCCTCTTTGAATAAAATTGTCGCAGTTGAGTTTGATAGTTTCCGAAATTCATGGGATCCAAGTGATGATCATGTAGGAATCAATATCAACTCCATTATCTCAGAAGCAACTGTCTCATGGTCAAGTAGCATAAAGAATGGATCAACAGCTAATGCATGGGTGAGTTATAACTCAACCACACGAAATCTGAGTGTTTTCTTAACTTATGCTGATAATCCAATCTTTGGTGGGAATTCTAGCCTGTCATATGTTGTTGATTTGAGAACTATTTTGCCGGAATGGGTTAGAGTTGGCTTCTCCGCTGCAACAGGTGATCAGTTTGTTGAGTTACATACAGTTCGTTCTTGGTCGTTCAATTCAAGTTTGGAGGCAGATAATGGAAAAAGGAAAAACAGAGTAGCGTTAGCGATTGGTTTGGCTGTGGGTTTGGGTGTATTGGGTTTTGGATTAGGTTTACTCTGGTTTTTCTATTGGAGAAAAAGGGCCAATGATCAAAGAAAAAAACATTTGAGTGGTGACGTTTGCATGGATGATGAATTTGAGAAAGGAACTGGTCCAAGGAGATTCACTTACCGTGAACTTAGCCGTGCAACAAATAACTTCGCAGAGGAAGGGAAGCTTGGAGAAGGAGGGTTTGGAGGCGTTTACAAGGGATTGTTAAGTGAATCAAATACAGAAATTGCTGTTAAAAGGGTCTCAAAAGGATCAAAGCAGGGAAAAAAGGAGTACATATCAGAAGTAAGAATCATCAGTCGTTTGAGACATAGAAATTTAGTTCAACTCATTGGTTGGTGCCATGAACAAGGTGAATTCCTCCTCGTGTACGAGTACATGCCCAATGGAAGCCTTGATTCTCATCTCTTTAGAGGAAAGATTATGCTAACATGGCCAGTAAGGCATAAAATAGCCCTTGGATTGGCTTCTTCTCTTTTGTACCTTCATGAAGAATGGGAACAATGTGTGGTCCACCGAGACATCAAGTCAAGCAATATCATGTTGGATGCAAATTTCAACGCTAAGCTTGGTGATTTCGGTCTTGCAAGGCTTGTAGACCACGAGCTGGGCTCGCAAACAACTGTTTTAGCAGGCACCATGGGCTACCTAGCCCCAGAGTGTGTCACCACTGGCAAGGCTAGTAAAGAGTCTGATGTCTATAGTTTTGGGGTGGTTTCGCTTGAGATTGCATGTGGAAGAAAGCCAGTAGAACCAATGGCAGAACCAACAAAGGTAAGGCTGGTCGAGTGGGTATGGGACCTCTATGGAAAAGGTCAAATCCTTGAAGCTGTTGATAAGGGTCTATGTGCTGAATTTGATGAGCAGCAAATCGAGTGCTTGATGGTCGTTGGCCTTTGGTGTTGTCATCCGGATTCTAATATCCGACCCTCTATAAAGCAAGTTATAAATGTTCTCAACTTTGAGGCTCCTTTGCCCAGCCTTCCATCAAAGTTGCCTGTGCCTATGTATTTTGCGCCTCCAATGGATATGTGTAGATTCTCTTACACATCATCTGGTTTGACTGGATCAGTCACAGATCAAACACGGGGTTCATCTAGCAGTGGTTCAACTTATTCTTCTACTACGTCAGCCGGCTCTGCAAAAGCTCTTCTAAATTCAGGAAAAATGTATCGGTAGTTTGCTTCTTATGTTAGACTTTACAAATTTGAAATATGTGTTTATTCCTAATACTCTTTTACTTTTAAAGCATAGATATTACATCATAAAACTAAGGTTTGTGCTTGTACTAGTACTGGAGGTGTGTACTACTTTAATTTGCTTGAATTATTTCCTTCCTAATCATACACTTGCATGATCGTTGAATTTGCTATCAAAATTTGTATTCCTAACTCTTGGTGCTAGATCCTATTGGTATTTAGTGTATGTTACCATAATATGCATTGATCCATTTAATTATACCGGTGTTAAATGGGTTGATTGGACAGAACACATACATGCAACTTATTTCACTAAAAAAATTATACTAAAATAAAAGGACTAGAATATAATTAAGATTTTTTTATATATTATAGCTTGATAAGAGGTACTACCATGTGTAAATTTGGAGAACTTTCGCCTGTTGTTTTGTACTATTTCTTTTATAAATTTGACATTGGATAGTTAAACAAGTAATGTCGAGTGAACCCACTACGCAACCTGGATATTAAAGTGCTTGACATTTATTTAAAGAAACAAATTCTAATCCAGCTAAATAGCTACTTTGTGGTGCCCCCAATCCCCCTTATATAAATACACGGGGATCGAGACGCCAGGATGGTGACAACACGGTCACACATCCCAACGAAGTGCCAGTGTGTGTACATGCAACAGTGTACAAATAAAATAACGCAGCGGATAGTCAACTAAGTACCAGAATTTATTTACAATCAAACATCAATAAAAATTTAAATAGCAGTTATACAGTCATCCATAAAATAATTTTATAATAGTTTTGAAATAAACAAACGAGTGATCCAAGATCACTCCTCAGGCGGAGCCGTCTCCTCAGGCTCGCCCTCCTCCTCCACATCTGCATCAAAATCTGCGTTACCACAAAATGGTATCGCAGGTAAGTATGACCTCAAATAACAACGTAATATAAAATGTATTAAATGCAACTAACATGCATGCACATGATGAAATATGCATTTTTCCACAAAACATCATTTTCCTCGAAAATGATAATTTTCCAACACACGCCAAAATCCCATTTGGCCCAAAATATCCGTAAAACATTTTCCCAGAAAATGATTTACCCAAAAACCAACTCGCACTATTTTCCCAGAAAATAGTGCATTAATTCCAAATGCACCATGCATTATTTCCATATGCACTATGGCCTCCCCTATGGACCATCCGCACGTCCTGGCTTCGTAGCGGTGCTCAGTTCCGCGCCCAGCGCGTACATGGCCAAGCACCCACACTACGCAACGAGCGATGCCCAGTTCCGCGCCCAGCGCGTACGTGGCCAGACATCCTCTAGTCCCCGCCAGCAGAAGGACCACGGAGTCGGCACGAGACCATCTCGTCCGATCCCATTGTCACCCGGCGACAATCCAGGGGACGTTACTCAGTATATTCCGCTCCCGAGTAACCAGAGGAGCTCCACCGAGTTAATACCCCATCTCGGCTTGGGGTCGTGATACACACGCACCAAAAATATTATCACATAAAATCATAGCTTTTCAAATCACATGAACATGAATGCAATACACGAAAACCCAGTTTTCTTTTACAAACATGATCATGCATGAAATAATGAAATGTACATGTACCAACACAATATCTAACATCCATCAATGAACAATACCAACAAATCCAACCAACCCATCAACAACCAATATCCAATTCAACCAAATCAACCAAACAACTCCAATCACAAATCCATCCGACCCCGAACTCCTCGGACTCAGTCCGGCATGCCAAAAATACAGTGAAATGGGTTAGTGCAAAAATACATTTAAATTACGAAAGTTCTTTGGAGAAATACTTACAGTGCAATATAATAATTTCCGGAGGATCACGAATCTGCAAGTGGTGATGTCTGAGCAACACCACAGTGTAAAATACACTGTGGCCGTGGGTCACAGATACCCACTTTTCAACGAGGACAAACGAAGACCCAAAAATGGTAGGGTAGGGCCTAGGGAGGTCGGTGAAGCTAGTGGTGGTGGTGGTTTGCCGTGGGTGGCGGCGCAAGGGGTGGTTTTAGGCCAAAATGCACAAATCGGAAATGGGCTTGGTGGGGCTTCACCGGTGACAGATCGGAGGTGGGGTTGGGTCCAATGGGTTGCTAAGAGGTCGAGAATGAAGTGGTAGGAAGATGGTGGCCAATGGCGGTGCGACTGCGGCGCAACGGCGGAAAGAGTGCCGCGGCTTTGAAGGGCTACTGGTGGTTAACGGCGGCACGGATGGAGGTGAGGTTGGTGGGGTGAGGTCGCCGGCGGTTGGGGAAGCTAGCGGGCTGGGCGGTGAAGGCCACCGCCGGCTCACGGCGGCGCTGGCGTGAAGGTGGCCCGCGGCTTCGTGGGGTGCGTGTGGGCTACCGGCGGCGAGGTAGGGGCTGAGATTTGGGGAGTGAGGTCGCCGGAGGGAGGGGGAGCTGGTCGGCCGGGCGGTGTCGCGCACGGCGGCGCGACGGCGGCGGGCTGGGCGGTGAGGAAGAACGGACAGAGAGAGAGAGAGAGGGAGAGGGAGAGTCGCGCACCGGGGAGGAAGCCAGGGAGAAGAAAAAGAAAAAGAAAAAAAAGAAAAGAAGAAAAGAAAAAGAAAAGGAAAAGAAAAATAGAGGGAAAAGAAATGAGGTCTAATCCTCATAACTTGGGTCACAAAAATGATCCAACGGAAACGATTTCAAAACCTCAAGTTAAATAAAATAATTTAAACGTAATGGTAAAGTCAAATTGAAATAATTAAATCCCACAGTAATTAATTTAAATATTAAAAGCAATTTAGATGCATAACAATAAATAAATATTTGGAAAGCACATAAAAATAATTTTCACCAAATTAAAATCATAGAAATAAACTTACTAAAAATCCAACCAATTTAAAATAAGAGAATAAATTTTAATTACATAAAAATAATTCCTTCGGTAAAAATACACTAAAATACGGGGTGTTACATACTTTGTCCCTAACTCAATGTGCTTAAAAATTCTTAACCTTTGCATTAAAACTATTGTGTCATTTTTTTATGGTAAAACTAATATAGTAGGCAAAAGATCAGAGGGGAGGATTGCAATTGATTCCCTTAATTTCCAACTGAAATTCTCTTTCTCAGAGAAAAGAAAAATCCCCTTTCAATCACTCATGTTGGTGATCTGATCGGCTTGTCTCATCTCATCTTCCCTTCTCCTCCATCTATCCTTCTCTTCCACTTTTCTTTTCTTCTTTTCTTTTTTTGTTTTCTATGTTTTTCTTTTGTATTGAAGGATATTAAAAGTCAAATTTACACTTGTTATAACACCACGTATTTTAGTGTAATTTTAATTGAAAGATTTTTTTTATTAATTCAAAAATTGATTCTCTTATTTTAAGTTTATCCAAATTTTAGTTGGTTTATTTTTATGATTTTTAATTTGTGAAAATTATTTTGATATGCTTTCTTAATATTAATTATTGTTATACATTTAAATTGCTCTTTATTTTAAATTAGTTTATTGTTGGATTTAATTATTTTATTTTCATTTAATCACTACGTTTAAATTATTTTATTTGACTTGCTGTTTCGAAATCTTTTTCGTTGGATCATTTGTGTGACCCAAGATGTGAGCATTGGACCTCATTTCTTTCTCTCACTTTTTTCTTTTTCCTTTTTTCTTTTCCTCTTTTTCTTTTCTTTTCTCCTCATTTTCTTTTCTCCTCTCTCTCTTCTCTCCTGTGCGCGAGGCTCTCTTTGTCCCCGTCCGTGTGCCGTCCACCCTGCACTGCCGTGCGCCGCCCGCCGCCCGTGTGCGTCACCACCCTGCCTTCGGTTTTCTTCCCCTCCGGCTGACGACCTCACCCTCCGGTTTCCAGCTCCTCTCGCACCACCGTGAGCCCTCACGCACGGCTTAAAGCCGCGGCACCTCTTTTGTTTGTGTGCCGCCGTCGCACCTCCGTTGGCTGCCATCTTTTCACCACATCACCCTCGACCTCCCAGCAACCTAAACCACCCATCTCCAGCTCCGATCTGCCACAAGTGAAGCTCTACCATCTACTTTTCCGATTTGAGCATTTTGGCCTCCAAACACCTCCCACGCTGCCACCCACAGCCAACCACCACCACCATTAGCTTCACCGACATCCCTAAACCCTTCCCTAGTAATCTCAAATCTTCGTTTGTTCCGGTTCAAAATCTTGCATTTTGAGACCCATGACCATAGTGCATTTTGCATTGTTACGTTGTTGTACCGTCATTTCTAGCACCTCCGTGATCATTCGAAAATTATACTATAGTGCTGTAAGTATTTTGCCATAGCACTTTTGTGATTTAAATGTATTTTTGCACTAACTCATTTTATTGTGTGTTGTGATTTGTTGTTAGTTGTTGGATATTGTGTTGTTTCTGTATATTGCATATTTGCACGCATGTTCATGTTTGTAAATGAAAATTGAATTTTCACATTATTGCATACATGTTCATGTGTATTTTATGAAAACTAGGTTTTCATGTGAGAAATGGATTTTGGGTGCGTGTGTATCACGACCCCAAGCCGAGATGGGGCATTATCTCAGTGGAGCTCCTTTGGTCACTCGGGAGTGGAATATACTGAATGACGTCCCTGGATTGTCGTTGGGCGACAACGGGATCGGACAGGATGGTAACGTTCTCGAGCCGACTCTGTGGCTCCTCTGTTGGTGGGGCCTAGAGGATGCTTGGCCACGAACGCGCTGGGTGCGGAACTGGGCATCGCTCGTTACGAAGTCACTTGCATGGTCGTTACCCGTGGTGTGACAAAGGGAGACAGGGTGTGCGGATGATCCCTAGGGGAGATCATGGTGCATACGGTAAAAATGGATTATTGGACTTTTTTCTGAGAAAATAGCGTGTGTTGGATAAAATGATTTTGTGAACTATTTTTTGGGAAAATGGTGGATTATTGTTTTGGACCATTTTCAGGGAAAATGGCGGGAAATATTTTTATGGATATGTTTTGGGCCAAATGGGATTTTGGTGTGCGTTGAAAAATATTCATTTTCAGGGAAAATGATGTTTTGGGCATAATGCATATTTCATCATATGCATGCATAATTGTTGGTTGCATGAATGCATTTTTATTCTCGAGGGTTGTTTGGATTATACTTACCTGCGGTACCATTTTATGGTAACGCAAATTTTGATGCAGATGAGGCTGAGGCTGAGCACGAGGATTCGGCTCCGCCTGAGGAGTGATATGGGATCACTTGTTCTTGTATTTGGACTTGTATTATATTTTTCAAGATAACTGTATAACTCTTTTTAAACGTTTCACTTAAGTAAATTTGTATTAAAAATTCTGGTACTTAGTTCACTTACTTAAATTATCCGCTGCATTATTCATTGTACACTGTTGCATGTACACTCACTTGGCACTATCGTTGGGATGCGTGACCGTATTGTCATCATCCGGGTATCTCAATTCTCGAGTTTCCGTACATGGGTGTCGGGGGTGCCACAGGTGGTATCAGAGCAGTTCAGCTCTGGGTAAAACCACATGTCTCTTAGGTGTGGTACTAGAAATTTTAAAAGTGTAAATTGAAATTATTTAATTTAAAGTATGTTGTTTTTATTGGTTTTATTTAATATCGAGGCTCGAACGACATGGTCTAGGTGAACTCTATGGAGTAAGAACTCAAGTCGCAACTGAGGAGGGGAATAGTTTTAAATCGCTTAAGATAATTGAGGTCTTAGGTTCTGTAGAATTTATGTAATGAGTCTATGGGGTAGGAGGTTGTAAGTTCAACGAACTTCAAGGTTAGATTTATGAGAAGTTCATCTAAGGTTTGTGGCCCTATAGTTTTTAGGAAATAAATTTTTTGGATTTAAGGTGGTAGGTTCAACAAGCATTTGAGGGATTACCTAGATTAGAAGATTTCAATCTTGCCGACTTTGATAAGCAGTTTGATAACATTTAGGACTTTAGAATTTACAATCTTTATAAGGTGAATGTTTTAGATTTAAGGTCATCGATCTTGAGAATTTCGGGAAATAATTCTTATTTGGTTTATGATTTTAGAATTGTAGAGTTGAAGGGATGAATTATAATAGGATTTGAGTTCTTAGTTTTGTAGACTTGGTACGCTAGCTTGATCTATTCTAGCGATTGATTAGTCGGTAACCATTAAAATATGATTGATCAGAGTTGAGTTACTGATATGAGAATTTTTCAAGAAAGAATTTATTTGGAGATGGAAGGTAATGATCTAGTTCGTGTATTTTCTGAGGATTAAAGATGTTGATCTACTTCAAAAAATGATTGTTTTTAGCTCGAGGTTATAGTGACAGGTTAAGAATTTAATCCATATCAATTTTAAGGATAATAGATGGTGCGGATTTAGGAAATGATTCTTGTTGATTTCAGGGATATAGGTCCAGATCATAGAATGGTAATGATGGACCACTTGCACGTTTGGAGGATTATTGGTTTTGGCTAAGGGTGCATGAGATCGATGCGTAGTAGTGGAGAGTGTGTATGCATTTCGGAGACTATAGGTCCTAGTCTCATTTTTAGCTTGGAAGAAGTGGATTTGGTAGGTGTTGAAGAGGAATAAATACAATAGTATTAAATTCAAGAGACCTTGGCTTTGAGTTTTTGATGAGTTGATCGAAGTGTATAGTCGAAGCGGGTTACTCAATGGAATGATGGTTGGCAATAATTGTTGTGATTATCTACAGGAATTAATTATGACTTGAGGTTACCTAGGAATTTAAATTTTGAGACTATACTTTCCTTTGGAGATTGAGCTTCCAGTTGGTTGAATTAAGGACATTGTTATTTAACTTGAAGAGAGATTGATGGGTCGTCATGTATGGTGTATAATAAGATCTTGGAAGTTGAAGCTTAGGCATCAGCGGTGGATAATATGATCAAGTATGTGAGTTAATAAAGCATTAGGATCCATGGGTGCTTTGCAATGGCTTTTGATGAATTGAAGATTTGAGCAGTATGACTTGCCTTGAGGTTTAATAGTGATGTGCTATTGAAGGAACTAGTCGTGGTAATACTAGCTTATAGGAGTAGAAGTAGGTGGGTGAGTTACCAAGAAGGTTTTGATAATGTTTTGATGAAGTCAATGGTGGTTCGTAGTGAGTTTAGTCACTGCTAGATTAGATGATATTCAGAATTAAGAAGACGAGCTTTTGGGTTTAGGTTGTTGGATTGAAGTTTATAGGCACTCTTATTGGTTGGTCGGGTTGGAATCGAGCATTCTAGGGTATGTTCCTTATCTTAGATGAGACAGGTGTATTTTGGGATGATATTACTTATTTTTAATTTGGGATGCTAAAGTTGATTGATACTGGTTTTCTGTCAATGATCATGGATGTATTTTGTGGAATATTGATTTTGATTAAGACAACTAGAGGTCATTGAGGAATATGAGTGATAACTCGTGGTTTTGGGAAAGTGAGTACTTTCTACCAAAATGTGGTAAGAGTTTTCTGGTTAGTAGGTATGGAGCCACCTTATACTCGATGGTGTCTTTTTTTTTTATGATGACAAATTTTATGCATGTGACAAATTATCAGAGTGCGCATCAGGAGCATGATATTTTGGTTGGAATTAGGAGTTCAAATTTTGTGCTGATTTTAAGAAATGAGTGGTGACTTGAATTTTTGAGACGATGCTTGTAGTTGGGGATTAATTACTCAGTTGGACCAATTATGTTATTGATGGTTAACTTTGGAAGTGTCCATTAGGTTACCAAAGATAGAATACAATAAAGGTTTAGAAGTTATAGCATAGGAGTCGATTGAGGTTAGCACATATTATTGTATGAAGCTATTAATCATTGGAATTTACTAAATTTTGTATTAAGGTTCTTGTGGAAAATGAGATTTTGGATAACATAGCCACCCTAGGAATAATTGGCGTGATGTGCCACTGGGGGACTAATGCGAGTATGATGAATATCGCCATGTTTATTAAGAAATGTGACACGTGCCTTCATGTTAAGGCTAAGCATCAGAGACTTGATGGTAAACTTCAATCTCTCCTTATTCCTAATTGGAAGTGGGTTGACACTTTTATAGATTTTGTAGTGGGTTTGCTGAGGACCCCTAGTGGAAAGAATTCGGTTTGGGTGATTGTTGATCGGTTGACCAAGAGTGCTCATTTCTTGCCCATCAACAATACCGACTCATTGGAAAAGCTGACCCGGTTGTATGTCAAAGAGATAATGCATTGGCACGGAGTACTCAAGAGTATTGTGTCAGATCGGGACTCGCGGTTCACGTCTCATTTTTGAAAAAGTTTGCAGGCAGCTTTAGACACTAAGTTGAAGTTTAGTACTACATATCACCCTCAAACTGACGGTCAATCAGAGCGCACTATTCAGACTCTTGGAGATATGTTGTGGGCTTGTGTCATGGATTTTCAGGGGAGTTGGGAAAATCATCTGCCGCTAGTAGAGTTTGCTTATAATAACAGTTTTTATGCCTCCATTTAGATGGCCCTGTATGAAGCTTTGCATGGAAGGAAGTGTAGATCACCTATGTGTTGGGATGAAGTTGGCGAGAGTAAATTAATTGGGCTTGAGATTTTTCAAGAAATGAAAGATCAAGATCGGTTTATAAGGACTAAAATGGTGGAAGCACAAAGTCGTCAGAAGAGTTATGCAGATATGAGTAGAAGAGACTTATCCTTTGAGGTAGGTGATTGGGTTTACCTCAAAATCTCTCCTATGAAAGGCGTTAAGCACTTTGGTAAGAAGTGAAAGATTAGTCTGAGGTATGTTGGCGTTTTTCAGATTGTAGAGAAAGTTGGGCTTGTTGCTTATAGGGTTGCATTGCTGGACTATTTTGGGGAAGTTCACGATGTGTTTCATGTGTCGTCATTGAAGAAGAGTTTTGGACAGCAAGAGTCACGTTTTGTCTACCCTGAACACATTCAACTTTAGCCTAACCTTACTTATGAAGTTGCCCCGATGTAGATCGTGGATTGGAAAGAGCAAAGGTTAACGTCCAAGAAGATATCTTTGGTGAAAGTGTTATGGCGCAATTTGTTGGCTCAAGATTTCTCTTGGGAGAGAGAAGCCGACATGACGGAGCAATATCCGTATTGTTTGATTGACCCTGGCGGTATGTTTCTTAAGTCTGCCCTTAGCCGAATCTTATTCCTGTCCTAGTCTTAATGTTTGACCTTGCCAATTTCGAGGACGAAGTTTTATTTAAGGGGGGAGGATGTAACACCCCGTATTTTAGTGTATTTTTAATTGGAGGATTCTTTTTATTAATTCAAAAATTGATTCTCTTGTTTTAAGTTTATTGGATTTTTAGTTGGTTTATTTTTTTGATTTTTAATTTGTTAAAATTATTTTGATATGCTTTCTTAATATTAATTATTATTATGCATTTAAATTGCTCTTTATTTTAAATTAGTTTATTGTTAGATTTAATTATTTTATTTTCATTTAATCACAACGTTTAAATTATTTTATTTGACTTGCTGTTTTGAAATCTTTTTCGTTAGAACATTTGTGTGACCCAAGATATGAGGATTGGACCTCATTTCTTTCACTCACATTTTCTTTTTCCTTTTTTCTTTTCCTATTTTTCTTTTCTTCTTCTTTTATTTTCTCTTCATTTTCTTTTCTCCTCTCTCTCTCTTCTCTCCCACACGCGAGGCTCTCTTTCTCCCCATCCGTGCGCCGTCCACCCTGCGCTGCCGTGCGTTGCCTATGTGCGTCACCACCCTGCCTCCCGTTTTCTTCCCCTCTAGCCGACGACTTCACCCTTCGGTTTCCAGCACCTCTCGCACCGCCGTGAGCCTCCACGCACTACTTCAAGCCGCGGCACCTCTTGTGTTTGCGTGCCGCCGTCGCATCACCATTGGCCGCCATCTTTTCATTACATCACCCTTGACTTCCTAGCAACCTAAACCACCCATCCCCAGCTCCGATCTGCCACCAGTGAAGCTCCACCATCTACTTTTTCGATTTGAGCATTTTGGCCTCCAAACACCTCCCACACCGCCACCCACAGCCAACCACCACTACCATTAGCTTCACCGACATCCCTAAATCCTTCCCTAGTAATCTCAAGTCTTCGTTTGTTCCCGTTCCAAATCTTGCATTTTGAGACCCACGGCTATAGTGCATTTTGCACTGTTATGTTGTTGTTCCACCATTTCTAGCACCTTCGTGATCTTTCGAAAAGTATGCTATATCGTTGTAAGTATTTTCCCAAAATACTTTTGTGATTTAAATGTATTTTTGCACTAACTCATTTTATTGTGATCTGGTTGGTTATGCCGGACTGAGTCCGAGGAGTAAGGGGTCAGATGGATTGGAGAATGGAGTATTGTGTGTTGTGATTTGTTGTTGGTTGTTGGATATTGTGTCGTTTCATGTACATTGCATATTGGCACGCATGTTCATGTTTGTAAATAAAAACTGGATTTTCGCATGATTGCATACATGTTCATATGTATTTTATGAAAACTGGGTTTTTATGTGAGAAATGGATTTTGGGTGCGTGTGTATCACGACCCCAAACCAAGATGGAGTATTATCTCGGTGGAGCTCCTCTAGTCACTCGGTAGTAGAATATATTGAGTGACGTCCCATGAGTTGTCGCTGGGCGACAACGGGATCGAACGGGATCATAACGCTCTTGTGCCATCTCCGTGGCTCCTCTATTGGCAGGGGCTAGAGGATGCTTGGCCACGAGCACGCTGGGCTTGGAACTGGGCATCACTCATTATGAAGTCACTCGCACGGTCGTTACCTGTGGTGTGACGAAGGGAGCCAGGGTGTGCGGATGATCCCTAGGGGAGATTATGGCGCATACGGTGAAAATGGATTATTGGGCTATTTTCCGAGAAAATAATCTGTGTTGAATAAAATGATTTTATGTGAACCATTTCCTGGGAAAATGGTGGATTATTGTTTTAGGCCATTTTCACTGAAAATTGCGGGAAATGTTTTTATGGATATGTTTTGGGCCAAATGAAATTTTGGCGTGCGTTGGAAAATTTTATTTTCGAGAAAAATGATGTTTTGGGCATAATGCATATTTCATCATATGCATGCATAATAGTTGGTTGCATTAATGCATTTTTATTTTCGATGGTTGTTTGTATTATACTTACCTGAGGTATCGTTTTATGGTAATGCAGATTTTGATGCAGATGATGCTGAGGGTGAGCCTGAGGATTCGGCTCCGTCCGAGGAGTGATATGGGATCACTCATTCTTGTATTTGGACTTGTATTATATTTTTCGGGATAACTGTATAACTCTTTTTAAACCTTTTACTTATGTAAATTTGTATGAAAAATTCTGATATTTAGTTAACTTACTTAAATTATCTGCTGCATTGTTCATTGTACACTGTTGCATGTACACACACTTGGCACTATCGTTGGGATGCGTGACCGTATTGTCATCATTCAGGCGTCTCGATTCTTGAGTTTCCATACGTAGGGGTCGAGGGCGCCACACTTGTCCGTCAAGTACCATTGCGTTTCACACGCCCAACCTCCTGATTTCTTGTAGGGTGGAGCAAAAATCTAAAAATCCAACTCCACTCCAACTCCGACAAAATGGAGTCGAAGTAATTTTTTTTTTCAAATTTTCAGCCGGAGTCAGACGTGTCATTGGACTGGCTCCAACTCTGACTTTATGCTCTGACTCCGACTTTACGCTCCGACTGCTAATCGAACTTCGATATTGTACATATGTGTTGCCCAAATGACTAACACAACAAGGGGTGAATTGGGTTGTTTTTAAAAATCTGCAATTATAAATTAAATACATAATATAAAATATGAACAAAATACAAAGCAGCAGTAAATATAAAGAGTGAGGGTAAGAGGAAGCAAACTCAGTATTTTAGGTACCCATATGTCCCTAATAGTCATTGTATGTTTTCTTCTAATGGGACAAGCATGATAATTATGACCATTTCTATTACAAAAATTGTAGATAGCATGTGACATATACAAAGAACTTGAGTGATTGTAATAATATCTTTTTTTGAAAAATTTTTTTTTATCAAAAGAATTTTGAATACTGGACTTTGATTTAGAAGGACTATCAAAGAAGTTTTTATAAAATTTGTATTTTTGTTTTGGCATGTATCGCAAGTCTACCTTGTCAAAAACACATCTTTAAATATCAAGAAGTTTTGAGTCACTTTCTTTTTCAACTCAAAATTTTCATCTTTCAAAATGATGTTTTCTTTTCTAAAAATATCAATTTCGTCTGTTAGAGAAGAATTTTTCTTTTTCAAAGTAGTATATTTTGATACCCAATTTCTCAAGTTCCTCATATACCTCTTCTAAGACATCTTTCAATTCCTCATATGAAGGATTTTCAATATTGTCAAGATTTGTTACCTTAATGTCATCTTTAGCCATAAGACAAAGATTTGCAGATTCTCCATTGCTTGCTTCATTGTCTGATCTCTTTGAATCATCATCTCATGTAGCTTTCACTGCTTTTGCTTTCACTTTGTCATCACTCCTCATCTTCATCACTTTCGCTTTCATGAGGAACAACTTTAAGTGTCAAGCTCTTTTTTGGCTTTCCTTCTTCTTCTCTTCTTTTCAATGTGTACTCATGGGTAGTAAGTGATCTGATGAGTCCATTTACTTCGAGTTTCTTAAGGTCTCTAGCTTCAAGAATCGTTATTACTTTTGATTCCCAATGTTTTAGCAGAGAGTTGAAAATTTTTCTTATTATCTCCACGTTGGAATAGACTTTGTTGAGAGCTGTCAAGCTGTTTATGATGTAAGTAAAACGAGTGTATATACTAGAAATAGATTCTTCATTATTCATTTTAAACATTTCGTATTCATAAGTAAGAATATAAATTTTTAATTCCTTGACTTGCGAAGTTCCTTCATAAGTAACTTTCAAGTTATCCCAAATTTCTTTTGTTATCTTGCAAGTCATTATTCTATTGAACTCATTTCCGTCGAGAGCATTATATAGGAGATTTATAGGCGTTGAGTTCAATGTTGTAATTCTATCATTTTCACGATCGAACTCTTCTTTTTCCTTTTTGACCTTCACTCCACCAACAAATTTTGTTGGAATATAAGGTCCACTTATAACGCATCTCCAAATTTCTCGACCTTGAAATTGAAGGAAAATTATCATTCTACCTTTCTAGAATGTGTAATTGTCTACTCAAAATAATGGAGGTTGACTGCTAGATTAGCCTTCACCAAATGTAGCTGTAATATTGGCCATAAGTTCTTAACTTAAAAGATAGTTAATCTTATAAAAGTAGCACTTGCTTTGATACCACATGTAGCCCAAATGACTAACACAAGAGGGGATGAATTGGGTTATATTTAAAAATCTGCAATTATAAATTAAATTCACAATATAAAATATGAACAAAATACAAAGTAGCAGTCAATATAAAGAGTGGGGGTAAGAGGAAGCAAACTCAGTATTTTAACGACGTTCAGCCCCACTACCTACGTCCTCACCTCAAACTACCCCTTGAGGATTCCCAAATTCACTATCTAATATCTTTCAAGTGGAGATAGAAACATATTACACCTTTGAGCAATACCGCTACAAAGAATCCGTATAAAACACCCTATACACTTGCAATCACCTTACATGTGGTGATTCAACATATATTCACTGTGTAGAGCACCTTCTATACACACAAGGGTTACACACATCATTTTACTGATACAAGAGCTAATTGTAGGTAGGTTATCAGAAAACACTCCTGAATGAGTGGAATAAGAACAATACAGCGCAAACTATATTTTTCTTAAAATGAACAAGGGTTAAGACTTAATGCTTAGATAAGATAGATTGAAAATTTTGAATGAATGTTGTATGCTCTTGTTGTTGTATGCATTGTTCTGAATTTAAAGAATTCAAATGAGCTACTAATAGGCATATGAGACTTGATTTTCAAATTTAAAAAGATTCACATGTCAAAATGGAGCATCACTCATTTTTCAAAATTTTTAAATAAAAGTTTTTTCCTTTTTGCAATTGTCAAAGATATACATCATTTACCTCTTAAATATTTCAAACATAATCTTTTTACTTTTCACATATGACAAAAGGAGCATGATTTGCTTTTCAAAATTTTCAAACAAAATCATCTTCCTTTTGCTTATGTCAAAAAGGGCATCAATCACTTTTCAAAATTTTCAAACTTAATCTTTTACTTTTCGCATATAACAAAAGGAGCACTATTTACTTTTCAAAATTTTCAAACAAAATCATCTACCTTTTGCATATGTCAAAAATAATATCAATCACTTTTGAAAAGTTTCAAACAAAACATGCACATGTGAAAGATAACAATCAATCATCTTACAAAAATTCAAATTTCAAACTTTTAATATTCAAATATGTAATGCACATGTGAAAAGTGCAATTTGATGCTTTATGAGAAAATATTAATTTTGAGCCTTAATCCAATTTCAAATTTTATCATGAGATGTACAAAATTACTCTAAGAGCTTTATTTGTAAGGTTGTTCCATTTCTTGCTTGCTTGATTCGTTGATGTGTTTGGCTCTATTGTATAGACAACTTGAGCTTGAAATTCCTTTATGTTTGAATTCATTTGTTATCATCAAAATCTATATGTAAATATATAATTATATGAAGTTTGAAATCTTGGGTTCAACAATATGTTATAAAAATATATATTTATTTATATATTTATCATATATACTAGTAGTTATATAACTATAACTTACATTGTTAAATTCAATAATATACTAGTATGAGCAAATTATTATAAAATAATATATTTATATTATAATATAAATAGACTAATGATAGTTTAATATATGTAAATATCATAGTATTACTACCATACATAATCAAGTATAGAAATAAGTTAGACACTAGTATTTAAATAAGTCTAATATAATAAGTTAATAACACATATACTAATTTGCTAAAGTATAATAACATGTAATACTAATGTATAATAACATGTAATTAGATACTATAGTATAAGTATTGTATAAAAATAAATTAAACACTAGTATAAAAATAATTAATAAGTCTAGTGTAGAAATAAGTCATAAATAATTTAGACACTAGTATAATATAATAACATATAATTAGACACTAAAAAGAATATGTAATATTATAGTATGATAATATGTAATTAGACACTATAGTACATGTAATGCCCGGTTCCACCACCACCACCCCACTGAGTTTTTCATCATGTCAAGCACCCCACACTTTTCCTCTTTCGATGGAACGTCATTATTATTTGACCATTGAGGAAGAAAACCGAGAGGAAGAAAGACATCTTCCCACATTATGCCATCTTTGCACCATGAAATAACAAGCAAACCGAGAGGAAGAAAGACAAACTTATGTGCGTCCACTCCTCCACACAAGTACAACCTGTGTGCGCCTTCCAACCCAAGCTTCACCGTGCATAGCCCACCGAAAGCCACAACAACGCCACCTGTTTTACTTCATCGAAAACAGGGTAACCACTTCAGCCCCCAGCTCATTTCGGGAGTGCTACCCCTCAGCACCAGGATAGCCCCGACGTACAGATAGTGCCATCGAACACCCTAAGCCACCTAGCTAGCCGCTGCCCTCACTGTGAGTCCCTCTCTCGGCTTGCTCTCTTTTTCTCTCTGCCCTCTCTCTCGCTCATCTCTCTTTTTTTCTCTCATGCTCAGCTGCGCAACGTCGGCAGCTTCGTCACACCACCCTCAGCCAGTTTCCGCCGTGTCTCTCTGCTATGACGTTAGAACCTTGCTAAATATCATCTTCCTTGCGGGTTGGTTGTATGCAGGAAGAAAAATGGATGAATATGCAAGTTGCGTGTGAGAGTAAATGGATGAGCACAAGACGTTCGATAAAAAGCAGTAGAGCCACACCATTCATTGATTGAGGTCCTTCTTCGAGGGAGGACCAACCTCCATACAAGAAAAACTTCAAGCTACAAATATTCTAGATGATTCCTCTCAATGTCCTCTCTGCTCTCCCTTATACCCAATACAATGCTGATAGCATCTTTCATAACAGAAAAGAGAAATAACGATACAATAACAATTAAAAGCAACAGTACTAAAATGACAAACCAAATCAAAACGCACAACTTCAATGCCAAAAATGCAACGCTTCAACTAAAATAGACACCCAATATTTTTATTTCTCTCAGCTTCAAACGACAACGTATCTCTTTAACCCACACGACGTCGTCTCTTCAACAACAACCCACTACGAACCAAAACACTTCAACACTTCAATGCTCACACTTTAGCACTTCACTTCTGTAAGTCCACTTCAGTTCATCTTCACTTTTTAGATCTAGGTTTTCCCTTGTTGTCGCCAAAACCATGACAACCTCCCTTCCTACAAAGCACCTTGCCCACAATGTGTGGGTAAAGGGTTTGAAGCCTCCACAGAAGTTCCCAAATGTTTTCTTCCTTTGGTAGACCCATCCATTTCACTAAGACCTCAGTCATAGCTCTATCCCCTTGTTTCCTCATGCGCCTCTCAATAATTTCCTCTAGTTCGGGTTGCACTTCTCCCATGGAATCCGTTTGAGGTAGCGTAGGTAGAGCTTGTACCTGTACTCCCAGATGTTTCTTCAAACATGACACATGAATAGTTGGATGAATCCACGAGGACTCTGGCAGCTTCAAACGGTAAGCCACTTTACCAATTTTATTTTCTATTAGAAAAGGCACATAAAATCTTAGGGCTAATTTCATGTTGTGCCTTAATGCTAGAGTTTTCTGTCGGTAGGGTTGAAGTCTAAGATACACCCACTCACTCTTTTCGATTTACCTTTCAAGTCTTAGTTTATCTGCATAGAACTTCATATGGTGTTGGGCCTTTGTTAAATTGCTCTTCAATAGATTAATGATCTGCTATGTCATTAGCACTAGTGCCCAGTACATAGGATAGTAAGGTTGGGGGTGGATAACCATACACTGCCTCAAAGGATGTTAATTTAGTGGTTGTGTGGTAGATGGTGTTATACCACCACTCAGCCATAGTGAGCCACTGTGACCAAACCTTTGGTTTCACCCCTCCATAACAACGTAGGTAGCCTTCGATACACTTGTTTACAGCTTCAGTCTAGCCATCAGTTTGGGAATGGTAGGCTGAATTGTAGTCAAGGTCAATCCCTTGTGTTTGAAAGAGGGCCCTCCAAAAGGAACTCAAAAAAATGGGATCACGATCCGACACCACAGATTTAGGAAATGCATGAAGCTTAAATACATGTTTCATGAATTCTTCTGCCACTACCTGCATAGTGTAAGGCTGTGCCAACGCCATGAAATGGGCATACTTCATGAAACGATCCACCACCACAAAAATCACACATAATCCCTTGGACTTAGGTAGGCCCTCAATAAAATCCATTGATATGTCTGACCAAGTTCTTTTAGGAATGGGCAGTGGTTGTAACAACCCTGTGGGGTGCAAAGTCTCATACTTCATCCTTTGGCATAGATCACACTCCCTTACTAATTTTATCCCTTTTCATACCCTTCCAGTAAAAATCTCTTTTAGCCCTTTGGCAAGTCTTTTGATAACCCGAATGGCTTACTTGAGGATTGTGGTGTACATAATGTAAAATTTTTGTCTTGAATTCAGAATCTGAGCTCAGAAATATCCTTCCTTTTTTAGGATCAAACCTTGCTGCAGCGTAAACCCCTTAGGGCAATTTAAATTAGAATTCCATTTCTTTAGCAACTCAGCCATCTCAGGAGACTCTTGGTAATTTTGTTTTAATTCTTCAATCCAAAGGGGTGTAGGAAATGAGATCATAGCCGAGTAACCAGCCTCTTGTAATTCCCCCTCTTTCCTTGAAAGGGCATCCGCCACTTTATTTTCTTTACCCTTTTTATACTCAATAACAAAATCATACCCCATTAGCTTGGTGATCCACTTTTGTTGGGCCTCAATTCCCACCCACCGTTCTAACAAGAACTTTAGTGCTTGTTGGTCAGTTTTAATGATAAAAGGCTGCCCAAGAAGGTACGACCTCCACTTTTGTACAGCCGTCACAAGAGCTAATAATTCATTTTCATACATCGATAGTAGTAAGGCCTTGCCCTTAAGAGCCTGGCTTAAGAAGTAAACAGGCTGCCCAAACTGCATTAACATTGCCCCTATCCCCTTCCCACTTGCATCACACTCAATCACAAATGGCTTGCTGAAATCAGGAAGTTTTAGGATCGGTGGGTGGGAAACAGCTTGTTTTAATACTGTAAAAGCCTTTCTGGCCTCCATGTTCGAAGAAAAAGAGTTTTTCTTGAGTAATGAGGTGAGTGGAGATGCGATAAGACCATAATTCTGGATGAATTTCCAGTAGTATCCCTTGATCCCTTGGAATCCTCGTAAGGCCTTCACATTCTTGGGCTCGGGCCACTCTACCCTAGAAACAATCTTAGAAGGATTAGCCATTACCCCCTTATCATAAACAATGTGGCCCAAATAGTCAACTTCATCGACCGCAAACCGACACTTGATTTTTTTGCATACAAGCAGTGTTGTTTCAACATATTTAACACTTCTCTTAAGTGACCCACATGCTCCTCCCTAGATTTATTGTATACCAAAATGTCGTCAAAGAATATAGGCACAAAGTTCCTCAAAAAAGGTTTGAAAATATCATTCATTAACCCTTGGAATGTGGCTGGAGCATTGGTGAGGCCAAAAGGCATCACCAAGAACTCGTAATGTCCAACATGGTACGGGAAGTCGTTTTAGGAATATCACTAGGTACCACTCTCACTTGATGGTAGCCCGATCTTAAATCGAGCTTGGAAAAAATCACCGAGCCAAAGAGTTCATCTAGCAACTCATCGATAATGGGAATAGGAAACTTTGCCTTTACCATTTCCTTATTAAGTGCCCTATAATCCACGCAAAGCCTCTAACTACCATCGGCTTTACGAACCAGCAAAACTGGGGAGGAAAAGGGGCTAGAACTGGGTCTTATCACTCCTGATCTCAATAACTCAGTCACAATCTTCTCAATTTCAGTTTTATGGTAATAAGGGTATCGATGGGGTCTATTTGTTATGGGTTGAGTTCTCTCCTTAAGGACTATTTGATGGTCATGAGTACGAGGTGGTGGTAACCCTTGGGGTTCTTCAAATATTGCCTTAAACTCCTCTAACAATTCAAAAAATTGTCTTTCCACCAATTCATAATTTCCCTTAACTTCCCCCTCACATACAATCTATAAAAGAATGCCCTTCCCTTTAGCCAAAGTTGCCTTCAATAACTTTTGGCCATCCTCGACAACCGAGGAATTCGACTACAATCCCTTGAACTCAATGGTTTTACCTTCGCACATAAAGGTCATTAGGAATTTCGAAAAATCCCAAGTTATGGGGCCCAAGGTCTCTAGCCATTGGACTCCAAGTACAATGTCACACCCAACCAAATCCAATAAATGAAGAGGAGGGTTTAACATGTTACCTTGCACCTTTAACTAGGTTGTCCTACAGATTCCTTCACTTCTAAGACCTTGGCCATTTGCCACTCTAACTTTCAAGTTCACTGAATAAGCAACAGGCAGCTGCAATTTTGCTGCCAGGGCTGAGTCTATAAAATTGTGGGAGCTGCCTGAATCCACTACACTACAACAAATTAGGTCTTTTAGAACGAAAATTTTCGTCCCAAAAGACTGGTATTTCATCCCAAAATATTTTTTGGGATGAAAAGAAACCATCCCAAATTCGTCCCTATAAAATTGTCCCAAAAGGTATTTTGGGACGAAAATGAAAAATTTGTTCCAAAAAATATCTTTTAGGACGAAATTAAGCTGGACCGTTCGATCGCGTTCGAACGGAATTTTTTTCTGGGATGATTTAAATTCGTCTCGGAAATTTGTTCGAACGCCTTAAATAACGTTCGAACCATGAGTAATTGTTCGAACAGGTATTTCATTGCAGGTCGATCGATACAAATCCGTTCGACCAAATACACATGAAGAAACATTCGAACAAAAAAATTATCGATCGAACGCAAATAGTGAATTTCCTGTTCGAACGGAGCATAATTTTTTACCATTCGAACTCTAACTTTCAATGTTCGAACGATTGTGTCCATTTTTATATGTTCGAACGTTTGATGAGAGTTTGAATGGTTATTATTTTTTTGGACAATAATACGAATTTAAAATCAAATAGATATTTATATTTCAAAAATACATTACAAATTGTTCAATATAAATGAAACTAATCTAATAATTCAGAACTAAATAAATAAAATACTAATATTACTAATAAAATTATTAGTACATTATACATAATTGTTCAATATGCAAAAACACTTATAATGAAATTTAATTGTTTGGATGCCTGAATTGTTGCATAAGCATCTGCATTTGAAGCTGCATCTGTCTTTGTTGTTCTTGCATTTGGAGTTGCATATCTCTTTGTTGATCTTCTTGCTGTTTTATGCGCATTTCCATGTCTGCTTGTTTCATCAATTGAGCCTCTAACTCCAGCTATTTTGCCATCAATTCTTCGACCCTAGAATTTGGATTCTCTAACGCAATGACAGTAGTGCTTGATGTTGATGAAGAGCCTGAAGACTTTACACAGCGACCCAAACCCCTCAAGTAACCAGAACGTTGACCCAGAACTTGTGTAAAAATTCAACATCACTTGTTGATGAATTATGATCTGATGCAGCTTCAGCACAAATGGCAACCATTTTATCCTACACACAACATATAAAATTAATATTGACAAAATAATTTAAATATGATTAATTAAAAGAAATTATAATACTTACATAATTCTCACGAGCATCGGGATGAGTCCACTCTCCATTACTATTAGTATGTGATGCAACATATAATTTTGTCAGATCATAATTGGTGTCTAACTCTTGCTACAAGAGACATTGTTAAGATATAAAGTCTATATTAAAAACAAACTACATAAAATAAAATAAAAAGAAAGTACATTACCAATTTTTGATATAGTCGATGGAAAGATCTTGAGCCTGCATGATGATGAATCTTTAACTTTGATCTATTCATTTTGTTTATAGAACTTCGCTCCTGCATAAAAGTTGTAAAAGTTAGTAAGTGAAAAATTACAAATATGACACATAAAGAATTCATTTAATTTACCTTATATGATGGATCCTCAAATATGTCGCAAAGTTTTCCCCATTCTTCAGCTCGAACATCCTGAAAAGGATGCTGGCATGCATCTTCCTTATTCTCGTACTTCTTGTAATGCTCGTGACATCTTGCCTTATACTTGCGGAATGCATTAGACATAAGCTCTTCGACAGTCCTACGCTCCTCTCTCAGACCAAAATTTAGTTCGAAGTCATCCTTAAAAAAGTATATACACAAAGATCATTTAGAATATTAAATAATATGAAAAAAAAATATTTTTATTTAAATATTACGTACCAAACAACGCTTCTTTATAAGCTCTTTCACATCTTGCGGGACTTTATGCCATGAACTCGTAACCAAAGGTGCATAAGTCCGTGTAAGAGCAACCACATGCGAAGCAAGCCAAGCTGCTTGTTGTCCCTCGCCTTCGGTATGTTCATCAGGAATGTTAACCTTAATTTTACCTATTTTACGATATTTCTCCAACGTCACTACTCTAGTAGTGCCTTGTCTGTGACGAGATTGTACGGTTATCTCTATAAAATAATATTAGTTATTTACCTTGTATCAATTATCATATATCTTAATTAAAAAAATGAGTATTAGCTATTTACCTTGTTCCTTAGAGTCAGTCTCTAATGGTGAGTCAAACGAAGATCTAGGAATAGGTGAAGATGGGATGCGAACTTCCTTCCTCTTTGGTGGCATAATTGCGAGATACTGTATCATGTGAACACAAAACCGATCAATCATCTGTATCGGTTTCATCTATAAATTCGCTCTCATCATCTGTAGATATTTCAGATGAGTCAACACTTTGATCAAGTGTCGCTTCAACAATTTCAGCCTCAATATCTTCCCTATGTAATGAGATCATCTCATACTGGCTCAAATCCACAAATAAGTTAATGGCAGGTTAACTCTCTTGGTATGCTTCTTGAGTAGAGGGATCATCTTCTTCTTCATCTTGTCCCTTCGCCTCAGGGATAACGTCAAAAATATTTCTAGGAGAAAACTTTTATACTAATTGCTATTGATTTCCTAACTGAGGATCGTCTAAATAGAATACTTGAGATGCTTGGGAAGCCAAAATAAAATGATCATCTTCATACCGATTTTTTGATGTATCAATACTCAGAAAATATTCATCCTGGCATTTTCCCATTCGAGGATTGCTTAAATCCCACAAATCACACTTAAATATATAAACCACAAGCTCTCCCACATATCTCATTCCAATTATATCTATGATAACTCCGTAGAAATCAATATTCTCTCCATCATGACTTAATTCGACAAGGACACTACTATTTTGTGTTTTCCTATAAAGTTCTCGATCAATTGTGTGATATCTACTTCCTTGAGAAATACATGCAGAATATCGAGCAGCACGCCTCGAAGGGCCATGCGCCAGTGCATATAGTTCGGCTGATATATCGTTCAGATTACTCGCATACATTTGTACAACCTACATATTAAATAAAGTATAAACATTCAACTGTTAACAATCTTCTGTATTTAAAATATGTTAGTGCAAAATTCCATCTGTATTATATTCATTACCCGTTGTTCGAACCATTTCGGGAACTCCTGTTCATGTCTCTGGTGTATATCATTTACTCCCAGTTCTTTTAGCACGTTAATATGATCACTGAAATTAAAAATTATCAACAATAAGCATATTCGATATGTTTGTTTAATAAGTAAATTCAATGATTAAATAACAATTAATTTGAACTTACTTCATGTGGCTCTCTATCTCTGGGCAATTATTTAGCATGTACCACTGACCTTTCTTGAACTCCCTTTCACACAAATCATAACCACGTTGAGCACCAAGTGGACGTACTTGTTGAGAAAATACAGAAAATCCGTTCCGTTGTCTTGCTTGGTCAACATCAAAGTTTCTTTCCGGCCGATCAAACCTTGTGTCAACGCCATGGAAGTTTTTTGAATAGAATGTATGCCACTCATCATCAATATATGTTTATGCAATTGATCCTTCTGGACGGGCCTTATTACCCACTGTGCGTTTCAACTTTCCAAGAAACCGTTCAATGGGATACATCCATCTATATTGGACTGGTCCTACAAGTCGAGCCTCACGAGACAAATGAACGGCTAAATGTACCATGATGTCGAAAAATGACGGTGGGTAAATACTTTCCAACTTACACAATATAATTGCAATTTCTCGTTCCATACGATCAAAAGCTTCTACATTCAATGTTCTAGCACATAAATTAAAAAAAAAAATGCACCCAACTCAATTAATGCAACATGCACATCTCTGGTCAAGAATCCACGGATACCAACAGGCAAGATACGTTGTAAAAATACATGACAATCATGGCTTTTTAGTCCAGTAATTTTTCAGTCATTTGTTCGCACACACCTTGTTAAATTCGAGGCATATCCGTCCGGTAATTTAATCTTTTGGAATCACTCGCAAAATGTAGCCCTTTCATTTCTTGACAATGTATACCACCCAATTGGCATGTAAACAGACGAACCACTTTGTTGCAAGTGCATTTCAGGTCTAATTCCCAACCGCTTTAGATTTTTCCGTGAGTTTATATTATCCTTCGTTTTACCTTCAATTGACATCAATATTCCTAACACGGACTCGCATATATTTTTGTCAATATGCATAATATCGAGACTATGTTGCAATTTTAACGTCGACCAATAGGGGAGTTCAAAAAATATACTTTTTTTTGTCCAATTGAACTCATTCGCACTTCGTTTTCTCTTCCGTTGTTTCTTATCAAAATCATTACTTCTGACATTAACAAACTGTGCAATAATATCTTCGCTAGACAATAATGGTGGAGGGTGCTCCCATTCAACAGTGCCTTCAAACATCGTACCATTTCCACGCCATCTATGGTCACTAGGTAAAAATCGACGATGATCCATGAAGTATAGTTTCCTCCCATACGTAAGTCATTCAGATTGGGTATGTTTGTTACAAGTCAGACATGCCAATTTCCCCTTAGTGCTCCAACCTAACAAGTTTCCATAAGCGAGAAAATCATTTATTGTCCATAACACTGCAGCATGCATCTTAAACGACATGCATGTTGATGAATCAAATGTTAAGACCCCATTCTCCCACAAATCTTTCAATTCTACTATCAGTGGCTGCAAGTGTATGTCTATATCATTTCCTAGTGATCTCGGACCTGGAATGAGCAAACTCATCATGAAATATGGATCTTTCATACACTTCCACGGTGGTAGATTGTATGGCATAAGTACAACTGTTCAAGTACTATGACTAGTACTCATGTTCCCAAATGGATTAAATCCATCTGTTGCTAACCCAAGTTGAACATTACGAGGTTCTTCAGCAAACCATGGGTGTTCCAAGTTAAATTCCTTCCAAACTTGTGAGTCTGCAGGATGTGACAAAACATTATCATTCTTGACTCTAGATGATGAGTGACATGTCATATCCACAGCCGTTGAACGTGACATAAATAACCGTTGTAATCTAGGTATCAATAGAAAGTGACGTAGAACCTTCCGCGGCACATTCTGCTTCTCGGTTGTCCATCTTGATTCATGGCAAATGGGTCACTCGTTCAACTGCTCATTCTCTCGCCAAAATAACACAATCATTCTTACATGCATGTATTACATTGTAATCAAACCCCAATCTATTTTTCAACTATTTTGCTTCGTAAAAGTTGCGAAGTAAAATATTGTCCGATGGAAGTGCCTCTTTAAACAGTTCAAGCAACATATTGACAGCCTTAATAAATATTCGGCACATGGATTTTATATGAAATAGTCTAACTGTAAATGACAACTTACTGTGCCTTCTACACCCTAGATATAACTCATGCTGTGAATCATTCCACAAGCGGGTAAAAGTGTCATGGCACAAATCATTTGAATTTGATGGATCTGTTCCACTTTCATCCATAAACATTCCCGCACCAATGTTACCCAGCATTTGTTCATCGATATCTTCTTTTTCATCTTGAAGTTCAAACGACATTGGATATTGTGGCGCCCCCAATCCCCCTTATAAAAATTCACAGGGATCGAGACGCCAGGATGGTGACAACACGGTCACACATCCCAACGAAGTGCCAGTGTGTGTAAATGCAACAGTGTTCAAATAAAATAACGCAGCGGATAGTCAACTAAGTACCAGAATTTAATTACAATCAAACATCAGTAAAGATTTAAATAGCAGTTATACAGTCATCCATAAAATAATTTACAATAGTTTAAAAGCTACAAACGAGTGATCCCAGATCACTCCTCAGGCGGAGCCGTCTCCTCAGGCTCGCCCTCCTCCTCCTCATCAGCATCAAAATCTGCGACACCACAAAATGGTCTCGCAGGTAAGTATAACCCAAACAACGACGTAATACAAAATGCATTAAATGCAACTAACATGCATGCACATGAAAACATGCATTTTTCCACAAAACATCATTTTTCCAAAAATGATAAATTTTCCAACACACACACACCAAAATCTCATTTTGGTCCGAATTATCCGTAAAATATTTTCCCAGAAAATGATTTACCCAAAAAAATCAACTCGCACTATTTTCCCAGAAAATAGTGCATTAATACCAAATGCACCATGCATTATTTTCATATGCACCATGGTCTCCCCTATGGACCATCCGCACGTCCTGGCTTCGCAGCGGTGCTCAGTTCCGCGCCCAGCGCGTACGTGGCCAAGCACTCACACTACACAACGAGCGATGCCCAGTTCCGCGCCCAGCGCGTACGTGGCCAGACATCCTCTAGTCCCCGCCAGCAGAAGGACCACGGAGTCGGTACGAGACCATCTCGTCCGAACCCATTGTCGCCCGGCGACAATCCAGGGGACGTTACTCAGTATATTCCGCTCCCGAGTAACCAGAGGAGCTCCACCGAGTTAATGCCCCATCTCGGCTTGGGGTCGTGATACACACGCACCAAAAATATTAACACATAAAATCATAGCTTTTCAAAGTACATGAACATGAATGCAACACACGAAAACCCAGTTTTCTTTTACAAACATGATCATGCATGAAATGATGAAATGCACATGTACCAACACAACATCCAAACCAACAAATACCAATCCAATCAAATCCAACCAAACAACTCCAATCACAAATCCATCCGACCCCCGAACTCCTCGGACTCAGTCCGGCATGCCAAAGAAATACAGTGAAATGGGTTAGTGCAAAAATACATTTAAATTATGAAAATTCTTTGGAGAAATACTTACAGTGCAATATAATAATCTTCCGAGGATCGCGAAGTTGAAAAAAGCGACGTTTGAGCAACACCACAGTGTAAAATACACTGTGGCCGTGGGTCACAATTACCAACTTTCCAACGAGGACAAACGAAGACCCAAGATTGATAGGGTAAGGCCTAGGGAGGTCGGTGAAGCTAGTGGTGGTGGTGGTTTGCCGTGGGTGGCGGCGCAAGGGGCGGTTTTAGGCCCGAAAAGTGCAAATCGGAGACGGACTTGGTGGGGCTTCACCGGTGATGGATCGGAGCTGGGGTTGGGTCCAATGGGTTGCCAAGAGGCCGGGGATGAAGTGGTAGGAAGATGGTGGCCGGAGGTGGCGTGACGGCGGCGCAATGGAGGAAAATGTGCCGCGGCGTCGTGGGTTTCGTGGGCTTCGTGGAGGCTAACGGCGGCACGAACGGCGGTGATACTGGTGGGGTAGGACGGCCGGCGGCTGGGGAGTCTAATGGGTTGGGCGGTGACGACCACCGCCGGCGGACGGCGGCGCTGGGAGTGGACAAGGGAAACGGGCGGAGGAGAGGGGAGGAGAGAGAGGGATCGCGCGGGAGAGGAAAAGAATAAGGAGAAAAGAAAAAAAGAAAAAAAAAGAGGAAAAGAAAAGGAGAGGAAAGAAAAAGAGGGAAAAAGAAATGAGGTCCAATCCTCATAACTTGGGTCACAAAAATGATCCAACGGAAACGATTTTAAAACCACAAGTTAAATAAAATAATTTAAACGTAATGGTAAAGTCAAATTGAAATAATTAAATCCCACGGTAATTAATTTAAATATTAAAAGCAATTTAAATGCATAATAATAAATAAATATTTGGAAAGCACATAAAAATAATTTTCACCAAATAAAAATCATAGAAATAAACTCACTAAAATCCAACCAATTTTAAAATAAGAGAAATTATTTTAATTACATAAAAATAATTCCTTCAGTAAAAATACACTAAAATACGGGGTGTTACATCCTCCCCCCTTAAAAAAATTTCGTCCACGAAATTGGCAAGGTCAAATATTGCACCAAGACAAGATCAAGATTCAACCAAGAGAATACTTAGATCATACCGACAAAATCAATCAAACAAGTATGGATATTGCTCCCTCATGTCGGCCTCTCTCTCCCAAGAGAAATCTTGAGCCAACGGATCACCCCACGCCACTTTCACCATAGGTATTACCTTGGACCTTAACTCTTGCTCTTTCCAATCTACGATCTGGGTCGGGGCAACTTCATAAGTAAGATTGGGCCGCAGTTGAATGCGTTCGGGATCCACAAAACGTGGCTCTTGCTGTCCAAAACTCTTCTTCAATGAGGACACATGAAACACATCATGAACATCTCCAAAATAATCTGGCAAGGCAACTCTATAAGCAACAAGCCCAACCTTCTCTACGATCTGAAAAGGGCCAATATATCTTGGACTAAGCTTTCCTTTCTTACCAAAGCGCTTAACCCCTTTCATAGGAGAGACTTTAAGATAAACCCAATCTCCTTCTTCAAAGGATAAGTCTCTTCTTCTTGTATCTGCATAACTTTTCTGGCGACTTTGCGCTTCAGTCATCTTCTTCCTGATAAACTGAACTTGATCCTTCATTTCTTGAATTAACTCAGGCCCAAGCAATTTGTTCTCGCCAACTTCATCCCAACATAAAGGCGATCTGCATTTCCGTCCATATAAGGCTTCATACGGGGCCATCTGGATGGAGGAATGAAAACTGTTATTATAAGAGAACTCAATAAGTGGTAAGTGATTCTCCCAACTTCCCTGGAATTCCATGACACAAGACCGCAACATATCCTCCAGAGTCTGAATAGTACGCTCTGATTGGCCGTCTGTTTGGGGGTGATACGCCGAACTAAACTTCAATTTAGTGCCTAATGCCGCCTGCAAACTCTTCCAGAAATGGGACGTGAATCGCGGGTCCCGATCTGACACAATACTCTTGGGTATTTCATGCAAACGCACTATCTCCTTGACATATAACCGAGTCAACTTACCCAACGAGTCAGTATTATTAACAGGCAAGAAATGGGCACTCTTGGTCAACCGATCCACAATCACCCAAATGGAATTCTTCCCACTAGGAGTCCTTGGCAACCCTACCACAAAATCCATAGAAATATCATCCCACTTCCATTCCGGAATAGGGAGAGGTTGGAGTCTACCAGCAGGTCTCTGATGTTCAGCCTTCACCTGTCGGCATGTGTCACATTTCTCAATAAACAGGGCGATGTCAGACTTCATTCCTTCCCACCAGAAATTCTTCTTTAAATCCCTATACATCTTTGTGCTTCCTGGATGAACCGAATAAGGAGCTGCATGAGCTTCTGCTAAAATTCGCTCTTTAAATTCAGAGTCTCGGGGAATCACTCTACGATCCCGAAACCTAAGAATGCCATCCTTATCCAAGCTGTAATGCAAGGGTCCTCTAGACTTTCTGACTCTTTTCCTGATAGCCAACAGATTAGGGTCCTTTCTTTGAAGAGTCTTCAATTCATCAAAATCCACTACTCGGACATCCAAGACTGAAGATAATAATTCTTCTTGCTGTGAACTCTCGATAAGAAGTCTCCTCATTCCACAAAGGAGAGAGTCCACATCTGAAGATTCCGCTTCATCCACTTGTTGTGACTTCCTACTCAAGGCATCAGCGACTAAATTTGCTTTTCCTGGATGATACTTGATTTCACACTGATAGTCGCTAATTAGCTCTAACCACCGTCTCTGCCTCATGTTTAGATTCTTCTGAGTAAATAGATGCTTCAAGCTCTTGTGATCAGTATAAACTTCACAGGCTTCGCCATACAGATAATGCCGCCAGATCTTAAGCGCAAAAACTATTGCCGCCAACTCCAAATCATGCGTGGGATAATTCCTTTCATGAATCTTCAGCTGACGAGATGCATAAGCAACAACCCGTCCCTCTTGCATAAGAACGCATCCCAACCCGAATTTGGATGCATCACTGAAAATCACAAATGGCTTGTGTGGCTCCGGAAGTGCCAAAATAGGTGCCGTTGTCAATCTTCTCTTCAACTCTTGAAAACTTCTCTCACATTTATCAGACCATACAAACTCAGTATTCTTCCTAGTCAAGGCAGTGAGAGGTCCTGATAGCCGAGAAAAACCTTCCACAAATCTTCGATAGTAACCGGCAAGTCCCAAGAAACTTCGTATCTCACGAACTGTTGAAGGGCGAGGCCACGACAAAACAGCTTCTACTTTACTGGGATCTACAGCCACCCCTTCTTGAGAAATCACATGTCCAAGAAACTTAACTTCTTCTAACCAGAATTCACACTTGCTCAGCTTAGCGTACAATTGATGTTCTCTTAATTTCCCAAGTGCCAGGCGAAGGTGACAAGCATGCTCTTCCAAATCTCGAGAATAAATCAAAATGTCGTCGAGAAACACCACCACAAAAGAATCCAAGAAAGGCCGAAACACCCTATTCATTAAATCCATAAAAGCAGCAGGGGCATTAGCTAACCCAAAAGACATCACCTTAAATTCATAATGCCCATACCTCGTCCTGAAAGCAGTCTTGGGCACGTCCTTATCTCTTATTCTCAACTGATAGTACCCTGACCTCAAATCAATCTTCGAAAAGATAGCCGCTCCCTGAAGTTGGTCAAACAAATCATCAATTCTTGGTAGAGGATACTTGTTCTTAATAGTCACTTTGTTAAGCTCCCGATAATCTATACACATTCGGAGAGTACCATCTTTCTTCTTGACAAACAACACGGGCGCTCCCCACGGTGAAGTACTAGGCCGAATAAATCCCTTGTCGACCAGTTCTTGCAATTGAGTCTTCAACTCTTTTAATTCAGCCGGTGCCATGCGATAAGGTGCTTTATGCACAGGAGCCGCACCAGGTTCCAAATCAATAACAAATTCCATATCGCGAACGGGAGGCAATCCGGGCAAATCATCTACAAACACATCAGGAAACTCGCCCACAACTGGAATATCTACTAACGACTTCTTCTCAGATGACGTAGACTCAACTTGGACCAAAAAAAGCATCTGCTCCACGAGCTATATCTCTCCTAGCTTGAATTGCTGATATAATTGTTGGTTTTGCCTTCAACTTACTTCCCGTGAATTCCACATAATCATCATCCGAGAGTTGAAAACCAATTACCCGACTTCTACAATCAATATTTGCTGAATATCGATATAGCCAGTCCATTCCCAGAATTATATCAAATCCCAGCAACTTGAATACAATCAAATCTGCATCCAGTGTCCTCCCTCCAAAATCCAAAGGACAGCCCAAAGCAACTTTAGAGCACCGCACCATCTCACCATTTGGAAGTGCCACTACTAGAGTTTGCGATAAAGGCTCCGTGACCAGATTACACATCCGTGCAAAAGTGGCAGACACAAAAGATCGAGACGCCCCAGAATCAAACAAAGTACATGCATAGAAATCATATAGGCGAACTCTACCTGAAGCAAACACATCCACCAGACAATCCCAAATAATCCAACCATAACAAATATTAAATCAAATTAAAATAATTAAATGCATACCAGTAATAACCCCAGCATCGTGGGTCTCTGGAGCTCCGTAATCCACATCACCAGGGGTCACTGCATAAACCCGAGCTTGTACCAACTGTCTCTGGTTGCCCCTTCCTCCTCGTCGACCTCCTCGCGCTCCTCGCGCTTCTTGTCCTCCTTGAACTTGACCAGGACACTCCCGAGCAAAGTGACCCGGCTGGCCACATCTAAAACACTGAATTCCTCTCTGGCCACACTCACCCTCATGGGCTCTATTGCACCTGTTACAAACTGGAGCTCGACCTCCAGCACGAGCACCGGTGGTCGTCTGCGGACGGGCACTAGTCCTTTGCATGAACTTATGAGGCGACCCAGAACTACTCCCTTCGCCAAGGTAACTCCGCCTTTTCTGACCCGGAGGGGAACCTGCTCCAAAACTGTTTTCCCGCTCTGCAATGCTGGCTAAATCCACTAACTCTTGAAAGTCCTTAATCCGAAGGCAGGCCACTTGTTTACGTACCTCATGGCGCAAACCCTCCAGGAAGCGCTCGACCCGCAACTCCTCCGTAGAAATGAGGTGAGGAGCGAACCGTCCAAGCTCCATAAACTTTCTTGCATATTGCTCCACAGTCATGCCACCTTGGACCAAATTATTGAACTCCCGAGCCTTTTGCCTTCTCACTGAAGCAGGAAAGAACCGGTCATCGAACTCTTTCTTGAAACGCTGCCAAGACACAGCAGCCAAGGAACCCAACTCCATTTCTAATAATGTCCGCTTGGTCTCCCACCAATTTGCCGCTTCACCTTGCAGCATATAACTTCCATATAATACCATCTGAGCCTCCGTGCATCCACAAACTTCAAATGTTCTTTCCAAATCTTGAATCCACCTCCTAGCACGCATTGGGTCCTCCTCCCCAATGAAGGCAGGGGTCCTATGCGTTAGGAAGCGCTCATAGGGATACCCCACTTGGGCTCCCCTACTTGAATCTCCCTGCGGCGGTCGGAAATTCTGTTGAAGAAATTCTGTCATTCTATTTAATGCTCTTGCCATAGCATAATTTCCATCACCTCTAGGTAACTCATCTTCAGGCACCTCAGCTTGCCTTCTTGGTCTCACCATAATCCTGTCATAGAACATTCTCCAACCCCGCTTAAATCCATATAATTTATACTCAACCAAAAATAAACAATAATTAAAACGATAAATAAAATAATTTAAATAACAACAATTAACATAAAATGACATAGCAACAAACTCATAATATAAAATAAATAACTTAACTTAGATAACTTAAAATTTTTTTTTTTTTTTTTTTTAAATAAAAATAATAAAAATAATTTTCTGGTACTATCCTAAAGGACATGTGGTTTTACCCAGAGCCGAACTGCTCTGATACCACCTGTGGCGCCCCCAATCCCCCTTATAAAAATTCACAGGGATCGAGACGCCAGGATGGTGACAACACGGTCACACATCCCAACGAAGTGCCAGTGTGTGTAAATGCAACAGTGTTCAAATAAAATAACGCAGCGGATAGTCAACTAAGTACCAGAATTTAATTACAATCAAACATCAGTAAAGATTTAAATAGCAGTTATACAGTCATCCATAAAATAATTTACAATAGTTTAAAAGCTACAAACGAGTGATCCCAGATCACTCCTCAGGCGGAGCCGTCTCCTCAGGCTCGCCCTCCTCCTCCTCATCAGCATCAAAATCTGCGACACCACAAAATGGTCTCGCAGGTAAGTATAACCCAAACAACGACGTAATACAAAATGCATTAAATGCAACTAACATGCATGCACATGAAAACATGCATTTTTCCACAAAACATCATTTTTCCAAAAATGATAAATTTTCCAACACACACACACCAAAATCTCATTTTGGTCCGAATTATCCGTAAAATATTTTCCCAGAAAATGATTTACCCAAAAAAATCAACTCGCACTATTTTCCCAGAAAATAGTGCATTAATACCAAATGCACCATGCATTATTTCCATATGCACCATGGTCTCCCCTATGGACCATCCGCACGTCCTGGCTTCGCAGCGGTGCTCAGTTCCGCGCCCAGCGCGTACGTGGCCAAGCACTCACACTACACAACGAGCGATGCCCAGTTCCGCGCCCAGCGCGTACGTGGCCAGACATCCTCTAGTCCCCGCCAGCAGAAGGACCACGGAGTCGGCACGAGACCATCTCGTCCGAACCCATTGTCGCCCGGCGACAATCCAGGGGACGTTACTCAGTATATTCCGCTCCCGAGTAACCAGAGGAGCTCCACCGAGTTAATGCCCCATCTCGGCTTGGGGTCGTGATACACACGCACCAAAAATATTAACACATAAAATCATAGCTTTTCAAAGCACATGAACATGAATGCAACACACGAAAACCCAGTTTTCTTTTACAAACATGATCATGCATGAAATGATGAAATGCACATGTACCAACACAACATCCAAACCAACAAATACCAATCCAATCAAATCCAACCAAACAACTCCAATCACAAATCCATCCGACCCCCGAACTCCTCGGACTCAGTCCGGCATGCCAAAAAAATACAGTGAAATGGGTTAGTGCAAAAATACATTTAAATTCCGAAAATTCTTTGGAGAAATACTTACAGTGCAATATAATAATCTTCCGAGGATCGCGAAGTTGAAAAAAGCGACGTTTGAGCAACACCACAGTGTAAAATACACTGTGGCCGTGGGTCACAATTACCAACTTTCCAACGAGGACAAACGAAGACCCAAGATTGATAGGGTAGGGCCTAGGGAGGTCGGTGAAGCTAGTGGTGGTGGTGGTTTGCCGTGGGTGGCGGCGCAAGGGGCGGTTTTAGGCCCGAAAAGTGCAAATCGGAGACGGACTTGGTGGGGCTTCACCGGTGACGGATCGGAGCTGGGGTTGGGTCCAATGGGTTGCCAAGAGGCCGGGGATGAAGTGGTAGGAAGATGGTGGCCGGAGGTGGCGCGACGGCGGCGCAATGGAGGAAAATGTGCCGCGGCGTCGTGGGTTTCGTGGGCTTCGTGGAGGCTAACGGCGGCACGAACGGCGGTGATACTGGTGGGGTAGGACGGCCGGCGGCTGGGGAGTCTAATGGGTTGGGCGGTGACGACCACCGCCGGTGGACGGCGGCGCTGGGAGTGGACAAGGGAAACGGGCGGAGGAGAGGGGAGGAGAGAGAGGGATCGCGCGGGAGAGGAAAAGAATAAGGAGAAAAGAAAAAAAGAAAAAAAAAGAGGAAAAGAAAAGGAGAGGAAAGAAAAAGAGGGAAAAAGAAATGAGGTCCAATCCTCATAACTTGGGTCACAAAAATGATCCAACGGAAACGATTTTAAAACCACAAGTTAAATAAAATAATTTAAACGTAATGGTAAAGTCAAATTGAAATAATTAAATCACACGGTAATTAATTTAAATATTAAAAGCAATTTAAATGCATAATAATAAATAAATATTTGGAAAGCACATAAAAATAATTTTCACCAAATAAAAATCATAGAAATAAACTCACTAAAATCCAACCAATTTTAAAATAAGAGAAATTATTTTAATTACATAAAAATAATTCCTTCAGTAAAAATACACTAAAATACGGGGTGTTACAGATATGGTTCTCCATGTAAGACCCAATCGGTATAACCTTGGTCAATACCTTTGACAAACAAATGCTCTCTCACTAACTCTATCTTATGAGAACGTAAATTCTTGCAAAGTCGACATGGGCATCTAATACGACTGTCACTGCCAATTGTACAGGATGCGAACTCTAAAATTTTCTTAACTCCTTTAGCATATACATTGTAATCCTCACTCAACTGATCTCTTACTTGCATCCAACTCTTATCCATGTCTAATATCGTATTGCAAACAGTCACGTACATAAACAAACAATCAATTATCTAACATGTAGTGCAATTTCTTCATTTCACGGGGTAGTTGGTCCTATCCCATTCGGGATTGTAAGATCATAATCGCCAACCTACCAACTATTATCTGTCAATTCTAACAAGATTTCGCAGCATCTCCCCATAGTTCTCCAAATATGCTCGTTGGTCGTGCACACCGACGAGTAATACATCGATGCACATTCACCGAAACTGCATATCCGGAGAACAATAAGGGATGACTCTACCAAAATCATAATGTCGGATGTAATAGATATAGTTTCATAGTTTGCGAGAATGATCTTACAATCCCAAACTGTCCACTCTGGACAATTCAAGAGTTATCAATCAACCGTTCAACATGATTGATAACTCTCGAACGGGTCTAAGGTTTATTTCAATGCCAACTAGAAGATACGATATTAAAACACAACAAACATACAATATATATTCAGTATCCCATATATGCCAAGTATCCTAACATATATTAAAACACAACAATTTATTTTTAATATTTGTTAAGTTAGTCCTCATAGTTTAATATTAATTCACTTTTATTATTTGTTAAGTTAATCATCATAGTTTAATATTAATGCACTCAGCTATTATTTGTTAAGTTAGTCCTCATAGTTTAATTATCTTTTCTAATATAATCCTATCCCTTTTAAGTGTGTTGTAAGATAGTTTTAACAATTATTAATATGGGTTTAAATATGAGTTTAAGTATTAATAATCCTTATGTTTTTATAATATAATTTTAAGACATATTAAATAATTAGTTGTAAGATAATTTTTACAACTATTATCTTTTAAATATTAATATGAGTTTAAGTATTATTGATCCTTGTGTAATTATAATATAATTTTAAGACATATTAAGTAATTAGTTGTAAAATAATTTTTACAACTATTATCTTTTAAATATTAATATAAGTTTAAATATTATTAATTCTTACATATATATACTATATATAATCTACTACAATATTACATATTTATATGATATGTAAGATAGTTTTTAAGATAGTTTTTACAACCGTTTGAACAAGGCAATATCCTATTCGAACATGTTTATACTGTTCGAACGGTATATAACCACGTTCGAACGGTCTCAACCCAGATTACAAACTCCAGCCAGTTCAGACGAGTATTAGTATCTCACAAACTTATTTTCAGAAAACACTACAAATATACTTCAAATGGCACCCTCTAACAAACATACAACCGTTGAACATCCAATAGCAATCCTCTAATAAATATATTTTGTGTTTAAACTAAGAAACACCTACACAATATATATATATATATAAACCATAAAATCAATAATAAAAAATGATAGATTTAGAAGTAAAATGATAAAGAAAAGCATACCTTTAAGCAAAATATACTAAACAATCCTCTTTGAATGATGATAAAATGAAGGAGTTTGTGAAAAAAATGTAAGATTTTCGAGAGAAAACGTAGAAGAGTGAAAGAGAGGAGAGAAAAATGAGGGGCTAACGGCGTGCAGAAGAATATAAGTTCTGACCAATCGTTCGAACATAAATAAAGTTCGGTTGAACGCAAAATTTTTCAATGCGCCAATTTCCCGCCCGCACAAATTTCTGCATTACCGTTCGATCGGCTAAAAATTTCATTCGAGCGGTAATCCAGCAGTCTTTAATTGGCGGGATATTTTTCCACCACTGCAATAATCCGTTTGAACTATAACAAATTACGTTTGAACGGTAGTCCAGCAGTCTTTAATTGGCAGGATGTTTTCCTACCATAGCAATAATCCGTTCGAATGTTTTTTTATATGTTTAAACGCTAAATATTTGTTCGAACGGTTTACGAGTAACGTTCAAACACATCACCTTTATGTTTAAATATAATTTTTTTCATCATTAAATGAAAAATACTATAAGATCATATTTATTAGTTATATATACTATCATATATATAGTAATCTATACTAAATATCTTCCGATATAGTATAGTATACTAGAGCATACTATAAACATGTAAGATGATATCTATTAATAATATATACTATGATATATATTAGTAATGATTACGATATGATATATAATAATCTATACTATATATGATATATATCGTATCATATATATTATCCTATACTAAAGTATAGTGAAAAATATAAGATCATATGTATTAGTAATATATCCGGTGAACATATATATAGCCACAAATATACTAAGGTCACATAATAAAGTATAGAGAAATTTATAAGATAATAGTATATTAGTAATCTATACTCTATATATACATGCTGTATAGTATCATATATAACTTATATAGTAAAGTATAATAGAATATATAGTATGATATATATTAGTTAGCATAAACTCATACCATATAGTTCTATATGCTATCATATATATATATATAATATATATCATAATACCATATAGTTATATATGCTATCATATATATATATATATATATATATATATATATATATATTACAACCTCATATATAACACTTTGATAGTAAAGTATTATGATATATTACTATTATACTATAAAAAAATACATATAAGTTATTATGTTTTCATTTAAAGTATTCTACTATCATAATATATATTATAATATATTATAATATTACATATATATTACAGTATATATAATCTACTATAATAGTATATATATTATATTAATTTATAGGATTATAAATATAATATAATTTTTACTAAACTTAAAACAAATTACGTTTGAACATGAAATATTAATGGTCAAATGGTTTTATATTACCGTTCGAATGTAAAATATTAGGTTTATATTACAGTTCGAACGTTAATATTGAACGTTCGAACGGTTATGCACATATAAGTTATCGCGGGCAGAGATTTATTTCATGCCGCCGTCCCCACCATTTGAAAAAGTGAGAAAACTTTTGAACGCACTACAATCGCCGCCGTCTGCCGCCGTAATCAACACCTACTTCAAACACTCTTCCTCCCAAGTGAAGATATGCATTTTCAAACTCATTTTACCGTTTATTTTATAATTTTATGGTTTTATTCGTTTTTTTTTTAAATTAGATTTTTTCATCAATAGTCACCGTAGAACACCATAAATCTACCGTAGGATGTTTAGAAATGAAGAGTACTATGTATTTTGTCGAAGAAACCACGGAATCGATGCTATTTTAGGTGTTTTCATGGCCACTGAGTTGACTCAGCCATGGCCGAGTTAGATCTGGTTTACGTTCGAACGCGTTCGAATGATTTAACCTTTACGTTCGAACCATATATTAAGCGTTTGAATGATGTTCAGTTTCCGTTCGACCATATATTATATTCGTTTGAACGCTTTCTATTAAATTCGAACCATTTTGTTTATATTAGATTATTAAATTGTTTTCATCGTTTTATTGAATTGTTCTATCAATTAATTTATTAAAGTATATAATTTTGTAAATCTTTTCGTCGTAATTAGATTTTATCACTAATGTTTAATATATATTTTATTTTTAAAATTTCAGGTTCATAATAATGTCTTATCGGGACCGTAAACGTGGTAGATCAGGAGAACTTTCCATCCAAACAGTTCGAGAGTGAACTGTTTTACTTGAGCGACAGGTAAAACTGTCTGATTCTGTAGCTCTTGTATGGGAGGGTCATTCCCTCCCATCAGTATTCAATGATTGTGGTTGGACACCAATCTTAGATCAGTGAGAAGAAGGAATGAAGCTCGTTTCCTTCATTGAGATCGTTACTGAGTTCTATAAAGAGCTCGGTGCTGCCAGCCCAGACGATGGAGGGGCATACAGGATCTGTGTCCGAGGAGCTCCTGTTATATTTTCAGCGGACGGACTCGCTGCATATCTGGGTATTCCTAGGCTTCTTGATGCCTATCCAAACCTATCGCCTAGAGAGTCTGATCCTTCAGGTGATGCAGCTATGTCTCAGGACAATGGACCAGATTACACAAATGAGATCAATACACTTGCTGATCATGACGTCAGAGACTTGATTGTTGGTCCAGATGCTCCAGTATTCGATGGGACGAAGAGTATTAGGCTGACATATTTATCTTCTTTCTTCAAGATCATGAATTTGATCATTGCCAACAATATTGACCCACGGCAGCACAAGACCGAGGTCCGCATGGATCGAGCAAGATTTATGATACGGGTCGCTCGTGGCATCCCAATCTACGTCGTTGGTTATATATTTGAGAGGATCCGATCAGAGGCACAGTTCATTACGACAGATATACTGCCATTTGGGATCCTCATCACTCGATTTTTGCTACATGCCGGGGTCATGTCCGAACCTGCCGAGCGTTCCCGATTTCATATGGCACAGATCAACGGCTGGTGAGACATCTACACAAGCTAAGGCATCACGCACATCTATTCGCAAGGAGATGGCTGACATATTGCGTGCTGAGCTCGACATACACACATTAGCAGTGATTGATGTAGTGCATACTGCCATGTCTGAGTTGCGTACAGAGATTATGGCTGCCGTCTCTGGGTTACGTACAGAGGTTAATGAGTTACGTACAACGATTAATGCCAATAATGCAACTCAGGTCACGCTCAGTACTCGACTGACAAAAGTAGAGACATAATTAGCTGCAGTCGAGGATGTGTGTAGAGATCTCGCATCACAGTAGTTTCTATTTTTTATTTATATTTTCTTTTGTTATAGTTATGAACAATATATATGGTGTTTTGATAATTTGCTTTATTTGTAAATTAAATATAAAATCTTTTCTGTAGTAATTATTGATTTATATTATGTGGTGTATGGTTGATAATATTTATTTAACTAAAAATCTTATTTAACATAAAAGAAGTCATTAAAATATTTTTAAATTAATTACATAAAATTAATTAATGAATTTGTATATATTATATATATATTTTTTATATTTTGAGTTTCATACCGAGATTAATATTATACTTTCGAATGTATAAATGTGGTGCTTGAATATGTTCTAACTAAATATATTCCGTTCGAACGGTTTAGAAACTTTCCCGCCAGGATTTGCCACCAAATATTTTCCGTTCGAACGCAACAAATAATCATTCGAATGTTTGTGAACTTTTCCCACCATAATAAATTAATTCTTCGCCAAATTTTACTGTTCGAATGTATTTTTTCATGTTCAAACGGGAAAAAGTTTTTGAGATGATTTAATTCGTTACAGAAAATTCTATTCGACTGGTTATTGTAACGTTCGAACAATTTTGTAAAGTCATCAATTTTTTGTGATGAAATTTAAATTTCATCCCAAGAAATGACTTTTAGGGACGAAACTTTTTTTGTCCCTAAATAATTTCGTCCCAAAATCTCAAATTTGTTGTAGTGCTAGTATCACCACTTGTTCACCACAAAGACTTCCCAGTAAACGCATTGTTCTCATTGTGGGAGTGCCTGCTATAGCAACCAAGGAAATTTCTAGCTCTTCCTCGCTGCTGGTTGGTGTGACTGGTGTTTCTAGCACTGATTTTTGTTCTATTTCCATCCCTGGCAGCTCTTCTTCCTCCTTACAAACTTCTTCATTCACATCCAAGAGATAAATACGAGGAGTTTTACAATTGTGTAGAGGATTCCACTTCTCATCACAATTAAAACATAAGCCTTTGCGTCGCTTTTCATTCATTTGCTCGGAAGAAATTGGTTTAATGCCCTCCATTTTTTGGAATAGTCACTAGAATAGGAACCAGTAGAATAATTTCCCCCTCCTGTGGAGGTGGTTCGTTTCCCTGTAGATTCAGCAACTTTTCTTATGCTTGGAAGGTATTCCTCTTGCACCTTTGCTAACCCATATGCTGCATTTAAATTCACAGGGTATAACATATGGATTGGGATGCGAATTTCATCTTTTAAGCTGCTAAGGAAGCAGCTCAGTTTGTGAGAATCAGAGAGACCTCGTAGGCGGTTGGCCAACCCTTCAAATTGGTTCATGTAAGATGCCATAGTACAGGATTGTTTCAGCCTCGTCAACACCTCCATTGGATCGTCATAGGCCGTGGGTCCAAAGCATAGCAGTAATGCTCTGGAAAAAGCTTCCCAGTCACAGCATAACCCTCCATCTACAACAAAGGCATCTCCTTCCATATGGTAGGAAGCCATCAGTAATCATTGAGGCAGTGGCGTTTGGTGGAACTTGAAGTAATTGTTGGCTTTAAAAAGCCATGCAGCAGGATCAATTCCTTGGAAAAGATGGAAGTCAAGCTTGACCCCTCTGTTGTTGAATCTTCTTGGGTCATGGTTCTCCATTTCAAGGTTGGCTTCATGGTTACAAGGTGGAGGAGGAGGTGAATGGTGCTGTTGGTTTACAAGGGTCCGTAACATATCTTTCATTTCTTGGACATCAGTTTTGAGCTCTTTTATATTTGCTTTTATTGTAATAAATTCTTAATGGTGTTGTTCTACTTGAGTTTGTAAGGCATCTAGGTGTTGGTGGTTGGATCTGGTATTCTCATTCATGGTAGTGATGGGATTTGTTTGGATGAAAATGAGATGAATCAATTTGGGTAGGATTGAATTTCTGGGATGAAGAGGATCTGTTTGGTTGGTAATGGGTGTATTCGTTTGTGTAGGATTGAATTTCTAGAATGAATAAGATCAACCTGGCTCTGATACCAATGTTAGAACCTTGCTAAATATCTTCTTCCTTGCTGGTTGGTTGTATGCAGGATGACAAATGGATGAATATGCAGGTTGCATGTGAGAGTAAATGGATGAGCACAAGTTGTTTGATAAAAATTAGTAGAGCCACACCATTCATTGATAGAGGTCCTTCTTCGAGGGAGGACCAACCTCCATACAAGAAAATACTTCAAGCTACAAATACTCCAGATGATTCCTCTCAACGTCCTCTCTGCTCTCCCTTATACCCAGTACAATACTGACAACATCTTTCATAACAGAAAAGAGAAATAACGATACAATAACAATGAAAAGCAATAGTACTAAAATGACAGACCAAACCAAAACGCACAGCTTCAATGCCAAAAACGCAATGCTTCAACTAAAATAAGCACCTAGTATTCTTATTTCACTCAGCTTCAAACGGCAACGTATCTCTTTAACCCACACGATGTCGTCTCTTCAACAATAGCCCACTACAAACCAAAACACTTCAACACTTCAATGCTCACACTTCAACACTTTACTTCCGTAAGTCCACTTCAGTTCATCTTCACATTTTAGATCTAGGTTTTCCCTTGGCATCGCCAGCACCATGACATACGAGCCTAAAATCAACTTCGACAGAATACTCAACCACGCGGACCTTTGTTTCTAGTCTTTTTCTTGCTTTGTTAGGTACAGTCGCATTGCTAAATTCTTGTTTTTGCTTCAAATCTTATAGGTCTTCTTCATTTCAGAATACACATTCGTATCCTTAGTTTTTACAAGTTTACCATTAAAGCCCACAGGCTTAACTCGTGTTGGACTTATTTTTCTTTAAGGCTTGGTTTACTTCAAATTGTCTTGTTTTAATGTGATTTGGGCTTAACTTTTACGTTAGAATGTTTTATCATGAGCTTAGTTTTATATTGGATGCTGGTGTTTTTAACAGAATAATTATAGGTTGATCATGTTTTGATCCCTATATATTAAACTCACTTTGTGGTAGTTTTGTTTTAAATATGAGAATTTATAAAGAAAATAAATAAAGATTTGAAATATATTATTAGTATTAAAATATGAGTTTTAGAAGTACATAATAAGTGCAAGATTTTATTTTGAACCATTTAAGGAGAAACTAATTAGTCTATTTTATTAAAAAGAAATATTTGCTTTACTACTTTAATCAGTTTTGTTTTAATGAATCTTTAAACCATAAATGTATTTCGTGGCATAATTATATTTATTACTAATATTATTATACAGTTTTAGAAGATGTCTTAGAATTTAATAGCTTAGTTAGAGCATTTTAAGTGGTTATTGATGGATTTGGAGAAGTGATGTTATTTCAGAGTTATAGGTTTTGAGGAATTAAAATAGGTTGTTTTAATATCTTAGACTTAAATATTGAAATACGTATTCGATTGAAAATTTACAGGAATTATGTAATTATTTTATAGGTGACAATTAATATTTGTTCGACATTGTTGAGAAAATTTTTGGAAGGCTAGGAAGTCCAGGTAAATGAGATTCATATACTAGTTTTTACATAAAAAGAAAATGAGATGAGGTTAATTTAAAAATATGCATATTTGTTTTGAAAAGAAATATGAAAACAGCCTCAGTTATGTGTTTCCGCATATGCATGAAAGCTGTGTAAGAGAAAATATTTTCTATCATGACTGGTGTAGACATGAGCTAATTTTGTACATTCTGATTTTGAACTATTCAAAATGAGCGAATATGAAATTTATGAAAATTTGTACAGGTGATGTGAAAAAGTTTCAGAAACTGTTTTTGAATATGTGAAAAGATCTGAATTTGTTCAGTACTTTGATTTGGATATGTTGTGGCATCTGCAAACCTTGGCATGATATTCTGATTCTGTATTCTGATTAAGTCTGATTATGATGTTCTACTCGGTTTCGTTTACTGCCCAACCACGGGTTATAATAGTGCATACGACCCAACCACAGGTTATAATAGTAAATATGGCCCAACCACGGGATATAATAGTGGCCACAGGTATAATTGTGGTTTATAATCCTACCACGGGAGTTAAACATGGTATATGGCCCAGCCATAGGTATAATGATGGTTTATAACCCTACCACGGGAGTGAAACATGGTATACGACCCAACCACGAGTATAATGGTGATATAACCCTACCACGGGAGTTAAACTTGGTATCTGTCCCGATGTGATGCTCTGATATGATAAAGATGAGGGCAAAGATTTTGATATGCCAAGGGATTTTGATTAAGAAAGCTTTTCTGAAAGTTTTGGTAACATGAATTGATTTTGTACTCTGAAAGTAAATGTTTCTGATTTTTGCATTCTGAAAGTAAATATTTTGTTCTGCATTCTGAATTTTGAAAAATGTTCATGTTTACATACTAGTATATGTTCTCTGCTTACAGAGTTATTGATAACTCGCCCCTTATCTCCACAATATTTTTCATATGATTATGATGGTCATACTGGCGAGTAAGAGTAGGTTGTGTTAAAGAAATTGTGAAGTTCGTAGAAGAATAAGTATCTGAGAGTACATGTATTTATTTGGAAGTATTTCTAGTTGATTTATGATTTTATATTATTTTTGGTACTGTAAGTCGTGAAAATTTCGAGATTGTGTGGAATTCTAATTTATTCCTTTGAGGTAGTTAATCAATATCTTGATGGCGAGGCATATATTTCTATTTTAAATAAATGGATTTTGTATTTTTTATGGAATATTAGAGTGTATAAATCTGTTATGGAAGATGATGTTAGGTTACAAGAGCCAACTTTTTGAAATATGAAAACCCACGAAGAATTCTTTTTTAAAATGGGCTAAATATGAAGTTACAAAAAAGCGTAAAGAAAGTCAGAATCTGACTCCACTCCGACAAGTCGGAGTCAGAGTTAGAATTTGGATTTGAACTCTAATTAAGTCGGAATCAGAGTTGGAGTCAGATTTAGGAGAATCCGACTCCTACTAAGTCGGTGCTCACACCTAATTTCTCGTTAGGTGAGGAAGCCAAGCACTTGTTATTTATGTATTGTAGAAAGATATTAATGTCACATCTCATTCCAAGGAGAATTCTTGCGTCCAATCCAAATTTAAAACAAAATGTGAGATTGTGACCAACAGTAATTGAGGGAAAGTTTAGATAGTAAGTTGAGTTGAAATAAAAATTGAAAGTTAAACAAAATATTGGTAGAATATTATTTCTTAATATTATTATTGTTTTGAGATTTGAAAAAGTTGAATTGTTTATTGTATTTTGTGCAAAAATTTAGAAAAATTGTAATGATTAGATAAGATGAGATGAGTTAAAAGTTTTTTTGGATCCAAACCTCAAAAAAAAAATCAGTGCCGTTTGGATTCAGAGATGAGTTGAGTAAATTATTGTTAGAATATTATTTTTTAATATTATTATTATTTTGATATTTGAAAAAGTTGAGTTATTTATTATATTTTGTGTGGGAATTTAGAAAAATTATAATGATGAGATGATATGAGTTGAAATAAGTTTCTAATCCAAAACATGAGAGTTTTTTCAAGTTTTTGAAACGAGTAGGAGTTTCGGTTTTGAGTTTTTTTTGGAGTATATTAGTGAAGTATTTTTAAATTTATAAGGGACCAGTACGTACTGGACTTGTAGAATTTTTTAAGAAACCAATTATAGTTAGTTAGGGATTGAGCAAATTAGGTTTGGATTTAGAAATGAGTTGAGACAATTTGTCAGTAGTAGAATAAAATATTCTTAAAATATTATTTTTTAATATTATTATTATTTTAAAATTTGAAAAAATTAAATTATTTATTATATTTTATTTAAAAATTTGAGAAAGTTATAATTATGAGATGAGATAAATTGATATAAGTTTTGAATTCCAACGAGGTCTCAAATTGTTGGAGGGCCATGGTACTACTCTGATCAGCCCTTTCCTATCGTCCATGCCGCCAACCGATAAATTGGTGCATAGGAGCATCACTTATCGTACAATGCCAATGCGCATGAGTCACGCGTTATATATCTTTGATTACTATTGCAATCTACTCCAATATTTTTCTGATCTTGTCTAAAAAAATTGATATTTCCTCTATCTTTTATAAGGTTTTGATCATCACTTTTCTCGAAAGACTTTTTGATCACTCTCCCTTTATTCAAAAAAAGGTTGGGATTCTGAAGTAACCGACGTGGATTTCACAATATACCATATGAGGGAAATTAAAAATCAAATCGTTTGGTTTCACTTTTCCTTCTTTGATGAGGACTGCTACGTACCCGTACTTGACGAAAGTGCGGTTTTGAGGACTTCTACCGACATTGGCACTTTATTTCTGTTAATTCACTTTTGAGCCTATTTTTTTTTTTTCAACCGAAAAATTGAGAAGTGAACGTGAGACTAGTGATATTTTTTGTAGTTATTTGTTTTTTCTTCACTTGTTTCCTCACTTTTTTGTTGCCTTCGTTGTAATTTTTGCTAGTGTTATTGTTTTTTGTTCTTCTACCACAATGGCTTTATTTCAGTTTTGAGCCTAATGTTTTGGACTTTAAAGAAGTTTAACATCAAGCGCTTGCAGTCCACCCTATTCCTGGGAAAAATTGTTTTTACACAAGCAGAAAAAGCACATCCACCTAGAGATTAGGCATGCACGCCCACCATTTTGTGAAGAAAAGTCATTACCAAGAGAAGAAAAAGTAAGATGTGCCAGACGAAAAAGCAAGAGAAAGTAGGAGAAGAAGTACCCAAAGATTACGCACGCCTTTGGCTTTTTGATCCAGCCGAGAGAAACAGCAAGAGATTAGGGTTTGATAGATGGGAGAAGACGCTTAGGGTAGGAGTTGACAGAGAGGAAAAAGTTGGATATCTGTAATCCGATTTTTGCCCATCGGTTCTGGTCTTGATTAGAGTACCATTGTCAAGTCTAAAATTTGGTTAAAAGTTAAAGTTTTGGCTAAAACCAAAGTTATTGAAGATATTAATTCACATTAGACTATCAATTTTAAGGTCAAAATAATAATATAATATTATATATTTTAATAATAATTTTTAATAATACTTTTTTTAATACTTTTTTTTTAATTTTTCAAATACACTCCATATATTAATTAATAATTTAATTTTTACTTAAAATTATTTTTTTCCAACTATTTTGTATATCAACCTAATTATCCAACATAATACAGCCTTGTTTACAAAAAATATTTTCTGAAAAATCTAGATAGAATATAGCCTTGTTTACAAATGAAAGTTTCAAAAATAATTTAATAAAGCTTTATTGATTATTTGTGAATAAAATATGGGTTTGATGGGTGAATAGTGACTCTCCAACTTTGAAAATTCCTTTAGAGTTATTGTAGCTCAAATTCTAAGGTAAAGGTTTTTTGCTAGTCCAATGCATGCCATTTTTACAAAACTTAGCTATATTTTAGATTTCACTGACATTTAGCTAGATCAATCACAATGCTCTTATTTATTTTCTAAAAAAAAAATAAAAGACTGACAAGGCAGTGACAAGTCAGCATGTAACGAAGTGTGCGTTTTTCATTCATAGGTTTAGCATTTTCCTGTATCTAAAATTATTGATCTTTCCTCTATCCTTATAAAAGTGGTTTTGATCTTCACTTTTCTCAAGAGGCTAACTTTTGGTCAGTCTCCCTTATTCAAAAAAGTTGGGATTCATAAGTAACCAATGTGGATTTCACAATATTTCATTTCAGGTTTCAAGTTCAAACCCAATTGGAGTTGGTCAATAGAAGGTACCAGAGTGTAAGAGAGTGGATGAGGGTGTAAGAAAAGCTATTTGATGTGATGGTTGCTTGTAGAACTAGTTTAAACCAAAAGTGAAGCAAAAAGGGTCAAAATCGAGTGGCTAGCATTTGAAATTTTAGGGTTTGGGCTTTTTGAAGGAAATTTGAGGTTTCATTTAGGGTTTGGAGTCTCAAACCCTCGTTAGGAGTTGACCAAGGGTGTACTTTGGTAGTTGGAATAGTGTGATGGTATAAGTGAGCATGGTCTGGTAAGAAAGAAAGTAGCTTGCTTGATTTTCCCTTAATCCTCCTTACACAATTGTACTTCACCTAACATGTGTAAAGTGTGTTTTGAATAGAGGATTGTGATGGTGGCATGTATCAAATGAGATTTTCTAGTGATTCTAGACTGAGTTGGACATCCTAAATGGTGTGTGATGTTGTTTGGTGACGTGGCGCTCTCTGATTGGCTTTTTTTTATCCAAAAATTTCAAAACGTTTTATTGCCCTATACAATCCTAAAAATTCATATGAGTTTGATGGTGCAATCCGTTTCATCTAATTATGGTCCTAAATGCCTAAAAAAAAGATCATCCATGCCCTTAGTGGGTCATAATTCGACTACGCTTAGTCGCTTACGAGCTAAAACCTAACTGATTGATCGATCCATGAAAATCTCTTAGGTTTTCATGGCATAACTAGAGGCCAAAGAAATTCTTTCCAATGAATTTGTTTTGGGACGTTACAATTGCATTATTCTCTTGAGCGAGCCTTAAGCAAACTTTATGCCTGATGTTCATTCAAGCAAGCCTATCATGTGAACGTCGAGTAGCCGTTGCGCGAACTTTGGCTTGGTCAGATAAAACTCCACAAAAGAACCATGACGAATCCTTATTGGGTTGGGTAAGGCCGCCACAAGAATGAACATGGCTCCACAAACCCAACACAATTTCTCCTGGCCACATAACAGCTAGCCCCAATCGGTTGTATGTTTTTCTTATTTCTTGCCGGGAAATTTACAGAAGGACCATGTTCATTGCCACGATGGGAACTTGCGTGAACAATTTATCTCTTATTACTTAAATCCCTCGTTAAAATAAATTAATATACACTTTAAAGTGAGGGCAAAAGAGTGCTAGCCAGCGTTAAACCCGAATTGCTCTTATAAAGAGAGGTACCCAAGCTAGCTAATTGCTCGATCTTTGTGTGTTCACATGAAGAGAAAGTGACAAATTAATTTTCATGATGGTCAACTGCATGGTGATCAGCTTAATTTGCAGTAATTGGGTTGAAGTTTCACATGGGGTTAGCTTTTCATTAGTCATGTCCATGCATTGTGGGTTTCGTTGGAATGTACTTAATTAATTGGTCGTTATTAAATAGAATATTTGTCGAACTCAAAACGTTTTTAATTAAAGTTCAGATCATGCGTAGGGGATCATAAGGATAAAGATCAACATGAACTTCTTAAAATATAAAATTGATTAACCATATTGTTTTGAATTATTCAGTACAGATTAATCCTCTCGACATGAGCTTCAGGGGGAATTAAGGAGATCATGCATGATCATATTTTCAACCTGCATGCGTTTTCATTTTCAATCTTAGATCATTCTTTATCTTTAAAAGAGTTTGACGTATATATCCAACACGTTAATCAACAGATCAAACATATCATGATTGACAGCATGCGTGCGTACATTGGAGCTCTTATCTGCCTAGCTAGCTACAAATTATTTATATTTGAAATGTAAAAGTAAACCATTTTGAATTTTCGTCTACTGATTAGGAATTAAAATATGAGGAAGAAGAAAATTAATGCAATATATATATATATATATATATATATATTTCTATTCCGTTCTTATATATGTATTTAATTCATCTCATGATCACAGGAATCTTAGGCGCATTACTATGCCATACTTTCTTGTGCTTAATTATTTATTATAAGCATCTTAAAATATATTTATTTCAACCGATTCTAAATTAGTAAAAACATGAAGCAACAAAATTGAATTTATTTAGTCAAGCAAATTAATTCAAAATCTCGGAATATATATATATATATATATATATATATATATATATATATCCACCTGTGTTAGCTAGAAAAGCAACTCATTAATAATGGTTAGGAGGTTTTGTTGAGGAATAGTCTCACATTACTTGTGGACAAGGTCTTGGGCATGTTTATAAGGAATAAACAATCATCTCTTGGAGAACCGGTTTTATGTGATGAGTTAGGCCCATGAATTTTTTATGGTATCAGAGTCTGCCACAGGATGAATGGAGCCCACACTACTTATCCTGTGACAGGGACCAGAAAAAATACTGGTCTACCCGTGAGGGAAGGATACTGCTGAGAAATAATCTCACATTACCTGTGGACAAGGTCTTGGATATATTTACAAGGAATGAACAATCATCTCTTAGAGAACCAGTTTTATGAGATGAGTTAGTGCATGTTTGCGATTGTGATATGAAATATAGCTTATAACTTTAGGTCTTATAGCTTATAACTTAAATCATAAGCTCTATAGTTCAAAACTTGTTTACTGTTTAATAAATATGTATCTAAAACACTTTTAAAGTTATTTACATTAATTTTTTAAAAATATATAGTTAACTGCATGAGCTTTTCTATAAAAGCTTCAATTTGGTGCTTTTTAAAAAGTAGACTTTCAACTTTTTTAGGTGATTAAAGCAATTTTTATAAATTTACCAAACATATCATTTTTTCTTTAAAAGAGCTTTCAAATAGTTAAAAACACTTTTTAATCTTTCAAACTCAATCCCAAAAACGCTCTTAGGCCGATAAAATTTTTCAACTTTTACCATAGATTATTGCAAATCAGTAACAAATTAATTCCAAGTGATCTACTAGATAAGAGAAGACACGTAGTGTATAAGGAGTTGACACAGAGGAAAAAGCAAGATGTTTGTAGTCCGATTTTTGCCCCCCTCGGTTCTGGTTTTAAGAAAAGAATATAAGGCTAATGAGGAAGTGACACGTGTCAGTACACGTAACGAAGTGTGCATTTTTCATTTGTAGGTTTAGCATTTTTCTCTATTTAAAAATATTGATCTTTCCTCTATCCTTTATAAAAGTGGTTTTGATCATCACTTTTTCCGATGGGCTAACTTTTGGTCACTCTCCCTATCTTATATATTCAAAAAACAAAGTTGGGATTCAAAAGTAATGGATGTGGATTTCACAATATTCCGGAAAATCCAAATCGTCTGTTTTGATTATCCCTTGATCTTTGATGAGTCCTAGTACCCGTAGTTGACAAAAATGTGGTCTTGGTAACGTACGTGTTAACGTGGCAGTGGCAGTGATAGTGACAGTTCTCACTGCCACGTTGTTATTTAAAAAGAAGGGAAAAACTGGACAAACCCTAGTAGTTGTCCCATTGTTTTTTCTTAACTTTGTTTTCTACATTTGTTGTAATTTTTGCTGGTGTTATTGTTTTTGGTCTTCTACTTATAACAATGGCTTTATTTCAGTTTTCAGCCTAATTTTTTAGACTTTAAAGAAGTTCGACATCAAGCGCATGTCCACCCTCTTCCTGGAAAAACAATGTTTTTACGCAAGAAAAAGCACATCCACCCCAGACATTAGACACACCCACTATTTTGCGAAGAAAAAGCATTACCAATAGATAAATTTCTAGGACCGATTTGCCCTCCTGTGTAATTTAAAAACAGGATCAGATCATAGCACCTGGAATGAAACGGTGGAACCTTCACTTGAATACAGTTTTAAACAGTCGATCAAGAGGGAGAATGACAAAAAAAAATTAAATAAATACAAGGCGGGAGTGCTTCGTATTCTGCAGTTTAAATAATTCCATTACTTGGCGTATTTATATATTTGTCTGCTATCGAGGTTCCGAACGAAATTCAGAGGTAGGAATTAATACGTGTTGGTATTGATTACAGGTAAATATGCATGTATGTTCCATGGAATTAGAACCTTATTGCATGGATGAACAGAGTTTTTACTATTGGCAACCTGGTTTCTTTTTCTTTTCCAATATTTCTGTCATTTCCTATTATATATATATATATATATATATATATATCTTGTTCGTTCCGAATTATTGTTGGATTTCTAAGACAGTCTTTAAGGTTTTTGTTCTTATGAAATTGATTTTCAGGTCAACATGAAGAATGCAAACTGGAATAGGCAATTATCATGGGTTTCGCTAGTTGCAGTATGCATAGGAGTGCTTTCCCTGGTGTTCTTGCTTGCCGATCGTTCTGTGAAGACTGGAGAGATTAGGTTATTTCTCATCTTTTGCTCGCTAGCTAGCTCTCTACTTCCTACAATCTGATTAGACGCACGGACTCTGCATGATCAGCTTTCCCTTTGCGGTGGCTGACAGTCATATAAATTAAGAAACCCTGTGGTGGGCTCAGAGCAAAGTCTCCCTTTAGCATATAACTCACAGAAGTATCAGAAAAATACTATATATATAGAACTATTGCCTCTGGTTCTTCTTTTCTACATTTTTTCCTTCATTATTGCTTGTGGTTAATAAAATTTTTGATGAAAATATTTGGGCTCCACTAATATTCTGAAACTCTATAGCCAGCCCCAATTCCGATGTCGTTTTGGGTGGAGATTTGGCAACAAAAATCACAGTACTGGCCGTATAATTATATATATGTTGATAACTTTTTTTCTTTTATAATATTATATGTGATATTGCAGGAGAGTTTTATTGAACAGCGGTCCAAAATCTTATGACGTGAAGCTCTATACCGACGATCCTCGTCAGGTAAATGCATCACGTATCATGCTCCATCCTTTTTTTTTTTTTTTTTCCCCGTGAAAAGGACCCATTTCCATTTTTACATTTCGTATGGATTCAATAACCCACTTTTTTATTTCGTTATTTCATTTTTTGGTGACTGATGGGATAAATAGATCGAATTATGATCAGGTGGTGGTGGATAATGGCATCGTGGGAGTGAGTTTCTCGAGACCAGATGGTCATGTCTTGGGAATAAACTATAACAATGGTCTTGATAATTTGCTTGAAGAACATAATGGCAGAGCTGATAGAGGGTACTACGTATTTATATATTTATGTACATTCCTCCTGGTTTTTAGAGTCATCATTTTCGAGTCGTTTGCCTTCAGAAATCTTTAAAGCTCTATATATACCATTTTCCCATATATTTAGCGTACTTATGATCAAGCTGCTTTGTTAATCGACAAAATGAAATGCGTACGTATACGTACGAACGACGTTTAGGTATTGGGATGTAGTTTGGAATGATCAGCAAGGTGATCGTGGTAGTACTGGAATCTTTGAGAGGTAGGTAATTTAGTTCTCATCCTTAATCAATACGTACGACAAGTACGGCCTGCATGGATTTGTTTTCTAGGCTTGAATAAAATGTACACGAATCATGTGCAGAGTGGCAGGAACAAACTTTACAGTAATAACTCAGAACGCAGAACAAGTAGAGCTTTCATTTAGCAGGACATGGGATGTTTCCAAACTTGGAGAGAGTGTTCCTCTAAATATAGACAAGAGGTGCACTTTTAAAACTGAGTAACTTTACTCATCATCTTAAATTTTATCATCCTTTTATCATGACATGACATTATAAGATTCACTTTATACGTATCGTTTGTTTCAAAATTTGACTTTTGTAGATACATATTGCGAGGTGGAAACTCGGGATTTTATTCATACGCAATATTTGAGCGTGTTAAGGGATGGCCGGAGGTGGAGATTACACAGATTAGGATTGTTTACAAGCTCCAAGAGGAAATGTATTTAAAATGTGTTCATTTCATTTTCCTAATACTAGAAGAGATTTTTCAAGTACTCGAGGGAGGTCGGGCAATTGTTAATTTGTTATTTAAAAATCAATGGTTAGATTTCATTACATGGCGGTATCTGACGACATGCAGAGGTGTATGCCGACGTATCAAGATCGAGAAAACGGTCAGGTCCTAGCTTACCCGGAGGCTGTTCAGTTGACCAACCCAGTTGAACCTAAATTTCGAGGACAGGTACTATCCCAAGCTAAATCCATAATTTGTTACAAATCCATATTTCAAAATTTGGAATTGTTCTTTTCTAATTTTTTTTAAATGAAAGATAATTATATATATATATATATATATAACATATATAATTTGAAATTTAAATTTTATTGAGAAGTCGATAACGAAATAGTACTTATAATCACATTGGTTGATTTTACAATAAATTATTAAAATATAGTTATATCCATATAAATCATTATTATTCTGAAAATAAATGAAATTAATTCATTGTAATTTGTTTATAACCAAGTTGTAGAATAAGATTTAAAAGGAGTACAACAAGCCGGCCTATACAAATTACATTAAGAGAAATGTTTTGGCTATAAAGAAATTCCATCAAAGTAAATTATTAAACTGACGTAATTTGATATAATAAATCTACTTTTATTGTAAATTAGTACTAGATCATAATATATTATATATCTAAAGTAATCGTGCCAATTGATAGATTTACTTCTATAAAATCTATTTTTGCATGATAGTTAAAAAGTTTATTTTCCATTAAATGTTATAAAAGAGTTAAGTGCGGCTTCTTTTTTCCGAATTTGATTCTGTAACACATTTGAGCGTATGTCATAGCTCCGTATTGCATTCTACATAGAATAGAACAGAGAGAGTATAATGAATAGATCCAGTAAATTAATGGTAAACATTAAAAGGCTCTAAATTTATAAGAAATAAGGTTTAAAGTTGTGTACGTAAAATAGAAAGACCCGTAATAGAAATGGTGGATGCAGGTAGATGACAAGTACCAATACTCGGTGGAAAACAAAGACAATAAGGTTCATGGATGGATATCTTCAAGCCCGTCTGTTGGATTATGGGTCATAACACCGAGTAATGAGTTCCGGACAGCAGGGCCCATGAAGCAGGACCTCACCTCCCATGTGGGCCCCTTTGCCCTCTCTGTAAGTCACCTCACCTATACCCTAAAGATTATATATAGTTTTGTTAAAATTTTATGACCTGGCATAATCTCAGCCTCTAAAAATGATGTTTGGAGTTCAAAACTCCTCCTCCACTCAGGAAAAAAAAGAATATTATATATTATTTTTTAAGAATATGACGATATTTCAATTTTATTAATTGTCTTCACTTATGACGAAATAAAATCGTAATTGCAATTCAATAACTGGGGGATACATATAAATTATAAAAATCAAAATCTAGGCATAAAAAACCTTTATAACCATATCATCCAAATGCATTTCAAAAAAAAAAAGACAAATAACCTAAAACTAAACAACCTATGACAACGTGCAAGGAAAAAGCAAAACAAGAATAGTACTGAAGTTAATCAAACTAAAATAAAACTTACCCGGCACAAACCTTAGGAGACCCTCAAATAAGACAGACCCAATTTGTTCATGCGAAACAGACCTCTTAAATGACTAGGCAGTGTATGGTCCTCAGATCAATCAAAGTTCAAGTCCTCATCACCACACTTAGCTAGAAAAAGATTATATTTAGTTTCTGCTTATTAAGATCATGCGATCAAACATTTGGTAAGATCATAGTAGATAAAAAAACGTATCCATTTCATTTATATATTTATTTATTGGCATGACATATTTTTAAATGATAAACATACAAAATTATTTATTACAATTAAATTGTTTTGAGTTTCGACCTGAATTTGAAAGTTTAAGACTGGGTTTGGTTGGTAGATCCAACTCAACTCATTTCAAACTAATAATTAATGGGATCTACTACTTTTTCAATTTTTCATAAAAAAGTTAAATCCATCTCAATCTATTTCATACTTTTTAACTTAAAAAGTTAAACCCATCTGATTAATGGAATCTACAAAATAATATTATTCATAACTCAACTCAACGTATCTCAACATCGAAGCGCAGTCTAAAGCGGATGATTTAGAGACACATATTTATCGTACAAGAGATATTTGTAGTTATTATTAATTAATTGGTTATTCATGTATAGATGTTTGTGAGTACACACTACGCTGGGAAGGATGTAGGAATGAAGTTTGAAGAAGGAGAGCCATGGAAGAAAGTTTTTGGTCCCATATTTGTTTATGTCAATTCGCTCTCTAACGAGGAAAATGCCGCAAAACTATGGAAAAACGCCAAAGAGCAGGTATGTATATATATATATAATATAATGATGATTAATGATTCAAGTGATCGTCAGGTTATATATAATGAGTTCAACTCCTTTAATTATTTCCTCAGACTTGGTTGCATTTTCCAGCTTAAATATAATTATTAACTTGGACTTAATTTTCATCTAGATGTCGATTGAAGAAGAAAGTTGGCCATACAATTTCACAAAGACAGAAGACTTTCCTTTTGCTGACCAACGTGGAACCGTTACGGGTCAATTGATGGTCCATGACCCGTATGTCTCTTTGCTTTTTCCTTGACTTTTTAGCTTAATTGTTTTCTTCACACACAAGTAATTCAATTAACACATGTATGCATAACGCATGAGATATCGTGATTTTAAACTTAAGTAATTAGGTATATGAATGAGAAATTAATGGGTGGGCAATCTGCTTACGTCGGATTGGCGGCTCCGGGAGAGGTGGGATCGTGGCAAAGGGAAAGCAAGGTGAATGACTAATTTCAAGTTCTGGGTCAGAGTCGGAGATTCCACTAATTATAATTTGAATAGTGAAAGGGTGATTAGATGGGAGTAATGAGGTGTAAACCTTTGTATTTTCTTGGGTAATTTTCTTTCAGGGCTATCAATTCTGGACCAAAGCAGACGAGCAAGGACGTTTCGTCATTAAAAATGTCCGACCTGGAGACTATAATTTGTATGCGTGGGTCCCTGGTTTTGTTGGGGATTACAAAAGTAACTCCACAATTTCTATTAAACCAGGTAATTATATATAGAATACTGTTACATTCGTAAAAAAATTATATAAAAATAATTCTACAAATTGATATGATTTTATTGATTTATTAGATCTATTTTATAATAAAAGTAATTTTATAATCTGACGAATCATATCAAGCCATGTCAATTTGTGAGATCACTTTTGTGTAATCTCTTTGTGGTTAAAGTATTTTCCAATTATAATATAAGATTCTCCATAGATTAGTTTTTTTTTTAATTGATAACAAAATATTTTATTTGCTAAACAGAAGAAGCATATTATATAGAAATAGATTATGGATTGGCCCCACATTTTTTAACACAATATTAAGAATGTATTCTTGCTAGAAAATTATCAGATACTATCGTGCGCATTACGTATGATTTGGTATGTATTCTCATCCTATCATAGCATGTCATGTAATTAAAATGCTTATATAAATATTAGTTTTAATTAATATGGCATCGTATGATAGGCCGATGTGCATACCATGTATCTGTACTTCGAAAATATCTAATAATTTACACGCTTATATCAGTAGATTAATGTTATGTGTTATATATATGTACGTAGATCATAATGTCAAAATTGGGTGGTTAGATTTAACTTATTTATAAAATATCTAGTAAGACTTTGTGGATGTTAGCTCATCATATGATGACTTTTAAAACCAACTGTATTATAAGTTAATTTAGTTCCCATATATATTAAACATATATTAATATAGGAGTAATAAAGTAATTAGCAGCAATTCGGAAAATTTTGCAACAGGCTAACCCAATTGGAAAAAGATGCAATATTTGATTCTCATTAGAAAATTATGCAACGACCCCTTCAAAAAGATACAACTTTTGACATAATATAATGCAATTGGTACTTACCCATTAAGAAAAGATAATTAATAAATTGCTACAAAACTTGGAAAAAAAATGCACCCGATTTTCAAACTTTCATACGTAGAATCATCATGTTCTTGTGTATGTGTGTCCGAAATTCGGCTTCATTGACGGTCCAAAATTGCAGGTTCTGAAATAAATTTGAATGTTCTTGTGTATGAGCCTCCAAGAAAGGGTCCGACCCTGTGGGAAATTGGCATCCCTGACCGCACGGCCGGAGAGTTCTATATACCTGATCCAAACCCAGCACTCATGGACCCATTGTATAACATTAATTCTAACACAGAAAAGTGAGTCACACCAACAGACAGCATTCATCCATGTTGTTGCACTCTTAATTCATGACAAGTTATTCATGATGTCGCTCACTTTAATCAAGTGATAATTATATATATAATGCATTGCAGGTACCGACAATATGGCTTATGGGATCGGTACACTGATTTATATCCTGATCAGGATCTCATCTACAACATCAATACCAGCAACTATTGTACTGATTGGTTCTTCGCCCACGTTACGAGGTATATATACATACATATATATGTTATAATTTTCTTAACCTTAATTTCTTTGCATGCATTCTTGCAATATATATCTTGTTTGTTGGAATTCTTGATAGTTGATACTAATACTACTACTACTGCATTGCAGGCGTGTAAATGGTTGGACATATGAAGGTACAATATGGCAGATTGTATTTGAGTTGCGAACAGTGAAAGACAACAGCAACTACACCCTCCAGATGGCCTTGGCGTCAGCTGAAGCAGCTACCTTGCAGGTATATATATGCAAAGACCTGAAATTCATTTTCAAAAACAAAAAAATCTATTTATAAATGATGCATTGACACACTGCCCACTGGCCGGCCAACTTAATAATTATATATGATTATGTATCAAGGTTCGGTTCAACAATCCGATGGCCAGATTTGCTCACTTCAGCACAGGATTTATAGGAGGGGACAATGCCATCGCGAGGCATGGAGTTCATGGGTTATATTGGTTGTACACCATTGATGTACCAAGCGATCTACTCAAAGTAGGAGAAAACACAATCTATCTCAGACAGGCAAAGAGCGGAAGTCCTTTTCAAGGATTAATGTATGATTACCTTCGACTCGAAGGGCCTCCTCAAGGCTGATATATCATATATTTACTTGATATCATATATTTTCCCCCAATTAAACAGATCAATAGTCTAGCCTAAGCATCCATATTGATCTTGAGTTTTCATAGAGTCCCGAAAGGAAAGGAAATTCCCTTTGCTAATTTAATATATATAATCCTCAATATTGCAATATCTTTATCACTTCACGACACCGGATTAATCGGTTTTAATGAACTTATTAACTATTTTTCCGAAAAGCTAAGACCAACCCTTTGGCCACACCGTTACGGCATGTTTCATAGAAAAGGATTTATTGTTTGGTTCTTAGGAAAACCGAGAAGATTAATTGAAGGAATCCGTGGAAAATGCTTGTGCATGCAACATGGAACAGTTTTCTTGCATTGTCTTGCTTTTTCAAGACAGAGACAAGCTAGTGGAATGTTCTCTTCTTTTGTAGTACAAAAGGAAACTACTTAGTTCCTGGAAAATGATTGTGAAGAAAAGTCGTAACTCATTTTCCATCCTTTCTAATTATTTTTTTGGAGGAGGCGTGTTTAAAATAGAAATTTACTTGAACATGGAACGGCTGAAAACACGGATGGCGAAAGAAAAACTAATCACGACCACAATCCATGGCCGACATAGTACAAAGCATACTGTTTCGAAGTTTCGTAGATCATTTCTAGCTAGCTAGTCAAAAGAAGAGATTTCTTTGGATTAGATTAGCTAGCTAGGTTCACGACAAGAAGTTGCAAAACTAAAATTCACAAACTGATATAGTGAGATGTAATTAGATGTTAATCAACTTTACAATAACAAAGTTATTTTACGGTCTAACGTATTAAGCAATCGATATAGGGAGTGTTTGAGGTTGCGTTAGATGTCTTTAAAAGTGTTTAAATAGCCTTAAAGCACTCTAATAGAAAAATTGGGTTGCTTGAATGTTACATATTTAAGAACTTTTTAATCTCAAATAAGTTAAAATGTACGTTTGAGGAAAAATATCGTTTTAATGATTTTCCTCAAACGTGCTTTTCCAGATAATATAGAACGTAATTCAAATTTTAACAAGATTGTCAATGAGTGAAAATACTCATACAACTTTCAGATAATTATAACTTTCAAACTTTCAAAGATATGATCATAATCTTTAAATAATCAAATAATCGTCATTTCTTCCTCAAAAAGTACTTTTATATTTGTTTTCCGAATAAATGTAACATGTTTTAAAGTAGTTTAAACATATGATTACCAATCAATAAATAATTTTTCAATATTAGAACATATTATTTAAGTTATAAGGTATAAGGTATATTTCACACCGTAATCATAAACATGCACATAAATTTGTAAGCTTTAATACTTGAGTAGTACTACATGTACTTATAACTTTATTTACTATTTTACTTAAAAAACTCGTTTTGTCAGTTTTCTTTTAAAATTCAAAATTTGAATTTCTAATTTCATGATAGTATATATAATCAATAACTAACACGTGGAAAAATAAATTTGTTGTAAGTTAAGTACATTTACTACTTGTATGAAATTTTCATTGTTGCTTCAAAACAATTCATGGTTATAGCAACACATCATCAAAGAAAAGAGTTGAAAGCAACCATTTGCATAACTGGTGTCTTTTGGAGAAATCCGTTATTGACAAAGTGCCTGTTAGCAAAGAAAAAATGGTTGCCAATACATGTATTAATTCATTATGAAAAGTTCTACTCATATCCCTACATCATAGACCATACATGATTTTCTACTATTTTAATATTTTTTCCTTAGCAAGTATGTGGTATAGAGATGATGAGTAGAATAACTCAATTAATTTAGCAGAGAAAAAAAAATGTGTAGTGTGCAGTGTGTATGATGATGAGTAGTAAAACTCATTCATTATACACAACTTTTCTAACTAAGATAATCTTTGCCTCTATAAATCTAAATTTGTACCACTGGGCTTCGGAAAAATAGTCAGCTTGAAGATAAAATATTCTATTGTTTAATTGCAATATTATGTACTAATTGATGAAAACAAGCTATAAGAGGATTGTAGAAAAAGCAATTCATGATCTCATTCCATCTCATCTCATTCTATCTCATTTTCTTCCCAAGACATCATTCAAAAACAAATACTTTTAAACTAATCATTACAACTTTTTCAAACTAATAATTACATTAAACTTTTTCAAACTTTCAAATAATAAAAAAAAAAAAAAAAATCAATTTTTTCAAATTTCAAAATAAAAATTATATTAAAAAATTATATTCTACCAATATTTTAATTTTATAGTATTTTTTATTCAAATTTTTCTCTCTCATTTTTCAAAATCAAATAAATACTTAACTCAAACTATTTCACTATTATTCGCAAAATTCTCATCTCATCATCTCATTCCCCAAGCATCCCGGCCCAAGTATCTTGAAATTTAAAATTCTAGCAAATTAACAAATTAAATGTTCTGTTCTTAATTGGAATAAAAAGAACTTAATTATACAATATGGAACAGAAATGGTAGTTCATGAACAGAAATGGTAGTTCATGAACAGAAATGGTAGTTCATGAAGAGCTTAATTATCCGAGAAAAAAATAAATCCAGGTGAGGCCCTCGATCGATCGAGACAAAGGTGATTCCCACATTACTTGATGTTTTGGTGAAACATAACCTTGTTCTTTGTCTGTTAATTCAAAAGACGGTATAAAGTCAAAAAGTAACATGCAAATCATGTTGGAATATTCGGCCACCTTTGTGACATGTGATATTGCTTGTGGTGGGGTACGTTTTCACTGTTAGGTTTTCATGAATAATTCATAATGGTGTTTGGTTAGTCGTGTCTATAGTGGGACGTTCAAACCTGAATGTTGCAGTTCACCAATTTATCTATTTTAAAAAAATTTCTAAGGTAGACTCAACTTATTCAATTGAGTCGACTGAGGGTAATTAATTAAGACTGAATTGGCGCCCGAAGTAGAATTTCTTATACTTTTTTTATCATTCTAGAAAAGATAAATACCACACATGAATTCTACTGTATTTAATATTGTCCATGATGAGTGCGCATCATCTATTGCAGTGGAGTCTATATATATCAGCTTGTGTCTATCTCTTATCTCTAAATTGTATAAAACTCCAATATTCCACAATTGTCACCCGACGTCATTGATTCCTGTATTAATTGTGAATGCATCAAATCGTATTGCATTTTGGCCTACTAGTAACGTGCGTTTATCAAATTTAGCCTAAAAAGCCGAGTAGTACTAAGTGCGTTATGATGGCATGAGTCTGCTAGCTTGATGAGTTTTTAAAACACGATTTTTGTTGGTCTGTTTTGGGGGACGCCTTAGAAACATCATTTCATGTGCTCTTGAAACGAAAATCGCCCACCAATTTTCTTGGACCAGCTGGTTTGATGACCATGTTCCAAGTTCTAACCTACTACGTACGCACCATGTCTGCGTCTGGAAATTTGTCAAATTCTGGTTTAACGGCCTAACCCCTGCAAAGTAAACATTTTTCAGATAAGATTTCAATACCGAACGCTTCCCTCTAAAGAATTCCATTTTAATTAGTGTCAAAATTTGTTACATCATTGAGTCAGCAGTCTCCCTACGTACGAGTCTGTGAACACGTTATATATAGTTAGGCCAAGACTAATGTCTCTTTGTAGTAGTTCCAAACGCAGCTACACGTTGGAATGCATACGCGTATCATGTATAATGTTGTTTCAAACACTGGATCGGACTAGTCCTCGTGAGAAACGTTGAAAATTTGGGTTAGCAATTGATCCTTTAGTTGAATATGCATTATATATAAATTAAATTATTAGTAAAAAGAAAAAAGTCAATAAGAGGGTCCGTGACGAAACATATATTAAATTAATAAAAATTTAAAAAGTTAAAAATTAAAAGAAGCTACGTACAGACATTCATTTTGTGCAAGTATTTAAACACCATTTACCTTCGCATTATACACATGATCTCACATCTGCACGGTTTTCGAAACTCTAGCTCAAGATTCCAGATCAGACAGCAAGGATTATCAATTAGATAAAGAATTGTACGTTTTAGTACTACTTGGCATTTGTTGCAGGAAAATCTTCGTTGCGTGCAGCTTGCATAGGTATTATATATTGGATTTCTCTTTTCTTTTCTTCGTTTGGAGGAAGAGATTTTCTATTATATATATATGCTATTTCTGAACTTCCAAACAACATGATTAATGCTCGAATTCATTAACAACATACACATCAGGAGGTCTTTATAGTGTTTCTTGTTTTAATGAAATTTATATTCTCAGGTCCATATAATGGAGAATGCAAAGTACTTGAGAAGGCAATGGGGTTCGCTTGTTGGGTTCTTAGGAGTGATATTGCTGGTTTACTTCTTGCTCACCACCGATTGTACTGAGAAGACCCCCCTGAGGTTCTTCCTCAAATATTATCTTTATATCAGTAAATTACTATTAATGTTCGCAAGAAGGTTTTATAAAGATAAAACTTACAAATTGATTGAAGTACAAGATGTTATATATATATATATATTATTTACATTTTTATAAAAGGCTTTTATAGATACAAACACTTTTATATATATATATTTGCTATCAACGGCAATATAGTATGTAGTAGGCGCGTACTCCATAATTTGGATTTTCTTTCATCAATAATATTAATTTAAATAATTAATTTATGAAACTACTTAAAACGCATATTTACATTAATCAGTAGAGAAACTTTAAGGTAAAAATAGCATTACTCCAAATGAAATAGTACGTTGATACTTCTATAAATCCACCCCGTCTTCTGGTGAAATAATGGAACTTACGTAGTACGTCGAATTTTTATATTTAACTTTAAATTTTACTTACGAACTGTTTTTGAGGCATGTATGTTGCCATTAAAACCTCTTTTTAATTTCAAAGATGCTTGGAAGAGGATATTTCCACATGCATATATATAACTTTGTCATCCTCTCTTTCAGTCAGATTCACACCGCGTACAATGATCTCGTCATGCAGTACGTACTCATGAGGAGAATATGTACACAAGACTGACATGTATGAAATGATAGGAAACGAGTTCGAAAATAGCAACATTCATTATATTTTTCTTTCATTTTGCAAGTAATTGAATTATATATGTGGTAGATTCCATTAATTAATGGAGAAACAGCAAATTTAGCAGTATTCACATGGTCAGTTTTTCATGCAACGAAAGTCACCCTTTGAAATATTTAGTAAACCAACTCTAGAAATACGTTTGCGTGCGCCCTATTTTTCTATTGTCCCTACAAGCTAGAAGTACTTGACTTTCCTTGAGGTTTCCTTCCCGTTCTGCCACGCACCCAGCCCGCAATTCATGGCAACTGATTGGCGAAAAGTATGAGAAGAAAAGTACCACAGTTTCTTCATCAAATAATGAACCTGTTCTCACTTTGTTTCCACCTCCTTTTCTCCGTGATTCTCTCTCTCTCTCTCTGACAGTAATGCATGATAATTGAGTTATTTCAACCTTAATTACTTTTAAGTTTTACAAAAAGTACAAAAGATGTTTTTTGGATATACATTAAACAAAAACTACTTATTTACAACCAGTTAATTCCAGCGAAATGATTATTTATAATTAAAATTAGTTGCGAATAGTCATTTAGTTACAATAAATTAATCATAAAAGCTTATTTTTCTTGTAGTGATAATTTGTTTTATATGTATATATAAAGCAGGAGGGTTCTAGCGAACGTCAACGGCCAAGAAACTCATGAACTGAAGCTGGACACCCACGATCGTCTACAGGTAAATCCACCTACTCTCTAGCTTTTTTTTTTTTTTTTTGTTACATAATATTTTCTCATCAGAAAAAGCTAAAACATTACTTAATCACCAAATTTGTGTAGTTAATTATCACAAGTACTACTAATGAGCTCTCGAATCTTCGCTCAAAATCTGGACATAAAAATTTATTGCAAATTAGTATATTGTTTGCACGTAGAATTCGCAAGTCTTGAATGAGTGTCGCTAATTACAATATTCTGGTAGATGAGCACATAATTAGCTATTATAATAGTTGTTTATATTTGTTGAAGGCTTAGACTCACTTTTGAGTCACAAACGACCATTGAGTTTTCAAATATTTGAACTAGAAATACAAAAGGTTTGAATTAATATAAGAAATTATTAATAAATTTTATAAATATAGTGAGAGTTTAGGATGTAAATTGAGGTTTTAGTAATGTAGAATGGAAGCTCATTTGTTTTCATAACTCTTCTCAATTCATGTCATCTCATTTCATCTGATCATTACAATTTTTTTCAAATTTTCATATAAAATAAAATAAACAATTCAACTTTTTCAAATCTCAAAACAAAAATAATATTAAAAAATATATTCAAACAATATTTTATTTAAGTTTTAACTTTAATTTTAACTAATCTCATCTCATTTCATCTCATCTGCGAAAACAAACCAAATACTTCATGGGGTGAAAAGTATAATTTATTTCCCGAAAAACAAGCTATTGATCATATAACCTACCGTGAACTCTTTCAAGCGTGTGAACGCAGAACAAATGGTTCACATGCATGATGGCTATATGGACGAAATATAACCAAACCATGCATTCATATAATTCGATCCGACGACCTTTTCTCTTTTTTATTTTTCTTAATCTCAAAATGCTGTAAATATATATATATAGACATGCACGTACCCTTAGTGATCATGATGAGGTAAATCATTTCAGGTGGTGGTGGACAATGGACTGGTGCAAGTCACTTTGTCAAGACCGGCAGGTGATGTTGTGGGAATCAAGTACAACGGTGTCGATAATTTACTTGAGGCTCGTAATGAAAGAGATAATCGAGGGTACGTGAATTCACTTTGTCAAGACCGGCAGTTTAATTCACTTGCCTTATTAAACTTTTTTTTTTAAAAAAAAAAGAAAAGAAAAGAAAAAGACTTGCCTTATATTAAACTGACCATGACTTTGGGGAGCCGTTTGTCTAAATACTTACACCCTATAGTTTCTAGGTTTTACCACGTTATGTTATTCTATACGAGAAATAATAGTTGAAGTTGTAAGCGTGCAAGATGAAAAAAAAATTAATTTTTTAATAGTAGACCATACTATTTTACAAATCTACTGCACGACGCTTGCGTATTCCTCGACTATATGTAACATTAGTGATCATATTATTACATACAATATTGTTCGACAAAAAACATGATACATGATGTCTTAATTGTCTAATGTCTCCAGGTATTGGGATGTAGTTTGGAATGAGCCAGATGGTCACGATGGTCTTGTTGGGAGGTACGTAGTACGTTCGTTAATAAATTCTCTCTGCAAATCTAGCTAGAGGTTTATGAAAGAAATGCATGCAGGCCGCATATATGCACCTGATCTCCAAAACTAAAAGATTTGTAATAATTTGCAGAATAGCAGGAACACATTTTACGATTATAAAAGAGAACAAAGACCAAATAGAGCTTTCCTTTACTCAGACATGGAACCTTTCTCTCCGTGGAAAACAAATCGTTCCCTTAAATGTAGAAAGAAGGTACGTACGTGGTAATAATTATTTATGTATTTATTTATAATATTAGTGCAGGCTAGCTGGGTACTCATACATAAGTTTCAATTTGTAGGTACATCTTTCAACGTGGCATCTCGGGATATTATTCGTATGCAGTATTTGAGCGCCTTAAAGGTTGGCCGGAGGTGTCTTTTGGTCAAATAAGAGCCGTTTACAAGCTTCGAGTGGACAAGTAAATGAAAACAAATGTTCATTTTCATGTTTTATTCCAAGAGAAAATTACATGGCGCTATCGGACGCTATATGGTATTAATATATGGTATTTGAAATAAATGGTCAGATTTCGCTACATGGCGCTATCGGATGACAAGCAGAGGATCATGCCAACGCAGGAAGATCGGGAAAAAGGACAGGCCCTCGCCTACCCTGAGGCTGTTCTTTTGACTAATACATCAAATCCAGAACTTATGGGAGAGGTACCCTAAAATCTCATTTCTTCTTCGTATTTATATTTCAAAGGTGTTATTTTTTTTGTCTTTTTGTTTGACTATATGCATCATGTGTCAAATAAGTCAGTCAATTAAATGATCATCGTCCGGTCCATTAATCATTCAAGTCCTGGTATTTTCTTGGTTTCTCGAATTTTCTTTTTAACAATAAAAAATAAGACAGAAAATTAACAATAAATAAAAAAATAAAACTGAAGAATGGCTAAATTATCTCTCTGATGGGTATCATGGCTTCGGGTTACGCAGGTGGATGACAAGTATCAGTACTCGTTGGAGGGTAAAGATAATAAGGTTCATGGGTGGATATCCGCTGACCCACCCGTTGGGTTCTGGATCATTACACCCAGTAATGAGTTCCGTTCGGCGGGCCCCATCAAGCAAGAGCTCACCTCCCATGTGGGCCCTACTGTTCTCTCCGTAAGTCTAGATTATCTATTATTCCCATGATCTGCATCCTTAAAACTCTAAAATCCTGATTAACTTATAAATTAATTAGCCGCTTAAGCTGAGCTATAAGAAAATAATTAAAAAAGAACTTCTCTGCAACATCATATAAAAATTGCAGAATAAAAATAGTACAATATTTTCAGAATTTCAAAGAACTGCCCCCCATTTCAAAGATATCATTCAGCAAATTTCAAAGGTTTTAATATATTCAATTATAGAATGGTAATATACGACCATGACTGTGACTTGAGTGCCTATGTCCAGATGTTCATGAGTACCCATTATGCGGGAGAGGAACTAAACATGAAATTTGAAGATGGAGAGCCATGGAAAAAAGTTTTTGGTCCTATATTTGTATATCTCAACTCTGTTTCCACAAAGAAGGATCTCCAAAAACTTTGGGCAGACGCTAAAGATCAGGTATATACAATATAATTAAGCTAATTAATTAATTAAAGTACTGTTCTCTTCCTACAAAGTAGTAGTACTTGAGGTAATTAGTACTATATATTTAAAGCATACTTAATTTTATGATCAGATGTTGCGTGAAGTCGAGAGCTGGCCATACAACTTCATTCAATCAGAAGATTTCCCCACTGCCAGTCAACGTGGAACTGTCGTCGGTCAACTGGTAGTCCGTGACCGGTATGTACATAGTTTGGTTACAAGAATATATGATTTTCTCCAGTACATGATATGCATGTTAATATCGAATGACATGACTCAATGCAAAAGCAACTTATTTTCACTTAATTTTCATGGTATATTATTAGCTACATGAATGAGAGATCACTAGAGTGGGCGGAATCTGCTTATGTGGGTTTGGCTGCTCCTGGAGAGGCGGGATCATGGCAAAGAGAAACCAAGGTAAATTTCTCGTATGCATGATTTTTCCCTTGAAGTTAATGAATTAGGGTGTTTCGATCACACTATTAAGCTATAAGATTTTGTGTATTTTTAGGGTTATCAGTTCTGGACGCAGGCTGATAAGGAGGGACGTTTCCAAATAAAAAACGTTCGACCAGGGGACTATAATTTGTATGCGTGGGTCCCTGGTGTTGTTGGGGATTACAAAAATAACACCCAGATTACTATTAAAGCAGGTAACATATGATCTACAGAAGCATATATCAATATTGCTAGTTGATAGGAGACCAATTACAACATGAAAAACATGCAGTGCATGGATCACTCTCAGCTTATCGATATTGCTAACTGGAATGACATCCAAAAATGCAGGTTCAGAAGTCAAATTGGGTCTAATTGTGTACAGGCCACCGAGAAATGGTCCAACTCTGTGGGAAATTGGCATTCCTGACCGCACTGCCGCTGAGTTCTATATACCGGACCCAAAGCCAACGCTAACAAACAGATTATATAATAACTCAGAAAAGTTAGTCCTATGACCAGTAGTCACACATATATATAGATCAAAGCAGCTTCAATCTAAGTAAAATATTATTACTGACTTTTCAATAAATTAACTGGCTGTAGGTTCAGGCAATATGGCTTATGGGATAGGTATGGAGATCTATATCAGGATCAAGATCTTATCTACACTATCAATGTTAGCGATTATCGAAAAGACTGGTTCTATGCTCAAGTTACTAGGTATTTATAATGAGTAATGTTAAATATAGTTATAAGTTGTATAAGTATCGTGCACTCCTTTTGAAAAAACGTGAGATCCATCATTAAAAGATTAGTTTTTTCATATAAATCTCATATTTATTCATTTTTTTTAAAAGGAGTATGCACGCTTGCATGCAATTTGTTCAGTTTTTTTTTTTTTACATTTCTCCATTATTTTACGTTGCTATAATGAATGCATGGTTGAATTAATACACATTACATTGCAGGAGTACGAATAATCGAGCAAATGAAGGAACAACATGGCAGATCAAATTTGAAATAGAAAACGTGAATAAGAACGGAATTTACACACTCCAACTGGCCTTGGCGTCTGCCAATTTTGCTGAATTGCAGGTATGGCAAACCACCAATTTTTCATTTCATCTAGACTTCCTTCTCTTCCTTCTCTCATTCTAGAGGTGCCAAAACAATATTAATTAAGAATGTTTATTTTCTATAGAAAATATAATTACTTATGAAGCACAATCATTTGGTACCCACCATATTGTTCTCTGTTGATATTTTTCTTATGGAATTCTCGTGATTGCAATTTAAGGTTCGGTTCAATGACCCAAATGCACAACCAGTTCACTTTTCAACGGGACTTATAGGAAGGGACAATGCCATCGCCAGGCACGGAATTCATGGGTTATATCGGTTTTATAGCATAAAAGCATCAGGAAATCTATTCCAAGAAGGAAACAATACGATCTATCTTACACAATCCAGGGGCGGAACTGTTTTTCAGGGAGTCATGTATGACTATCTTCGTCTCGAAGGGCCTCCTCAATGGTGATCATGCATGCACAATATCATTTTAGGTTTTACTTCCTCAATTGGAAATAAGAAATAACATACACATACATATATAGCAATATAGCATCATTTATTGTTGTAGATAGAAGAAGGAAATTATTTGCTACATTGCAAGGCCAAGCATCAGCCTTGCTTTGTGAGTCCAAAAGTACAATAAAATTTGTGCTTATTGTATTATCCCCACCTATCAATTTTAGAGATCATGTCTTCTTCTATAATTTATATATTTCCAACACTTCATTTATTTTTCAAATTTGTAACGAAATCATATATATAATGAATCTAATTGTAGTATAATTAAATCCCTACTCAGAAAGTTAAATTATATTTATAATTAGGTTGTTTTGGATAATTGATTTGGTGATTTGCTCATGACTTTATGTAAACTCTATTGTCCCCGAGTAGGGTTGTTATCTGCCCCTAGTCGGTGGATTTTTCTATTTTCTACGTCTTCGTCCCAAATCATACAAATGAACCTGAAATTCCAGCTATATATAGCAGAAAAATAAAGTGTACATCATATAGTTAATTTGTAAAACACCTAATTTCTGTCGTTATATTAAACGAAAAACTTCTAAAATGAAAGGGGTGTACTGAATCTTCTACAATATTTACGAAGGCTTGACGTTGTAGTACGGTATTGCACTACTTTTAACTTGACTAGAAAGCAACCGAGAAGATCCCCAATTCGTATTTATAAGCAAAAATAAATAAGATTTTGTTAATCTTACAAATAATGGCCTGTAAGATTACTATAACAAAGAACATTCTTTGGAAAGCGTCAATTTTGTCTAAAAGGAGTTTTTGTTCCCATGATAATTCGACGGACAACTTTAGAGTCGAAACAATAATTTTTTTGGGGACGAAACAATTTATTTCCTAAATATTTTTTGAAGGGAAAATCTTCCATTCGAACCAAATGAAACCATCTGAACAAGAAAATGCAAAGCAGTTTGCTCAAATGTACCCTCGTTGGAATTGTGTATGTTATGTGTTATGTTCAAATGATTTAGTTTATGTACGAATACATATTTTGTCGTTTGAATGATCTTACCATATCCTTCAAGTAAAAGAATTGATGTTGAGAATTCTTCTATATATTGCACCCTTTCAAACATTATGCTAGCTGGTCCGAAGTTCATATGGGTATTATCTCCATTCAAACAATAAATCATTTCGTTCAAATAGAAATATAGAACATTTGTTTGAACACGTAATATTGATGCATTCGAATGGAAAGGACAAGATCTTTGCAAAGTACTAATAGAGAAGATGAAGAATGGATGAGATTAGAAATTGAAAGGGCAAATGAGGGCTTCATTCCTAGATAGAGGAAAAGGTAGGCTAGAGTTTGATGGTTTAGAAGGAATGAAGAGGAAAGAAGGGAAAACTTTTCTCTCTAATTATTTTTTTAAAAGAATAGAGCTTATTTTGTTTAGGGGTGGATAGCGGGCCTCGCAACTCATTATCCTACCCCCATCCACCCCACCCTAGCACCGCATGGTTTGGGTTTGGGGGGGTGGGGGACGCAACCCTATGTATTAAATATAATTTTTACCTAATACTTTGTGCAATTTATAGTGTGGCCTTTAGTGAGGCACTTGTATTGCCCCTATGACAAGGCAATACAAGAGTCTAACATTGCTTAAGCGAAACACTTATTGTGACGCCCCGACTTCCACGTATAAAAGACACGGGAATTGTGACGTCGGGATGATGACAACACGGGTCACGCATCCCAACGATGGTGCCAAGTGTGTGCAACATGCAAAAGTGCACAATAAAAATCACAACAGATAATATAAATAAGCCAACTAAGTACCAGAAATTTAAATACAAATATTCAAAACAAATTACTTTTAAAAAAACTTATACAGTCATCCCAAAAATATAACAAAAGGCAAATACGTAACAAGTAGGAAAATAAATCTCGATACACGAGAGCAATCCCAGATCGCTCCTCCAACAAAGCCCAAGCCTAAGGCTAGTCATCCTCATCTGCATCAAAATCTGTGATACCATAAAATGGTACCACAGGTAAGTAATAATCAAAACAACTCTCGGGATAAAAATGCATTAATGCAATCAACAAGCATATTCCAAAACTTCATTTTCTTCGAAAATGATTTATTTCCAACAAACGCCAAAAATCCCATTTTAGCCAAAAATATAATCCGACATTTTGCCGAAAAATGATATACATAAAATCCAACCATTTATCGGACACTGTAGGCGGGAATTACAGGCGGGACTATACCACCATCCCTGCTTACCACCATCCTTACCGCGTGCACCGTAGGTGGGAATCACAGGCACCTGTGGCGCCCCCAATCTCCCTTATATAAATACACAGAGATTGAGACACCAGGATGGTGACAACACGGTCACACATCCCAACGAAGTGCCAGTGTGTATACATGCAACAGTGTACAAATAAAATAACGCAGCGGATAGTCAACTAAGTACCAGAATTTATTTACAATCAAACATCAGTAAAGATTTAAATAACAGTTATACAGTCATCCATAAAATAATTTACAATAGTTCCAGATATACAAACGAGTGATCCCAGATCATTCCTCAGGCGGAGCCGTCTCCTCAGGCTCGCCCTCCTCCTCCTCATCTGCATCAAAATCTGCGTTACAACAAAATGGTATCGCAGGTAAGTATAACCCAAAACAACAACGTAATATAAAATGACATAGCAACAAACTCATAATATAAAATAAATAACTTAACTTACATCACTTAAAAAAAAAAATTTTATTATTTTAAAATAATAATAAAAAAAGTTTTCTGGTACTATCCTAAAGGACATGTGGTTTTACCCAGAGCCGAACTGCTCTGATACCACCTGTGGCGCCCCCAATCCCCCTTATATAAATACACAGGGATCGAGATGCCAGGATGGTGACAAGACGGTCACGCATCCCAACGAAATGTGCTCGAGTGTGTGCAACATGCAAATGTGCACAATAAAGGTCGCAGCGGATAATATAAATAAGTCAACTAAGTACCAGAAATTTAAATACAAATATTTAACACAATTTATCTTTAAAAATTATACAGTCATCCCAAATATAATACAAAAGGTAAATACATAAATTGATAAAAACATAACTCACTAAACAGGAGCAATCCCAGATCACTCCTCCAACGGAGCCAAGCTAAGGCTCGTCATCATCATCTGCATCAAAATCTGCAATACCATAAAATGGTACCACAGGTAAGTATAAACCAAACAACTCTCGAGATAAAAATACATTAATGCAACCAACAATATAACAAAATACATTTAGCCATAAAATACCATTTTTTCCCAGAAAAATGATTATTTCCAACACACGCCAAAAATTCCATTTTGGCCCAAAATATCCGTAAAACATTTTCCCATAAAATGATTCACACAAACAACCCATTTATCGGACACTGTAGGCGGAAATCGCAGGCGGGACTCTACCACCGTCCCTGCTTACCACCATCCCTACCGCGTGCCGTAGGCGGGAATCACAGGCGGGACACAACCACCATCCCTATCGCGTGCACCGTAGGCGGGAATCGCAGGCGGGACTCTACCACCATCCCTGCTTACCACCATCCCTACAGTTCCTTTACACATAATGAATACTTAACAGAGCACTGTAGGCGGGAATCACAGGCGGGACTCTACCACCATCCCTGCTTACCACCATCCCTACCGCGTGCACCGTAGGCGGGAATCACAGGCGGGACACAACCACCATCCCTGCTTACCACCATCCCTATCGCGTGCACCATAGACGGGAATCGCAGGCGGGACTCTACCACCATCCCTACAATCTCTTTTCCTTTTGCTCACATGAAAATCCAATTTTCAATAAACACATGAACTTGTATGCAATCATGCGAAAACCCAGTTTTCTTTACAAACATGATCATGCATGCAGTATGCGATGTACATGAACAAGCCATAACCAACAACCAACAACCACAATTCACAATGCAAACAAACACACAACTCCGTCCACAATCCATCCGACCCCCGAAACTCCTCGGACTCAGTCCGGCAAAACAAACCAATTCACAGATTATATGTGTTAGTGCAAAAATATATTTAAATCACGAAAGTTCTTTAAGGAAAATACTTACAGTGCAATATAACAATTTCCGAAGGATCACGAAGTTGAAAAAGGCGACGTTTGAGCAACACCACAGTGTGAAATACACTGTGGCCGTGGGTCACAAATACCAACTTTCAAACGGAGACAAACGAAGACCCAAGATTGATAGGGTAGGGCCTAGGGAGGTCGGTGAAGCCAATGGTGGTGGTAGTTTGCCGTGGGTGGCGGCGAAATGGGCGGTAGAAGACCAAAAAGTCCAAAACGGAAATAGAGTTGGATGTACTTCACCGGTGACAGATCGGAGGTGGGGTTGGGTCCAATGGGTTGCCAAGAGGTCGAGGATGATGTGGTAAGAAGATGGTGGCCAATGGTGGTGCGACGGCGGCGCAGCGGCGGAAAAAGTGTCGCAGCTTCAATGGGCTCGTGGTGGCTAACGGCGGCGCGAATGGAGCTGGAAACGGAGGTGTGGCGTCGCCGGTGGCTGGGGGAGCTGGGGAGCCGGGTGGTGTCGACCACCGCCGGCGCACGGCGGCGGGCTGGGGGAGAGGAAGAACGGAAGGAGAGAGAGGGAGGGAGAGGGAGTTGCGCGCGCGGGGAGAAGAAATAAGGAGGAAAGAAAAGAAAAAAGAACAAAAAGAAAAGAAAGAAAAGAAAAGGAGAGGAAAGAAAAATAGAGGGAAAAGAAATGAGGTCCAATCCTTATAACTTGGGTCACAAAAATGATCCAACGGAAACGATTTTAAAACCACAAGTTAAATAAAATAATTTAAACGGAATGGTAAAGTCAAATTGAAATAATTAAATCTCACAGTAATTAAATAAATATTAAAAGCAATTTAAATGCATAACAATAAATAAATATTAAGAAAGCACATAAAAATAATTTTCACCAAATTAAAATCATAGAAATAAACTCATTAAAAAATCCAACCAATTTTAAAATAAGAGAATAAATTTTTAAATAAATAAAAATAATCCTTTAGTAAAAATACACTAAAATGCTGGGTGTTACATCCTCCCCCCTTGAATAAAATTTCGTCCTCGAAATTGGCAAGGTCAACATTAAGACTAAGACAGGAATAAGATTCAACTAAGAGCAGACTAAGAACATACCACCAAAATAGTCCGGCAAGGCCACTCTATAAGCAACAAGCCCAACCTTCTCTACGATCTGAAAATGGCCAACATATCTTGGACTAAGCTTTCCTTTCTTACCAAAGCGCTTAACGCCTTTCATAGGAGAGACTTTAAGATAAACTCAATCACCTACTTCAAAGGATAAGTCTCTTCTTCTTGTATCTGCATAACTCTTCTGGCGATTTTGCGCTTCCGCCATTTTAGTCCTTATAAACTGAACTTGATCCTTCATTCAACCAACTAGATGCTCAAACTCCAAAAGAAAGTATAGCCTCAAAAATTTAAATTCCTAGGTAACCTCAAGTCACAATTAATTCCTGAATATAATCACAATAACTATTCCCAACCATGATTCATTGAGTAACCCACTTCAATTGCACACTTCGATCGACTCACCAAAAACTCCAAGCTAAGGTCTCTTGAATTACTACTATTGTGTTGACTCCTCTTCCACACCAACCAAAACAACTTCTTCCAAACCAAATGAGACTAGGACCTATACTCTCCGAAATCCATAACCACTCACCACTACTATACATCCATCTTACGCACCCTTAGCCAAAACCAAAAATGCTCCAAATGTGCAAGTGATCATCATTACCATCTATTATCCTTAAAATTGATATGGATTAAATCATTAACCTGTCACTGTAACCTCAAGCTAAAAACAATTATTAATCGAACTAGATCAACATCTTCCATCTCCAAAGAAATTCTCCCCTAAAAAAAAAAAATTCTCATATCAGTAACTTAACTCAGATCAATCCTATTTTAATTCAGCCATTCAACTCTGAAATTCTAAAACCTTAACCCAGATATAAATCATTTCCTGAAATCCTCAAGGGACATGTGGTTTTACCCAGAGCCGAACTGTTCTGATACCACCTGTGGCGTCCCCAATCCCCCTTATATAAATACACAGGGATCGAGACGCCAGGATGGTGACAACACGGTCACACATCCCAACGAAGTGCCAGTGTGTATACATGCAACAGTGTACAAATAAAATAACGCAGCGGATAGTCAACTAAGTACCAGAATTTATTTACAATCAAACATCAATAAAGATTTAAATAACAGTTATACAGTAATCCATAAAATATATTACAATAGTTTCAGATAAACAAACGAGTGATCCCAGATCATTCCTCAGGCGGAGCCGTCTCCTCAGGCTCGCCCTCCTTCTCCTCGTCTGCATCAAAATCTGCGTTACCACAAAATGGTATCGCAGGTAAATATAACCCAAAATAACAACGTAATATAAAATGCATTAAATGCAACTAACATGCATGCACATGATGAAATATGCATTTTCCACAAAACATCATTTTCTCCGAAAATGATAATTTTCCAACATACGCCAAAATCTCATTTTGGCCCAAAATATCCGTAAAACATTTTCCCAGAAAATGATTTACCCAAAAACCAACTCGCACTATTTTCCCAGAAAATAGTGCATTAATTCCAAATGCACCATGCATTATTTTCATATGCACCATGGCCTCCCCTATGGACCATCCGCACGTCCTGGCTTCGTAGCGGTGCTCAGTTCCGCGCCCAACGCGTACATGGCCAAGCACCCACACTACGCAACGAGCGATGCCCAGTTCCGCGCCCAGCGCGTACGTGGCCAGACATCCTCTAGTCCCCGCTAGCAGAAGGACTACGGAGTCGGCACGAGACCATCTCGTCCGATCCCATTGTCGCCCGGCGACAATCTAGGGGACGTTACTCAGTATATTCCGCTCCCGAGTAACCAGAGGAGCTCCACCGAGTTAATGCCCCATCTCGGCATGGGGTCGTGATACACACGCACCAAAAATCCATTCTCACATGAAAACCCAGTTTTCATAAACACATGAACATGAATGCAATACACGAAAACCCAGTTTTCTTTTACAAACATGATCATGCATGAAATAATGAAATGCACATGTACCAACACAATATCCAAACCAACAATTACAAATCCAATCAAATGCAACCAAACAACTCCAATCACAAATCCATCCGACCCCCGAACTCCTCGGACTCAGTCCGGCATGCTAAAAAAATACAGTGAAATGGGTTAGTGCAAAAATACATTTAAATTACGAAAGTTCTTTGGAGAAATACTTACAGTGCAATATAATAATTTTTCAAGGATCACGAAGTTGAAAAAGGCGACGTTTGAGGAACACCACAGTGTAAAATACACTGTGGCCGTGGGTCACAATACCAACTTTCAAACGGAGGCAAACGAAGACCCAAGATTGATAGGGTAGGGTCTAGGGAGGTCGGTGAAGCTAGTGGTGGTGGTGGTTTGTCGTGGGTGGTGGCGAAATGGGCGGTAGAAGACCAAAATGCCCAAATCGAAAATGTAGATGGTGGAGCTTCACCAGTGGCGGATCGGAGCTGGGGTTGGGTCCAATGGGTTGCCAAGAGGTCGAGGATGATGTGGTAGGAAGATGGTGGCCAATGGTGGTGCGACGGCGGCGCTGGAACGAATGGTGGCCGCGGCTTTGAAGGGCTATTGGTGGTTAACGGCGGCGCGGATGGAGGTGAGGTTGGTGGGGTGAGGTCGCCGGCGGCAGGGGAACACAATGGGGTGGGCGGTGAAGGCCACCGCTGGCTCACGGCGGTGCTGGCGTGAAAGTGGCCCGCGGCTTCGTGGGGTGCGTGTGGGCTACCGGCGGCGAGGTAGGGGCTGGGATTTGGGGGATGAGGTCGCCAGAGGGAGGGGGAGCTGGTCGGCCGGGCGGTGTCAACCACCGCCGGCTCACGGCGGCTCTGGGTGGAGATGAGGCAAACGGACGGAGAGAGAGAGGGAGAGGGGGCTGGGTTGTGCGCGCCGCGGGGAGGGGAAAAGCAGAAGAAAAAGAAAAAAAGAAAAGAAGAAAAGAAAATGAAAAGGAAAAGAAAAAATAGAGGAAAAAGAAATGAGGTCTAATCCTCATAACTTGGGTCACAAAAATGATCCAACGGAAACGATTTCAAAACCTCAAGTTAACTAAAATAAATTAAACGTAATGGTAAAGTCAAATTGAAATAATTAAATCCCACAGTAATTAAATAAATATTAAAAGCAATTTAAATGCATAACAATAAATAAATATTAAGAAAGCACATAAAAATAATTTTCACCAAATTAAAATCATAGAAATAAACTCATTAAAAATCCAACCAATTTTAAAATAAGAGAATAAATTTTAAATAAATAAAAATAATCCTTTAATAAAAATACACTAAAATGCGGGGTGTTACAGGACACAACTACCATCCCTGCTTACCACCATCCCTACCGCGTGTACCGTAGGCGAGAATCACAAGCGGGACTCTACCACCATCCCTATAGTTCCTTTCCTGACAATGAATACTTATCACACACAATGAATACTTATCAGAGCACTGTAGGCGGGAATCACAGGCGGGACTCTACCACCATCTCTGCTTACCACCATCCATACAGTTCCTTTTCACAGAATGAATATTTATCACACACAATGAATACTTATCAGAGCACTATAGGCGGGAATCACAGGTGGGACTATACCACCATCCCTACCGCATGCACTGTAGGCGCGAATCACAGGCGGGACACGACTATCATCCCTGCTTACTACTATTCCAATCGCGTGCACCGTAGGCGAGAATCACAGGCGGGACTCTACCACCATCCCTACAGTCTCTTTTCCCTTTTTCACAAACCAATCAATCCAGTCATTTCAAACATACTCAAAATCATTTCTCACATGAAAATCCAGTTTTCAAATAAACACATGAACATTTATGCAATCATGCGAAAACTCAGTTTTCAGTTACAAACATGAACATGCGTGCAAATGCAGTGAACAAAACACGACACCAATATCCAACAACCAACAAATGTCAACACAATCTAATCACAAACCAAACATACAATCAACTCCGTCCACAATCCATCCGACCCCCGAACTCCTCAGACTCAGTCCGGCATAACCAACCAGTTCACAGATAAAATGAGTTAGTGCAAAAATACATTTAAATCACGAAAGTTATTTGGGAAAATACTTACAGTACTATATTATAATTTTTAGAAGATCACGGAGGTGCAAAAGGTGGCGACACAGCAACGTAATAGGGTAAAATACACTGGCCGTGGGTCTCAAAAATCCACTTTTGAATGGAGACAAACCAAGATCCGAAATGGATAAGGTAGGGCTTAGAGATGTCGGTGATGCTAGTGGTGGTGGTGGTTGGCCATGGGTGGCAGCGTAGAGGGCGGTTTTAGGCCAAAAATGTCGAAAATGAAAATGTGGATGGATGTGATTCACCGGTGGTAGATCGAGGCCAAGGATGAGTGCATTGGGTTGCTATGAGGTCGAGGATGAAGTGGTGAAGAAATGATGGCCAGAGGTGGCGCGATGGCGGCACTGGAACGAAGAGAAGGCCGCGGTTTTGGGTGGTTCGTGGAGGCTAACGGCGGCGCGATAGGGGCTGGGATTGACGGGGAGTGGTCACCGGCCGGTGGTAGAGCGAACAGGAGGGGCGGTGTGGGCCAAGGCGGCGCGGCGGCGGTGGGCTGGGAGAGGTGACGCGGACGCACGGGGAGAAAGAAAGGAATAGAAGAAAAGAAAAAAAGAGAGGAAAGAGAAAATAGAGGGAAATAAATGAGGTTCAATCCTAACATCTTGGGCCATAGAAAATGATCCAACAAAAATGATTTTAAAACAGCAAATCAATTAAAATAATTTAAATGTAATGATACAATGAAAATAAATTAATTTAATCCAACAATCAATTAATTTAAAATAAAGAGCAATTTAAATAATGAACAATTATTAATAACAAGAAAACACATTGAATTAACAACTAAAAAATCTTAAAATAATATCACGTAAATTATCTAAATTTTAAAATAAGAAAACTCATAATCTTAATAAATGCAATAATTTACTTAGTCAAAATACACGTAAATACGGGGTATCACATTTATATTACCTTAACCTCTTATATAAAGTCAACATTATGCCACACTATAACTTAAACAAAATATCCACTAGAAAATTTAAAAACAATGTTATTAGTTTTTAAATTATGATCATATTTACAAGTTTAAATTTACAATTTTGGTAAAAAAAACATGTTTTTGGTCACTTTTGGGCCCGTCAATAATCTTTGAGCGCAATGAGCCATAGGCACTATTAGTGTGGGCATGGGGTGGGGCGGATGAGGGGTTCGCCCTTACCACCTGACGCCAAGGCGAGGGATCCCGTCCCTGCATCCCGAGGGTGTGGTGTGGGGGTGAAAACCCCACCCCCTACCCATGTGGGGGTGGGGCCAGGGTGCAAGGAAGGGTCTATCCCTCCCATGCATGGGCGGATAGCACCCCTAAAAAGTCTAAAAAGCACTTTTGACAGCTAAATTAATGCTCATTTGTACAAAAAAAAAAAAAAACGACAGTACATGTAAAAAAGAAAACTTTAAAAGCACATTTGTCTGGCTTTTCCTTCTTTTCTTTTTTTCTTTTTTTTTTTTTTATCAAGGATATTAGATCAATTTTTTAAGGAAGCATATGATATATATTTTTGATTGTTCGAGGTGGAGACTGCCAAAATTGTTATTATTTACCAAATTTTGTTGTAATATAAAAGGGTTGTGTATTTTCCCGAAACTGAAAGCCAGAGACCAGAAGATAAACATGTATGTGCTTGCCCTATATTGAAACCTAATGAAGAGTGTTTTTTTTAAAAGAAAAAAAAAAAGATAAAGAAAACACAAAATAGTCCACTATGTTATGTGATGTGGGAATTTATTTCACACATTTTCTTAGTCTTAATTGTTTTGATTCAGAGTGTTTTGTATGTTCCTTAACTCGTTTGTCTGAAATTTTAGGTGTCTTTTACTTTTATTTAATTATTGCGAACAACTTCTCACTTTCAAAAATAGCCTAAGGGGGCTAAGGGGCCAACGCTCCCATCCCCCTCACCCCCTCCCCGTTTGCTTTTATTTGATTTTACTTTCAGTCTTGTGTTTTATTAGATCTAATAAAAGTGGAACACGTTCCGGTTTCCCCAGTCCAAACTCTTTCTTTCGGATCTTTGTTTCTTTTCATTTTTAGATCTGTTTTCTCTCTTAACACCATCTGCGCTTTTTTTTTTTTTTTTTTTTTTTTTTTTTCTGGGTATCCTCGCTTGGTGCCACCGTTGGGGCTGAGTAGCCGCACAGACCAAGAAATATACATGAGATGGTACCGGGATGGTGCTCGTGCAATGGTGTCGTGCATTGCTGTACGCTAGTCCAGGTGCGGTGCGAAGGTCCTGTGTCGTGCTAGGGTGCGATTTGTGCCGTGTGTGGTGCGGTGCGTCTGTGCCGTGTGTGAGGATGTTGTGTGCTCAGGCTCGTGAGATGGGTGTTTTGTTTTCTTCGATGGGTGTTCGTGTGGCCACTATTTTGGTTCGATGGGTAGGCGAAGCCTGGGCTGGGTGAAAGGGATGGTGGAGGAAGCTATTTTTCAAAGTCTAGGTGGAGGCTGCCGAAGCTGGCGCGGAGGATGGGCGGCAGAAGAAGATCGGGCTAAGAATGAAACGTTTCGGGCGACAGAGGAAGAATAAAAGAAAAGAGAAGGAAGAAAAAAAAAGAAGAAAAGAAGAAAAAAGAAAAAGAGAGGAAAAAGAAATTTGAAGAACGGTGGCGACCATGAGTGTAAAGATGAAACCCTAGGGCTGTCGTTTTTTAGGTTGGGCTTTTCAGGGCTGGGCTTTGTGTTTTGTTTATTCGTGCAGTGTCTCTTTGCTCTTTGCAGGGTTTATTTGATGTTTGTATTTTGTTTATCTCTTTTTTTAATAAAAGAAATAAGCTATTGGACTTATGTCCATAGCTGGTTGGTTGGATACCCCTCCCATAGTGGATGGGGTTGGTTGAGATACCTCTCTTCTTTTGGAAGATGAGGGTGGTTGGAATATCCTTTCCAACTTTAGAGGTAGGGCTATGTTTTATCTTTGTTTTATACAGAGAGTGCTACTCTCTTATGAGAGTTTTTAGAAGTTTAGACAATACTCGTCGCAAAGTAATTTGTGTGTGGGGAAGCGTACAACAGATGTATAGTTTGGCTTGTATTCAGAGTTTTCTCTGTATTGACTCGTCACAGATGTAACTTCCTTCATGAATGAAACAAAGTCTATTTCTTATCCCAAAAAAAAAAAAAAAAAAAAATTCTTGCGAATTTTTAGTAATTTGTAGGTGTTTAATTATTGAACTACGTTGAAATTGAGCTAATGTGAAGAGGCAGAATTTGGGCTAGGCCTAGAGAGCAAATCCTATTTGGGTTGGTCTAGTCAAAACAAAATACTGTTCACTTTTTGGGCTCTAACTAGAGCTACAAACCTCTATTTTAGGTGTTGTTTGGCTTGCTGGAAATTTAAGACATAGACCTAAAACTTTCATGAAGAGTCCAAAACTCAATTATACCGTTTTAAAGTTTAAAACTTAGCAGAAAAGAAGAAGTCTGAATCAGTCCAGAAGTTTACGTAATGAAGAGTGTTTTCTTTTTTACATAATGAAACTTACATAATGAAGTAGCCTAGACCCTATTTCGGTTTTCTACCTATATTTGGAGTTCTACAAGTCATAATAAAGCAAGTCCAGATGCATTGAAAAGCTGAGAACTAGAGAATGTGATTATGTTTAGTTTTCCTTTAATTGCTATTGTTTATGTACTATGTTGAAAATTTGACATTTGCATGATAGGTCCTTTGGATGTGATGATTTGAGCCTAACTATGGTAATTTTCCTTCAATTTCTTAGTCCTAATTATTTTGATTAAGAGTATTTTGTATGTTTCTTAACTCGTTTGTCTGGAATTTTAGGTGTCTTTTACATTTATCTATTTCTTGGAAATTTTTGATATTTTGCAGGTGTTTAATTATTGAATTAGGTTGAAATTAGGTTAATGTGAAGAGGCAGAATTCAGGCTAGGCCTAAAGAGAAAATCCTAGTTGGGCTGGTCTAGTCAAAATAGAATGTTGTTCATTTTTTGGGTTCTAACTGGAGCTACATACCTTGGTTTGAAGTGTTGTTTGGCTTGTTGGAAATCTAAGACATAGGCCTAAAATTTTTATGTAGAGTCCAAATCCTAGTTCTTCCAATTTTAAAGTTCAAAACCTAGCAGAAAATGAGAAGTCTGAATCTATCTAGAAGTTTATTGCAGCCTAGACCCTATATCTAGAGTTCTAGAAGTCATAATAAAGCAAGCCCACATGCGTTGGAAAGTTGAGAACTAGAGAATGTGAGTATGTTTAGTTTTCCTTTATTTCCTCTTGTTTATGTACTAAGTTGAAGATTTGATGTTTGCATGATAGGTCATTTGGGTGTAATGAGTTGAGCTTAACTATGGTTATTATTCTTTATTTTTCTGATTTTCCTTTTGTTTGAGGACAACCTAACTTTCAAGGGGTATTTGATGTGGAAATTTATTTCACACATTTTTTTAGTCCTAATTGTTTTGATTTAGAGTGTTTTGTATGTTTCTTAACTCGTTTATCTAGAATTTTAGGTGTCTTTTATATTTATTTAATTCTTGAAAATTATGTGTAACATCCTGTACTCGGAGGTCCAGAGAGTTAGCTCTTGTAATCTAACATCGACTTCCACAACAAATTTATACACTCTAATATTCCATCAAATTACACAATCTAGAAATTTACAATACCAAAAAATAACATAAAATCATATATCAAGTAAAGAGACTCCTAAAATAAATACTTGTACCCTCAGGTATTGATTCTTTTACGAACTTCACAACTTCTCTAACATAGCTTACTCTTACTCTCTGGCAAGACTATCATAATCATCTAAAAAATATTCTGGAGATAAAGGGTGAGTTATCAACAACTCAGTAAGCAGAGAATATATAGTAGTATGTAAACATGAGCATTTTCAGAATTTAGAATGCAAAACAAAAATTTTTATTTTCAGAATGCATAATCAGAAACATTTGCTTTCCAAATGCAAGATCAAAACATGTTATTAAAAATTTCAGAGCGAAACTTTCAAAAAACTTTCTTATTCAAAATTCTTTGGCATATCAAAATCTGATACCTCATCTTCATCATATCGGGGCATCACAACGGGACAAATACCATATTTAACTCCCATGGTAAGGTTATAAACTACCATTATACCCGTAATTGGACCGTATACCATGTTTCACTCTCGTGGTAGGGTTATAAACCACCATTATACCCGTGGTTGGGTCGTATACCATATTTAATTCTCGTGGTAGGATTATAAACCATCTTATACCCGTGGCTGGACCATATCCACTAGTATAACTCGTGGTTGGGCCGTATCTACTATTATAACCCGTGGTTGGGCCGTAAAGGAAATCGAGTAGAACATCATAATCAGAATACAAAATTAGAATCTCATACCAATGTTTCCATATGTCACAGCATATCAAAACAGAGTACTGAACAAATTAAGATCTTTTCACATATTCAAAACCAGTTTCAAAACATTTTCATATCACATGTACAAATTTTCATCAATCTCATATTCGCTCATTTTGCATAGTTCATCAACAGAATGTACAAAATTAGCTCATGTATACACCAATCATGACAGAAAATATTTTCTCTTATACGTATGCGGAAACACATAACTGAGGTTGTTTTTATATTTCTTTTCAAAACAAATATGCATATTTTCAAATCAACCTCGTTTCACTTTTTTTTATGCAAAGTCTAGTATAGAAATCCCGTTTACCTGGACTCCTTAGTTTTTCAAAAATTTCCTCATCAATGTCGAACAAATATTAATCATCACCTATAAAATAATCACGTAATTCTCGTAAATTTTAATTGAGCATGTATTTCAATATGTAAACCTAAACTTCTAAAATAACCTATTTTAATTCCTCTAAACCTATAGCTCTCATAACCTCCAAATATATCATCATTTCCTAAAATCATCATTGTCAATGTAATAACTTCGACTAAAACATTAAAAATCTAACTTATTTACTATTTAAGTGTAACTATAAAATCTAATACTAGATAATATAATTATAAAAAAATTGAGTCCAATTACTCATATTTATAAAAGTGAAACTCTAGCTTGATAAAAATCTCAGCCCAATAAAATTACTAAAATAGTTACTCAAACATAATAAAATCAAGCCTAATTAAAAAAAAAAAACACAAGTCCATCACAATGATGTATGTCTAATTAATCTCAAGTCCAACCCATTAGAAAAATAGCTCACTTGATTTAAACACCAATTAGTTAAAACTAAGCCCATACGTATAAGTCTTGTAGTCCATTAAAAAGCCTTTTCAAAATTAAAGCATGCTTTTAAATAAAAGGGTAGAAAGGTAAAAACAAAACACACTCTTCTTCTACTAGGTTAACCGACACACACAATATGTTTCCTTTTTAAGTAAGCTACCAACAAAAAAAATAGAGGGCCAAATATGTGAGCGGCGGCAGACTTATTGAGAGATGTAGGGCACGACGGCGGCGAGCTGGTGGTTGTTTATGGTAGTGGGGGAGGTGGCAGAACACTAGTTAGAGAGAGAGAGTGATGAGCGAGACAGAGGTTACGGGAGGGAGGGAAACTGAAATAAAATAAAAAAAAAAACCAAACAAACTGTGTGAGCTTACTGAGTGAGAGTGGTAGCTTGGGGTGGCGAAAGGATCCGGGCAGCACGTTTTGTGTGCCATGAGGGGACAATAGGGTGGCAACTGGCGGTGTGGGTGGATGGCTTGAGGCTCATGGTGGGGAAGATTACTTTCTCTGTTTCGGTGAAGCAAAACAGGGGGCATTGCTACAGCTTATTTCGGTGGTGATCAGGGCTGGCTCAAGGGGTAGGTAACTAAGGCCACTGCCTAAGGCCCCCCACCTTGAGTAGGCCCCCAAAAGGGAAAAAAAATTATATATTGACCCTAAAAAATAAGCTATGGAAAAAATATTAGTTAGCATAAAAGATGGAAATTTTGTACCCTAAAATAAAATCAACCTTAAATGGTAAAATTATATATATATATATATATATATATAAAGAGTAAATATAGAAGTTTTACTAAAAAAAATCTTACTCAAAATGTACAAAATTTTCAGACGATAGTGAAATTAGAATAGAAGTAGCAAAAATATAATGATATATTACTCTTGAATATTTTATAAAATATGATGTTTATTTTGATATTGATGGCCTTATTTGTTTTCATAATGAAGTATTAAAAGAAGTATATATATGGATAAGCACTACAAGAAAAATGGTCAATTGCGGCGATTTTTCATCTGTTGCAAACAAAATCGCCGCAATTGGTCTTTTTAGCGGCGATTTTATTTTTCGTCACATAGAGTAAACAATGCCTTTCGATTTACTAGGAGTGGATCCCTGTGAATCTCAATTGCAGCGATTTTGGTAGATATTGCGGCGATTTATTTCGCTGAAAAGTTAAAAAATTCTTGCGACGGGCAAACAATCGCTGCAATTCATCTCTGGGGCGTCTTAACTTTCGGATTGTTTAATTTTCCCCCCGAAATGTAAACACATTCCCTCTCTCTTTTTTTTTTTTTTTACTCTATTCTTCCCCATCCTGGAGTTCCTACGATTGTTGTGATACCCACCCTTTCATCTCGCTGTGATACCCACCCCCTCATCAGTGGCCATTGTTTGCAGCCCAAAATGGGAGATCACTTCGCCCCTTTCCTTCGCATGAAAGCCACTCAAGCCATCTGCTCCCATTTTTCTGCCCTAGAATGTATGTTTCCTTCGCACAAAAGCCGTATAGGTCGTTCCTTAACAACGCAGCACCACTCAAGGCAAACAAAGAGTAGCCATTGAAGCAAGTCAGAGATGGAGGTGCCTTAATGCAACCGAGGCCCAACTCAAGGTCCCTTCTCCTCACCTACCCATCTGATTTGACCAAATCGTGACCTCCTTTGTGTGTTTTAGCTTTTATTTTGTTTTTTTTTTGTTCGGATTCTCTAATTGGTTTATGATTAATTTTTCATAAACCTTAGATTGATTGTATGGATCAGAAAATAAATTATTAGTTAGGCTCTTGTTCTTGCATGGAAATAAAATCGTCCCATTTCACTTTGAAATTGGGTTTCATCATAGCTGTAGCCCATAGCAGCAGCAGCAGTCCATCACAGCAGCACCAGCACATCCTGCCGTGAGTTTGAAAAAATAGGTAAAGGCATTTGAAATTTGTTTTACTGTGATGTTGGTTGAATTTGTATATTGGACATGATCAGGAAGTAGAAAGCAGAGAGCTTGATTTGTTTCTTTTTTTTGCTTCTGAAAGTAGAGCTTTTGCCTAGCATGGTAAACATTCTAGATTGCTTACCTTAAAAGTAGAGTAGTAGATTGGGCGAAATTTGTGAGTTTGTTCAAAGCCTAGCTAGCTAGGTAGCTGCAATACTAACTGGACCATTGCATGCCCTAACATCTAAATAAAAAAACACAATAGGTCATATGACTAGCTCATAACCTAGCATCACGAACCATCGGCAGAGAGATGACCTAGAATCAGTTGTTTTTTGTACATATGCTTTCTTCAAGCACACAAAGGTGTAAAGTCATGTACTTTTCCCTTTCAATTACAAGTTTTCCTTCTTGCAGTGGTGTTAAATGGACCATTAATAATGCATGCCATCCCCCTTTTTGTCAAATAAGAAAGTAAAAATGGATGGTTTTTAGAATTTTATGTGAGCATATTTGAACATTATTTAATCAGTTAGAAAAAAAAAATTTGTTCCTCCAAGACAGCTTATAATGTATCTTCACTAACTCTCTAAAAATGGCGAATATTATATACAAGATTTTATCTCACATTTAAGGTGGTGGGGAAAAAAAAAGAAGAAAAAAAGGAGAGTTTTTTCAAACCTTTGTTATACCGTAATCAACATGTCATTTCCTGCATTTTCCTTATGCATACAGCTTTATCTAGAAAAAAAAAAGCCATTATGGTGTTCTTGGAACATTATTACCTCATAGGGTTGATAGTTCTTGTAATTTAAATTGTTGTCCTATGTACAAAAACCCTCCAAGATACTAATGAATTCTGATATTTAAGAACAATGGAAGAAATTGGAGCATCATCTTGCTGACATAGTATTGTTTCTTACAGTAACTACTCTTTTACCAAACTAAGCCTTAGGTGATGACTTTATTGGTAGATTTAATTATATCTTACAGTTATATATACATATATTATATATAAGGGTCTCTCATATATTATATAGCTTGGGTATAGTTGTTTGATATAGGAATGTGATTGTGTCTCTGTTAAGTGTGTAGGATCATAGGTCATTCAACCAGATTTATGCAAGTTGCTTTCCATCGGTCTCTTCATGAGCTGTACAAACGTAAGTGCCTTGCTCTAGCTGTTTCTCATGAGCTGAACAAATGTATTTCTGGCATAAGTTCCTTAGCCAACATTGTTTCTCTATTAATATTTATTCCTCTAAGCTTGTCTATTGACCGCTTGCGATCCCTAAAGCTTCTTTCACTAAAAAGTATGGAAGCATGTTAGTATTTTTAAGTGCTTCTACTTTTCAGAAATTGTTTTTAAAGTTCTTTTAAACCTTTATTAAAACTATAGCATGCTAATTTATATGTAAAGTGAGAAAAAAAAAATTTTTTATAAGTAAAAGTAAGACTTTATTAATAGAAAAAGGCATAACCCAAGGAAACATGAAGTACACACAAAATACACCTAATAACCACAAAGCACTGATGATGGATACAAGCAAATTATGATGTGAGGTAAATGGAAAGGCTATCTATGGGAACAAATACTTTGCTTCTTATTTATTAGCAAGAACCCTTCGTGAAATGTGAGGCCTTTCATATCTTAACAATTTATTCGAGGGGAGAGGAAGAGGGGTTAGTGATGTGGGTCCCCACTATTGACATCTATCAAATCATTTTCTTATAGGAGGGGTGAATCCTGCATCTTAATGGATCATATGTTGAATGATCAGTTTGTGCATTTGAAAGTTAGGAGCTATGTTTGTTTTTTTTTTTTTTTTTTGACATGATTTTAAGTTAGCTGCATTTTTGTGAAGTTTGTTCAGTTTCCATCTAACTGACACAAGAAGAATCATCATGGAAGTTTGGAATTTGAGGGAAGTTGGTAACCTGGTCCAACTTCCCTCAAATTTCCAATAGCCTCAAGACACTCTGTCAGTCACTAAAAAGAACCTAAACACCTTCTATTAGTGAGTTTCCCTTTATTTATTTTTTAAGTAAGAAGATTTTATTAATAAGTGCATTGGTGCAATCCCCATACACAAGTAGTATACATCAGAGACACCTAGCTAGATTGGTTCAAAAGATTCAAGTTTTTGTAATTATCTGGACATATTGCATTTGGCCTGATAGATGGTAAGTTCAGTTTGGAGTTTGAGTATATTAATTGGTCTTATACATGTGGCTGGGCAGCAACTATGATTTTGTATTTTTGGGCAAACATTGACACTATTTGCATGTGGTATGTATGGCAACTAATACTTGGCAGTTTTTTTAACTAATACTAGAACTGGACAGTTTATGTTTAGATGGAACAACTGGACAAATTTGAGTTCACAGAAATGAGTCCAAAACTTATTCTTTAATTAGCAGGCAAAGAATGGCTAATCATCTTTCTTAATCAATATTCCCTTTAAAAAACATGTTTGAGGATAGGAAAGGTTGTTGGGTCAGATGGGGTTCACTCCCATCTTGTTGAGCCACATAAAAAATTTACTATATATCCAAACATTTGTCTTTACATTCAAGTAATTAATTCAGTACCCTTAGAATGAGTGTTATATTGATCCTTGTGTGCGTTCCAAAAGATTGGTTGTGTTGATAGATTTCAATGAAAAATTTATGAATTGATCTGAATATTTTTTTAGCTAAGGTGAAAACTCTTAATCATAAAGTTGCATGCCATGCATTAGTTATATATTTGAAAGGTTTTTAAAAACAAGTTGTACCCATAAAAATCTTGAGATTAGTGATATGTATATATATAATATATGTATATATAGATATTGTAGCCTATGTCAATATACGTTGCTCTTGCCACCAACTGGTCTATATATATGTATATATAGATGTATCCATATATGTATATATATGGATAAAATCTTCTAGAAGCATCAGTCTTTATGTTATAAAATTGAATAATAATTATGTGCTTAAGCCCTTGGGTCAGAATGGTGCTGGATGCTAATTAATGCTTGGAAAAATATTCATGTAAGTTGGGTATGAGTTACGAAATGATGAAACAATCATCTGCATAGTTTAGGTTTTAGTGCAAGAAGATTGATAGGAAATAGATCACCAGTATGCAAATTAGAGGAGATGAACCATGTGTTTGAGGGCTATTTTGCATAAATGGGTTATACACTTTACAGTTTACTCACACCATTTTATAGCATTTATTTTGTTCGAGTACGAAGTTTTTCTTTTTTAATTTTGTAGAAGAGTATATCAACTTCTAGTGAGCTTCATAAAACTGGATGAAGTTCATCTTGAATAAAATCCCATTTCTATGTTGTGGAAGTCAAAGAAACAAATGAAGGATATATGATTTTATATTGTGTATGATTCATTGCAGCAGATGGTGCTGCCTAAATAGTTTGGGATTTATATTATGAGATTTTGTGCATTATGTTCTGTACTTCCTTAGATTTTTCTTTCATGCCAAGTTGATGATTGTGCCTTTATTGTTGGGCTAGTTTCACTTAGTTTTTGCTCTTGTCATTGAATGAGTTCTTGTGTTGCTGTACGTGCAGAATCAATGTTTCTGATTTAGGTCACTTCTTTCACTAAAAAGTATGGAAGCATATTAGTATTTTTTTTTTTAATTTTGTGAAATATCTTTTCCGGCGATTAAAATTCGCTGGAAATATGTTTTTGTGCACTAAACTTATTTCCGGCGATCATATATCGCAGGAAATACTTTTTACTAGCATTTTAGGTTATTTGCGGCGAATAATATTCACCGCAAAAAGTTTTCCCAGCGATTTAATTTAGCCGTTGGAATAGAACCTTGTAAGTAGCGGCATTTTTTTTTTTATTTTTCGCGACGACTATAATTCGTCGTAATTGATGAATTACAAGCGAAATTATGATCGCTGCAACTGAGTTCACAAAACCAATAACTCAATTGCAGCGATTTTTAAATTGCTGGTATTGATCTATACCGGAGCTTTTTATCGCCGCAATTGTTATTTCAAAACCGTTTAGTCAATTGCGGCAATTTCAATAAATCGCCGGGAAATTATATTCCAGCGATTTTCTCTCTTTTCGCGACAGTATTAAATCGTTGGAATTAGTTTTTTCCAACGATTAACAACTAAATCCTATATTGCAATTGCGGCGATTAAAGTAACTATTTGCGGTGAATAAAAATCGTCAGTAAAGAAACTATTTTCCTGCGATTTTTGACTTCCGTTGGAATAGATCAAAAGTGAGGCTTTAATACCGATGAACGTCCAACGATTTATAAATCGTTGGGAAAGGTTATAAGCATCGATTTTATTAGTTTTCCCAGCGAAAATGAATCGCCGGGAAAGATGATTCTCCTTGTAGTGAAGGAATAATACTCTATTTACAGAAAGATTAGATTCTATTTCAAATTGTTATAGTACTAATAAATATTATTATTCAAAATAATATTAATATTTGTTTTGCATTTCAGAAAATTTTAATATTTAATATTTAAGAATTATTTTCATTTATAAATTAAATCTTCATGTACTTAATGGTCGCCTTAGGCCACAAAATATATCGAGCTGCCCCTATTGGTGATTTGAGGGGGAGCAACGACGGTGGCTCGGCTTCATTCATGGTGCGGATGTCTATGCTGGCATCCGTAGCAACGGTCACCTTAGGCCACAAAACACTCCTGTTGGCGTTTTAGGTTGGCATGGAGAGGATTAGAATGCGACGTGCACTGGGCTGAGCTTCATTCATGTTGCGGACGTCCGTGCATGGGCTATGGCTTCGCGTGGTAGGGTAGTTTTACATGGTGGCTTTCAGCGTGCTAGGTGCTGGTGGTTGGCTGGTGCGGTAGCTGGGTGAGCAGTAGCTGGGTGGGTCGAGACTGAGTGGCAGTGTTGAAGTGAGTAATCTGGGTTGTGCATGCATGCGAATGATGATGCTAGCGCTCAGTTAGCAAGGGGTGCAGGTGGGTTTCCTGTGAGGAAGAATTCGAATGAGGGAGAAGGAGTGAAGGAAATCCGTGTGGTTGTGGTTTCACGTGGGTAGTGCACTGTCCTCAACAGTCCAAAAAAATGACGATGCTCTGAAAAAGAAATGAAAACAAAATAATCAGGCGGTGGAAAGTGGAAAGGGAGGAAATGAGCGACATGCATATGGAAAAATAATTGTGCATGTGGGGTGTTGGTGCTTGTCATGATGGAAAATCTTAGTGGGTGGAACTAGGTATTATATTTTTAATATTTTGTAGGCATTTAATTATTAAATTAGGTTGAAATTAGGCTAGTGTGAAGAGAATTCAGGCTAAGTCTAGAGAGCAAATCCTAGTTGGGTTGGTCTAGTCAAAATAGAATATTGTTTGAGTTTTGGGTTCTAAATGGAGCTACAGACCTCAATTTTAGGTTTTGTTTGGTTTTCTGGAAAGCTAAGACATAGGTCTAAAACTTTTATGAAGAATCGAAAACCCAATTCTGCCTTTTTGAAGTTTAAAACTTAGCGAAATGGAGAAGTCTGAATCTGTTCAAAAGTTTACTATAGCCTAGACCCTATTTCGTTTTTCAGCCTGTATCTGGAGTTCTAGAAGCCAAAATAAAGCAAGTCTAGATGCATTAGAAAGCTGAGAAAGAGGTCTAAAGCTTTTGTGAAGTGCCCAAATCCAAACTATGTAATTTTGATGCTCTCAATCCACCTGGAAATTGAGTAATAAAATCAGTCAAGAATTTCGAATTTTAGTAGTAGATACGGTGGAAATCTCTTTATTTAAAAAAAAATAATAATAAATAATTGAAAAGAGAATGAGCTTTTAATTGATTGGATGGCCTACAGTTATTACTGGTTAAAGATAAGCTGCCGAAATTGAAAAAAAAAAAGTTGACGTTAAAAGTCAAAGGAATTAATGAAAGAAAAAGAGAAGGATTGGAGGACGAGCTATGACTTGATCTAAAATAGATATATTTTTCTGTAACTGTTTATCTGAATTAGGAATTTAAAATAAGAGAGAGGTGTAACATGTGGGAACACGTACTGAAGCCCTTACTTGTGGACCCCTCACACGAAGAATAAAAAGATGTAGGGAAACATGCCTTCTCTTTCATTTGATTCTTCAATTCAAACATGTATTTATTAGAGTGCTTATAAATCTGCATAAAATAATGGGATCTACGGCAGACTGAGCATGAAGAAAGTGTTGTATTTCCAAGACACAATCTTATCGTTTTGGTAAATTAGATGATATTGAGAAATTTTTAAAACTTCATCATTTTTTTCTCAAATATCACTCAAATATAAAATAATTTTAATTTTTAAAATTTCAAAATTCTCATTTAATCTTTACAATTTTTACAAATTTAAAAACAAAAAAAACAAAAAAATCCATACAACTTTTTCAAACTTAAAAAAAAAAAAATTAAAAAATCATATACAAATATTTTTTTAACTTTATAATATTAATTTACTCTATTTTTTTCTCTCTCTATCTCAAAAACTTAATAAATCAAACTATTTCACTACTATTAATAGATCATTTACTATTATTTATAGAATTGTAAAATTGTACTCCAAGTATCCAAATGGGCCTTTAATCTTTATTGATATATAACTTCACAACCAATTAATAATTACAAATTTTAATTGAGAAAGTTAATGGAGGATGATGGTCAACTCATATGATCAATTGCAAATTAGGAAAAACAAAGAGAGCTAGCTCTGATCATCATGGTATAAACTTGTAGATATTTAATTCGTTGACCATATATGATCATGGGGTCGAAGATGGTGATCATGATCAGAAGAGCTGCTGAAATCAAGATCCTCCATCCACGTCTATCAATCTCTCTCAAAATTACATAAAATTAATTAATAACACGTTTGTTGGCACGAATTATGGCGGTTGTTGGGGATCGTGCTTACTACTTCCTAAAAGAAAAACAGACAAAAATCCTGTCTTTGGTAGCCTCGTGAGAGTCATTGATCAGTTATTCTAAGACCAAAATATGATGTTTTGTAGTAATCAGACAGGACCAACATGATATATATAAGTCGCGGCCCTTCCTCGTGTGCAGTTATCTAAATGCCATTAATTACTTAAACGTCGTGTACTTGATAGCTGTTACATACGATTGATCTGCATGATCTTAATTTTTTCAAATTAAGCTATCAAGGTTCCTGACAATTACGAACGTAAAGATAATATCAAAATGAATATATATTGGACATCTATCTATTACAGGTGAATCCTCCTTTCTTAGAAAAACTTATCATCATTCTATCTCTTTTCTTGTTCTTTAGGAGGAGTTTTTTTTTTTCTGGGTATTTACCATTTCTATCTTTTTCATCTATTTCTGTTGTATAATTTTTCTATTCCAAAAAGCATTTTGTAGGTTTTACCTTATAAATTTGTTTTAATGAATATTAACTTAATTTCAGATCAGTATGGAAAAGATAACTTGGAGTAGGCAGCAATTATGTGGTTCGCTTGTTGGGTGCTTAGGAATGTATCGATGATTTTGCTGGTGTACCTGATCTTGCTTCTTGTCTGTGCTGAGAAGACACCACTAAGGTTGTTTTTCCTTATCTTTTGTGCTTTCCCTGATTCTGCACCCTGGTTCTCGATCCAAACATGATAACATGCAGTGTGCCAATATAGATTAGATCAAAATAGATATATCAGAGGGAGAGATCAATTAGGAAGGAAGCTATATATGTTGCGCAGAGTCTTCATCTCCTTAATTATGTGGTCATGTTTAATTGGTTAGAGAAATCTAATTTTCATTTCGGAATCCGCAGTCTCATCATGAATATGATCTTTGCATGGGAATATAGATTTCCAAGAACTCATGTAGTTTATATGTGTTAGAAAGTTGATAGGATCAGTAGTAGTAGTACTACTGCTCATTTCCATACGACAATGTTAATTATTACGATGATCTAATGGTAGTATAGTTTAATTAGGGAGACATTAACAGTTGTAATTAGGGAGGGGGTTCGGGGGATGTGTACCTGAAACAAGTACTAAAGCAACCTGCAGTTTGAGATATATGGAGAAAATGATGATGAAGATAATGCCAATTCAAATTGAATATACATATACATATATATATATATATATATATATTTGTAAGTGCATTTTTGTTCGTTATTTAGATATTTACACAAAGAAAAAGAGAACAATTTTAGCATTTGCTATGAGAATTTTGGTTCTGGGCAGAAAAAATTGGTATAGATCTACGTACGCCCGTATAAATAATATATAGAAACATGAACAAGGCTCGTATATATATATATATATATATATATATGCATGTACAAATATATATCACAAAAGGGTTCACAAAATGGTAAGAACTACAAAATTAAAACAATCAAATTTTGCGGTCAGTGAAGTAGTGATTGATGATACATTTCATGAGTTGATATCAGCCTTGCCTAATTAATTTCCTACTTTATAATTATTACATGGGTGAGAGCGAGTGTGTTGTGTGTGTACCTGATTATTGCAGGGGAGTTCTATTAAACGTCAACGCCGCCCAAGAATCTAATGTTGATGATGATCATGATGTGGAGCTACATACATACGACGACCTGCAGGTAAATGCAATCTACTACCCCTATATAATTTGAGTAATTAATTAATACAATATGACAAGTTCATGTAAATGAGAGCGCGCGTATATATATAGAGAGAGAAGGGAAAATATTAGTATGACTCTTAAATGTATTCATTAAATGTATTTATTCATATATTTTATTTTATTTTTATTTTTTCTTAATAGTTAAGGAAATGACTATTAGTAAATTTATTCTTTTCTTATTTTTTTCTTAATGGTTAAAGATGTTTAAAAAATGTTTAAATGAAAAAGAAAAAAAAATAAAAGAAAAAGACAATTGCACTGGTGTGCATATTCGTATGGGGTGCACCCTAGCATTGTCCACATATATATATCTATGGGAAATGATATTCCCACCGAGGAATCCTACCAACACTCGCTACGGATTGTTTTTCTATTTATCTTTTTACTTAATGGTTAAGAAATTGTTTTGTAATGACTTGGTGATTTTTCTTTTTAAAATGTTTAACACTTGCTACCGTTCAGTGAGAATTCTCAATGGGAATTCTCAGTGACTGTAGCATGGTCCTATGTACATGCGTGTTGTCATTCAGTCTCATGAATTTGCGGCCCATTCAAAGTTACAACTAATACAAATTATTGTACTTTTTTTTCATGAAGAATAAAAAAATAAATACAATATCCGAGGGATAACTTTGAGAGGACAAATTCATGGGATTAAGTATCATCTTCTATATATATATATATATATATATATATACATACTAGTTGGTAGAGCTTGAGTGCAGGGCATGTATTTTCTGTAAATATAAATTTTAAGATGCATATCAATTAGAACAACAAATATGATCAATGTAAAAATAATCATAAATCTATACAACAAATTATACAAATGACACTTGGAAAAAAATGAAGGAAACAGAAAATCTAAAATTATTGAACACATAACAAATCAAATGTTTAGAACTCATTATATTGAAATCATAATGAGACATGTATTGCTAATTTGCTCGAATCTTTAATTTATATAAGACTAATTAGAAATAATGATGATAATATTAAATGAAAAAAATAAAATAATATTATTTTTAATTGTTTCGTAAACTACATGGATATAATTGTTATTGGAATGAGAAAACATAAAAATAGATTATTAATTAAATTAAAAAAATTATAATTTTTTTTCTCAAATGAAAATAATATTAGTATAAAACTAATAAACTGCAAAAATAAAATAATATTATTTTTTATTATTTCAAAAAACTATATGGATTTAGCAATGAATATGATAAATTAAAGACCAATTATAAACTTGAACGTAAGAATAATAATTGTATTTTTTTAAAATGAAGATATATATTATTAGTCCAATGACTATGATTTATTTTTATGAATTACTATGAAAAATAATATAAAGATAATTGTTGTTTTTTTCTCAAATAATATTACGTATGAAAAATACTATTATTTTAAATCTAAGATTAAGAAATATAAAAAATATCCTAACTAAGTTGTTAATTTGTTGCACAAAAGTTTAATAATACAAAATTTTTAATTTAGATTATTAGTAACTTATTAATATTTAATTATTATTATTATATTAATATTTTATATTATAATAATAGAAAATTTAATTGTATTTTTAATATAGAAGATAAAAACGTAATTATGCAAATGAGGACAAAAACCTAAGTGTAAACTCAAACAAAAGTTACTATTTCATGAGGCTATAGCCTCTTTTATTATATATAGAATACATACAGATATATTAATTTTTTTTACCTTAATTACAAAAAATAAAATAAAAATAAATTAAAGAAAACAAAACAAAACATTCATGAATATTCATGCAAGTTTCAGTAATTAACCCCTTTCACGAACAAATTTATAAATCTCCATTAATGCATGCATGCATCATTCATAATTTACAACCCACATTAAAAAATAATAATAATAATAATAATAATAAAATTATATAGTGCTGCTGTTAATTATTTTATGTATATAAGTGAACATTCGACAAATGTTAATTTTCAGGTGGTGGTGGAGAATGGGCTCATGCAAGTCAATTTGTCCAGGCCGGCGGGTGACGTTGTTGGAATTACTTATGGTGGTATAGATAACTTGCTCGAAAATCACAATAGATGGGAGAATAGAGGGTACGTAAGTACGTCCATGCACTGCCATTATTATTATTATTATTATTATTATTATTATTATTATTATTATTATTATTATTATTATTATTATTATTATTATTATTATTTATCTTTCTACCCTAAATTTCTAAAATAAATCTTAATTAATGGTGATAATTAATGTAGCAAAACTTGATAGCTTTAGAAGCAAATTATCGAAAAGTTTACAATATTGCAGATTAAAATGTAATGATAATTTAGAGGTTTAAAAATAAAGTACGCACTACAAGAAAACTGTTTATTTGTGACCAATTATTTTCAATAAAAATGATTATTTCATGTTAAAAACAGTATGTTTCTGTCGTAAATAGTCGTTATCATCGTAAATAATAAGTCACAAATTCTAATTTTTCCTATTTTAAGTTGTTGAGACTACATCACTAGCTACATGATTAATATCCCTTGGATTGAGATTGTGATTGAGAGTGAGATCTTCTATAAATTAATTGTATGACGTAATTAAATAATTTGAAGAGAAACCGAGACAATTAATCTTATTATAAATTCGGCCAGATGATCATCATTTATCACGATGGTAATTTAGTATCTAATAACAAAAAATTAAAAACAAGTAGAAAATAATTCAAAAGTTAGAAATAGATTAATCATCACGATGATCATCATTTTCAATTTTCCCACCATGTCGATATATTTCTTACAATCATTAATCATGATCAGTACTTCTAGGTATTGGGATGTAGTTTGGAAGCAGCCAGGAGGTCCTGGTGGTAACACCTGGAGGTAATAAAATTCCCTCTCCAAAAGGTTCATCATTTGAAATAATTAACATTACAATAAAACTGTTTATTTTTTTTGTCAGTTATTTTCTCTGAAAATAATTATTTCCTCTTAAAATGAGTATGTTTTCGTTGCAAATAGTCATTATTGTCATAAATAATCCGTCACAAATGCTCGTTTTTCTTGTAATGTATAATATCATGTACTTTTGATCCCTAACTAAAACTATGCAAAAGATTGGCAGCAACAAATTTCACGATTATAACCGAGACCAAAGACCAAGTAGAGCTTTCATTTACAAAAATATGGGATGCTTCTAATAATTCGCTCCACGGAAAGACAAATATTCCCTTAAATGTAGACAGAAGGTACGCTCACGTGCATGCATGCCGATCGATATATGATCTTTTTGCTTAATAAATTAACTAATTTAGAACCAGAATTATTAATTCTAATTTATAATTAACATCAAGTACTACTTTAATTTTAACTTTGCAGGTACATATTTCGACGTGGAATTTCAGGATATTATTCATACGCTATATTTGAGCGCCTTAAGGGATGGCCGGCTTTGTTTCTGGGTCAGATTAGGGCTGTTTACAAGCTGGAACAGGACAAGTACGTAATTATATAATTTGTTAATTTGTTCATTATCCAATATAAAAAATATTAAATTTAATTTGTTATATATAGTGAATCACACACGCAAGTACATGACATACGTGTTTTAAGCTGCTGATATATATATATATAAAACTACTTAAAATGTGTTATATAAATATGTACTGTGATCTAAATCGAAATATAATGAATTAATGAATAATTAATTGTGACAAGATTATTGCTATATATATATATATAGATCATAATTTCTGAGCCAATCGGAAAATATATATTGTTGTTAAGGTATTAATGGATATCAATGATTAGTTTTCACTACATGGCAATATCGGACAAGAAGCGGAGGATCATGCCAACGCCGCTAGATCGCAAAAGAGGTCAACCCCTTGCCTACCCGGAAGCTGTTCTTTTAACAAATACGACCTCCAATCCTGAACTAAGAGGAGAGGTACCCTTAAAATCATTTTTAATACTGCAGATAATGATCCTATATATATATATATATATATATATATATATATATATATATTTCAAAGTTAATAATTATTAGATCTATTAATTGGTTGCAAAAAGCTGTATTTCTATTAATTAATTCGATCTAGCTAGTCTTAAAATCATGTCCCTATTTAAGGTTAATCTTTATTTGCTCCGCAAATATTAGCAATATCCTTAATTATAATTTGAACAATTCACTTCAAAATGAAGAAGATCATATATGTACATTACCTACTGAATTTGTCTTGATTGGGTCATGCATGCACGAAGGTGGATGACAAGTACCAGTACTCGATGGAAGATAAAGATATTAGGGTTCAGGGGTGGATGTCGGTTGCCCCACCTGTTGGATTTTGGATCATTACACCCAGTAATGAGTTCCGTACAGCGGGGCCCATCAAACAAGATCTCACTGGCCATGTGGGCCCTACTCTGCTATCTGTAAGTGTATCTAATCCCCGTGATCTGCATCCTAGCTAATCCCCGTAACTGTGAAATTGTTAGATGTTGTTTAGATTTAAAGATGAGTTGAGATCAGTTGAGATGACCCATGGTAGCTGGCCATGTTAGATTTTTTTTTTATGCATGCATAATTTACACACTTTAAAATTATATAAATAAATTATAATAAGACTAGTAGTCACCATATATTATATATTATAAAGTACTGATCTTGTTTGTCCATGGTTCAGATGTTCATGAGCACTCATTATACTGGTAGGGACTTACACATGAGATTTGAAGACGGAGAGCCATGGCAAAAAGTTTTTGGTCCTGTATTTGTCTATCTCAACTCCGGTTCCACCAAAACTCGTAAAAGACTCTGGGGCGAAGCTAAACAGCAGGTATATATATTTATTTATTTATGAATTAAGCTAATTAATTAAGTGGACGTTTCTGATCCCTAATTAATTTTATCTCCATTTTATACAATTATTAATTACTTGTTAATTTGATTCTTTTTTTAATTAGATGTTGCGTGAAGTCGATAGCTGGCCATACAATTTCACTAAGTCGGAAGATTTCCCTTCTGCTGACCAACGGGGAACAGTTGTGGGTCAATTGCAAGTCGATGACCGGTACATGCGTGAACGTGCATGCATGCAGCATTCCTTGATTGTCTATTTGCATGGTTTCTTGTTGCATGCAGATCATGATCACATGCATGGTTTATTTATTAGGTACATCACTGATGAAAAACTAATGAGGGCAAAATCTGCTTACGTGGGTTTGGCTGCTCCTGGACAGGTCGGCTCATGGCAAATAGAAAGCAAGGTATAATAAATAATAATTTCTATATAGTTTTCCCTTCTTATAATATCGTAAAGGGTGATGAATTAATTAGAGATTAATCACCTATAAAATTTGTTCAATTCTTTGTTAATTTCTTTTAGGGTTACCAATTCTGGACCCAAGCTGACGACGAGGGACATTTCATAATTAAAAACGTCCGACCAGGAGACTACAATTTGTATGCATGGGTCCCTGGTGTGATTGGAGATTACAAAAATGACATGCAAATTACTATTAAAGCAGGTATATTATATATATATATATATATATATATATATATATATAATAACTCTCTTCTAATTTAATATATTTGATTTATTAATAAATAAATTTGGAAATAGAATTTTAATTTCAGAGTTGGCTGACATACAATATTATTGTAGGCTCGAAAGTGGAATTGGGTGTGGTTGTGTATAGGCCTCCGAGAAATGGTCCAACTCTGTGGGAAATTGGCATTCCTGACCGGACCGCTGCTGAGTTCTTTATACCGGACCCAAAGCCAACGCTCACAAACCGATTGTTCAATCACTCAGAAAAGTTAGTCACACCAACGTTAGCTAGCTAGCTGCCATGCACATATTGAATATCGATGCTACAATCTTTAAATAAATATTTATTTCCATTTTAATAATTTTAATTTGCAGGTATAGGCAATATGGCTTATGGGATCGGTATGCAGATTTATATCAGGATGATCAGGATCTCATTTATACTGTTAATATTAGCAATTATAGTAAAGATTGGTTCTACGCCCACGTTACAAGGTACGCACTTATTATTCATTGCCTCCATTATTTGAAGCACAATTCAAGAAAAATTAATATTTATAACGAGTTATTTTCGATGAAAATGACTATTTGCTACGAGAATAAACTCATTTTGGCAAAAAATAACTAACATCAAATAAACAATTTTTTTTTTTTTTTTTTTAAGTGACACTAGCCTAACATGTTTAACTACGTCCTTAAAAAGAGATAGATGCGCATGTTTTAAAAAGAGATACATACATAAAGCAAGTTTTAGAATATAACGAGCTTTTAGTCGCAAGCATCAAGCACTTATGCTGATTTTCCCTCAAGGAAAGAAACAAAGGTGGCCCGGCCAATTCATTGCAGGGAAAGTTTCAACGTTGAGATTTAATTGAAAGAGCACACAGACAAAATTACTTACGAACGTTCGAAAAGTTTAAAAAATTAAACTGAACTCAATAGCGAAAACAACAAACGATAACCTAGAATTTCAAATTTCAGACGATCCGAAACCCTGATCAGGGAGGGAAAGATCTTCAGATGGCCGGAGGGCGATAAGAATATAAATTTATTGTAATTTTAAATGGTTCTAATGTCGAATTAATTGCAGGAAACTAAATAATCAAACATACGAAGGAACAACATGGCAGATCAAATTTGAACTGGAAAATGCCACCAACGATGGAAACTACACACTGCAGTTGGCATTGGCGTCTGCCCATTTTGCTGAAATACAGGTACATACAGAAGCCAACCGCAATTAAGAATGCTCCTTGATTTTGCATAGAAACATAGAAGTACTTTTCCTACCATATAGTACTTTTTACTCCAAACAAATATCATCATGCATGCATGCAGTTTTCATTTCTATTGTCTTCTTTGTTGATATTCTCATGACTTAATTCGTTGCAAGGTTCGGTTCAATGACCTGAGTCTACAACGTGCACACTTCTCAACGGGACTCATAGGAAGGGATAATGCGATAGCAAGACACGGAATTCACGGATTATATCGGTTGTACAGCATTGAGGTACCAAGCAATCTATTGCGAGAAGGAACCAATACGATCTATCTCACACAGTCAAGGAGGAGAAGTCCTTTTCAAGGAGTCATGTATGACTACCTTCGTTTAGAAGGGCCTCCCCATGATCATGCATGCATGCACGCATAAGATCTTTAGTTTGATCTTCTTTTGTTTAAACACAAAGAGAGTTGTGTTAAAATAATAATTAAATGATCAAATTAATTTAGGGCTCGTTTGAACTTCAGAATTTTGTAAATAATTGTAAATAGTAGTGAGATGGTATGTGAACAATAATGAAATGGGTTGAATTAAGATTTTTAATATTATTTTTATTTTGAATTTTTGAAAGGTTACATTGATTTTTGTCTAGTTTTAAAATTGTAAAAATTTTGTTCGTTTTTGTGTTTGGATCATGATTAGATGAAAAGTTTGAATATTATTGAAATGTGTTTTATATTTAAGTAATGTTTGAAACAGTACAACAAATTTAATTTTTAGAGAATTTTTTTTTTCATCTCTAAAAGTAATTTTTTGAGACGAAATTTGAATTTTGTCTAAAAATATGTAATTGTTAAAAATATGGTTCAAACAACCATTTTTGTGTTCGAATGGTATATTTAAGGATGAAATAATTCGTCTCTGAAAAGGTTCAGTTTAAAAAATGTGGGAACAATTCCCTCCAAATTTTTTGTTGTTCAAACAAAATTTAAGGTGTTCAAACTTCAAACATTCCTTGTTATAACCTAATTGTGTAAATTTATTCAAATAATATCCAAAATCACATTTTTCGAATAAAACAAGCTATCCCCTCCTTTGTTTTTTTGTTCTCCTGCTCTCTCCATTTTCCTCTCTCTCTCTCTCTACATTGCCGATGCTCCAAGCACTACCTTCATTTGTCCGACCAACCACTACGGTAAGCTTTCTTCTTTTCTCTCATTCTCCCACGTTGTTTTCTCCTCCCTCTCTCTCTCTCACTCTCTCTCTCTTGGTCTACTCTGTTATTGCCACTGACTCCATGCACCACCACCATTGTCCACGTTCACCAAGCCACCTACGGTAAGCTTTCTTCTTTCTATCATTTTCTTCTATTTCTCCCTCAAAATAGAAGTTATTGCTTTGCTTTTATGAAGTTCTTTGTGTTATTAAATTATAATTTTTTTTTTTATTTTAGGGCTTGGAATGAAAGGAGTATGCTCGGGCTATGCATGGATTAGGGAATTTTTGTGCTTACGAGAGGGTTGATCTGAAATCATCAGCAGGAAAGGAAGACCATATGGTATGTTTTGAAACCCTATGTTAAAAAAGATAGGAACTTTACCTTTTCAAGAAACATCATCTACTACCTTAACCAACTTTCCTAGAAAATCTTAGTATTACATGAAATCTCTGTAAGCCTCCTATAATTGATAGTATCTCGAAACTTCTAGTTAACCGACTTGGTGTGTGGATGAGAGTTGCTAAACCACCGAGTTAAACAGCTATAAAAGGAGAGATAGAGTAGAAGTGGTGACTAAAGAAATACTTGATGCTTTATTTCTTGCAGTGCACAGTTCAATTGATAATTTGGTGTTAGATTCAGGGGCTTTGTTCCATACCAATTCACATCGAGAAACCATGTAGAACTATATTGTAGTGATTTTAGTAAGATACACATGGTTGATGGAAATGCACTAGTTGTAGTGGGAGTAAGAGATGTACGCATCACACTTCCAAACAGGAATGTGTAGACTTTGCAGAAAGTCAGAAACACTTCAGAGTTAAAGAAAAACATGATCTCGAGATAGCTTGACGATAATAGTCATTTGGTACTGTTTTCGGGCGATGCATGGAAGGTGCTATGGTCTTGGCGCGTGGTTAGAAAATAGATACTTTGTATCTAACATCTGGGTCCAATGATGTGCAGGAAAATACAGAAGGGGAAGGTACTTCTGAGTGTGAGGATGAGAAAGTAAAAGGGAATCATTTTTGTTGTTCCTCTTGAATCTGTAAGCTTGGGGAAATCTTCTAAGACCACGGTGCAAAGCAGAGGTATAAGAGACAATGATAGAGTGTCTAGTGATCCAGGGTTATCTACACCTACAATTGTTGCTCGCAGGGCTTCAAGGATGACTAGACTTCCATAGTGGTATTCACCGACCATGAACTATATTCTACTGATTGGTGGTGGTGAACCACAAAAGTACGTTGAAATCTTGCGATATGAGAGATCGAGCAAGTGAGAGTTAGCTGCGAAGAAGCTAATTGTAGTTCCGAGTAGGAAGTAGACATTGTATAAAAGGTGGGCACGTCGACTGAAGACAAAACAAGTTGGCAGCTAGAGATGGGATTAGTTACCTAAATCAGAGAAAGGGGCCTTAGTAACATGTTCTCTGATTGTGTTTTAGGGTTGGTACAAGACCAAGTATTCTCATTGCAGTGGGAATTGAGAGTTGCCTTGCAGATGTATTGAGTGAGGGCACTACATGTGAGGAACTGAATGCATGACTTCAATTGGATTTCTAGCTTGAAGACAGAGGCTATGAGTTGCAAAGGTGGAGGATATAAGTTTTGAGAGCAATGGTAACAATGAAGTCCCTATTTTCTCGTTGTTCTACGATAGCACTTTTTTAGAACTACTCAAAAGAACAATTTGATGAGAGTTATGAGATGGGGAGATTTTTTTTTTTGCAGGAAAATTCTTGTCTATTTTAAAATTGAACCGATCAATTATATGATGACCATTAAGAAGGATTTCTGGTAAATCCAACGGCTAGAAAACATCTAGTTTTCTATTATGTAACAAGTCTGCCTCATAGCGCCCAAAGCCTATTACCCTTGCCTTGCCCAAGCGCATGTTGCAGGCGACTTTGCCACTGGTAGGCATAGGGCTGTATTCAATCAGAGCTGAGTTGAGCTTTTGGGTTATTGAGTCGATTTAGATTCAAATAACTCGAGTTCAACCTCTAGCTCGAGCTGAGAACTCGCCGAGGCGAGCCAATCAAACATGAGCTCGAGTCGGGTTGAGTTACTTATTGATCTTTGTCTATTTTCTTTAACGAGCTCGAGCCAAGTCAATTTATTAATTGAGTTTTATTTGTACTCTTTTATATATTTTCTCTTTACTTTTGAATGAATTGAATAATTAAAAAATACCATATTTGAAAAATCTAATGAAATTTTTACAACTAATATATAAACATTGTTTTGAGTTATATGATTATAACATTTTTATCAATACATTTCTTATATGGTTTCTACATTGTAGTATATGAAACTACCAAGTCCTACATATTAACCATTACACATATTATAAAATATCTATGATAATTAATCACATAAGTACTTAATTAACTAACGTATAATTATGGATTATATTCAATATATAGGCATAAATGACTAGGCATTAATCATTGGGTTACATACTATATATTTAATTATAAAGATAACCATGCTCAAACTATTAAATCTAATGTGTATAGAAACATATATATATATATATAAATATATATGCCTATATATTGAATATAATGTTTATATGTATATGTATATATATATATATTCAATGATTTATGGACGAGTTTTAATCGAGTCAAACTAACGAGCTAAGTCGGAGATAAATGAGCGAGGAAATTGTACAGACTAGTTCATTTACAATCCTAACTAGGCAACGCATATAGCTAGCTTAAGTAGAGCTCTCTTCTCCTTCACTTTAAGACAATAATACTATAATGAGGAGGATTCAATATAAATTAACTACTTATATTTCCTTCTTCATATATTTCAATGAGTTGACATTTTTCATAAATGCACAAGAAACTATATATATATGTATAAGGAAATAAGTATATTTATTTGAAATACTCAAAACATAGTTTATTTTAAGTAATAAAATCTAACACATCATTGGTTCATCAAGACTTTGTACTATTTCATGATTTTCTTACAAGTTTACGACTAATTTCAGTGAATATGTAAATGAATAGAATATATTTCTCCCCCGCCCCGGGGTAAAAAAGACAAAAATAAAAAAATGGAATCTGGTGAATGTCAATTATTAGCATGAATGGGTGGAAAAGGACTTTTGATTTGTCTAATCTGAAGGATGCATGGCTGTAACAGCACCTCCTCCAAAGGATGTGGGCTTGGTATAAGGTCAATTAGTCCAAACTAGGCCTGCAACCCCACCTGTTATAATTGGGTTTGCGCCCGATCCGATCGGACCCTGCCCGAACGGGTTTGTTTAACGTACCGACCAGAATAAAATTGGATTGAACCCGTACGGCTCGATCGAAAAAAGAAAGCAATTTGCTTCCTGCACTTTGATTTACAAAATCTCTCTGTGATTTGAATCTCAGATCTACAATCATCATCAAATGATCTGAATCTCAAATCTACAATCATCCTCAAATTCAAGAAAAGACAAAAAATACTTGCATAATGGAAGAGCCATTTGGAGAAGAAAAACGGATGAAAAAATAAAAATAAAGAGAGAGAAATGGAAACGACAACATCACCATCGTCATCATCAAAGTGTTGCGTTTGGAGTTTCTCAAAACTCATCCTTAACCTTCACTTCGTAGTTTCAACAGAACCTCTCCCCACTATTCTCTGCAATGCCCAGTGACCCACTCCCATCTCCCTTTCCTCAAGAGGCCATAACAAATGTCAAACACACTCAGTAACCTCACGTCTCTCTCTCTCTCTCTGTGCTAGCTGTTTCTGGGTGGATGCTAGCTGGGAATTGAATCTAAACACACGCACCTCTGCCCATCCTTGCGGAGAACGAAGACGAGAGCTTCAACTTGGTCAGCGAAATGGCTGAAGTAACCACTCTAGCCCACGGTGAACGAAGACGAAGGCTTCAATTTGCTTTGCCGTTGAGTCTAAGGGAATATTTGCAGAGTATCAAAAATTGAGGTGAAGGGTGTAGCCCTCGTGAACTTTTCACAGGAAATTTTTTTTTGTCTTTTCTTTATTACATCGTATCCTTCTTTAAGCCGTGTTTCTCGTAATTTTATCGCACAGGTTGACATCGAGTCAAACCCGTTCCTAGTCGGGTTGGAGACCCGATCAGATAACAATCCAATAAAATCGGGTCGGGTTGGTTCACTTTATTTGGATCCGCCGGGATATGGGTTAATTTGCACAGGCCTACAAACTGTTGGGTTTAGATATTTAGGGCATTGATATATATTGGCAGTGGCTTGAGTACGAAAAATTAGATCAAAACCTCGATAACTTAATTTATACGTACATGCATATGACATATATGAAGAAAGGATTTTAAGTCTTATGATTTAGTTTAACATAATTTTGAGTAATATTTTCTTCTTAATTAAGCAAAAGCTACTTTTCAAATCATCAACCTCTTTACGTGTTGTGACGCCCCGACTCCCACGTATAGGGACGCGATAATCGTGACATCAGGATGATGACAACATGGGTCACGCATCCCAACGAAATGTGCCCAAGTGTGTGCAACATGCAAAAGTGCACAACAAAAATCGCAGCGGATAATATAATAAGTCAACTAAGTACCAGAAATTTAAATACAGGTATCCAAAATAATTTATCTCTTTTAAAAAAAAATTATACAGTCATCCCAAATATATTACAAAAGGTAAATACATAAAAGACTAGCATAATAAATATCGATGCATGAGAGCAATCCCAGATCGCTCTCCCAATGGAGCCAAAGCCTAAGACTCATCATCCTCATCTGCATCAAAATCTGCGATACCATAAAACGGTACCGCAGGTAAGTAATAATCCAAACAACCCTCGAGATAAAAACGCATTAAAGCAACCAACTAACAATTCTCAAAACCTCATTTTTCCTGAAAACAAGTACTTTTCTAACACACGCAAAAATCCCATTTTTAGCCAAAACATATAATCCAATATTTCTCCAAAAATGATTTACACAAAACTCAACAATTTATTGGACACTGTAGGCGGGAATCACAGGCGGGACTATACCACCATCCCTACCGCGTGCACCGTAGGCGGGAATCATAGGCGGGACACAACCACCATCCCTGCTTACCACCATCCTTACCGCGTGCACCGTAGGCGGGAATCACAGGCGGGACTATATCACCATCCCTGCTTACCACCATCCCTACAGTCTCTTTTCCTTTTTCTCAAACCAGTCAATCCAGTCGTTTCAAACACACCCAAAAATCATTTCTCACATGAAAACCCAGTTTTCAAATAAACACATGAACATGTATGCAATCATGCGAAAACCCAGTTTTCAGTTACAAACATGAATATGCGTGCAAATGCAGTGAACAAGACACGACACCAATATCCAACAAATGTCAACATAATCCAATCACAAACCAAACATACAATCAACTCCGTCCGCAATCCATCCGACCCCCGAACTCCTCGGACTCAGTCCGGCATAACCAACCAGTTCATAGTTAAAATGAGTTAGTGTAAAAATACATTTAAATCACGAAAGTTCTTTGAGAAAATACTTACAGCGCTATAAAGCAATTTCTGAAGGATCACGAAGCTGCAAGAAGTGATGTCTGAGCAACGCAACAGTGTAAAATACACTGTGGCCGTGGGTCACAAATACCCACTTTCAAACGGAGGCAAATGAAGACCCAAGATTGATAGGGTAGGGCCTAAGGAGGTCGGTGAAACTAGTGGTAGTGAAGGTTGGCCGTGGGTGGCGGTAGAAGACCAAAATACTCAAATCGGAAATGTAGATGGTGGAGCTTCACCGGTGACGGATCGGAGTTGGGGTTGGGTCCAATGGGTTGCCAAGAGGTCGATGATGAAGTGGTGTGAAGATGGTGGCCGGAGGTGGCGCGACGGCGGCGCTGGAGCGAAAGTGGCCCGCGGCCTTGAAGGGCTGGTGGTGGTTAACGGCGGCGCGAATGGAGGTGAGGTTGGAGGAGTGAGGTCGCCGGCGGCAGGGGAACACAATGGGGTGGGCGATGAAGGCCACCGCTGGCTCACGGCGGCGCTGGCGTTGAAGGCGACGGACGCACGGGGAGAGGGGGAGAGCTGCTGGGTCGTGCGCGGGAGAGAAGGGAAATAAGGAAGAAAAAAGAAAAGAAAGAAAAGAAAAGGAGAGGGAAGAAAAATGGTGGGAAAAGAAATAAGGTCCAATCCTCATAACTTGGGTCACAAAAATGATCCAACGGAAATGATTTCAAAACCTCAAGTTAAATAAAATAATTTAAACGTAATGGTAAAGTCAAATTGAAATAATTAAATCCCACAGTAATTAATTAAATATGAAAAACAATTTAAATGCACAACAACAAATAAATATTAAGAAAGCACATAAAAATAATTTTCACCAAATTAAAATCATAGAAATAAACTCACTAAAAACCCAACCAATTTTAAAATAAGAGGATAAATTTTTGAACAATCAAAAGTAATCCTTCAGTAAAAAAAATACACTAAAATACGGGGTGTTACATCCTCCCCCCCTTAAAATAAAATTTCGTCCTCGAAATTTATAGGGCCAAACATCACTCTAAAGCAGGATACCAAATACAACCAGAACACTCTTAAGAAAATCACACAACCTCCAACACCCAACGGGCATGGGTACAGCTTGCATAACTTTCCAAAACCCAAGAATAAACCACACATGGCATCCGTTACGAAAGGTAAGATTAGACCCATACCTACCATAACTCCAGAGTCCTAAGTCTCTGGAATCTCGTCGCTAGCACTACCAGGAGTCACCGCATACACCCGAGCCTGAACCAGTTGCCTCTGATTAGTCCTACCACCGCGATGACCACCCTGATTCCCTTGGGTCCGATTAGGGCACTCACGAGCAAAGTGCCCCGCCTGACCACACTCAAAGCACTGGTTCCAACCCTGACGACACTCGCCCTCGTGGGCTCTATTACATCTACCACAAACTGGAGCTCGGCCCCCAATACGTATACCGGAAGCTGCCTGCGCTCTGGCCCCGATCCTTTGCACAAACTTCTGTGGCGACCCGGAGCTGCTCCCTTCACCATCAACGTTCAGTCGCTTCTTACCCGGAGGGGAGCCTACCACAGCACCTCGCTCTCGCTCAGCAATTGAGGCCACATTGACCAACCTCTGAAAGTTCTGGATTTCCAGGCATGCGACCTGCCTGCGGATTTGAGGGCGCAACCCTTCTTGGAAACGTTCAGCCCGCATCTCTTCAGTAGCAATGAGGTGAGGAGCGAACCGTCCAAGCTCTATAAATTTCCTTGCATACTGCTCGACAGTCATGTCTCCTTGAACCAAATTATTGAAATCCCGAGCCATTTGCCGAATCACCGAAACAGGAAAGAATCGATCATCAAATTCTTTCTTAAAACATTGCCAAGACACAGCAGCCAAGGATCCCAACTCCATCTCTAAGAGTGACCGCTTGGTCTCCCACCAATTTGCCACTTCACCCTGCAGCATATAGCTCCCATATAATACCCTCTGGGCCTAAGTGCATCCACAGACTTCAAACGTTCTTTCCAGATCTTGAATCCACCTTCTAGCCCGTAATGGATCCTCTTCACCAGAAAAGGCAGGGGTCCTATGTGTTAAGAAGCGCTCATAGGTGCACCCGGCCTGCATCGCCCTGTACTGTTCTCCTTGCTGTGGCCGAAAATTCTGTTGGAGGAACTCCGTCATCCTATTTAACGCCCTAGCCTTGGCGTAATTCCCATCACCCCTTGGTAACTCATCTTCGGGCACATCAGTTGGCCTTCTTGGTCTCACCATTTTTCCTGCCATAGCGTAACCCTTAACCCCACTTTCAACTTAAAACAAACTAAAATATAATTATAGTAAAATAGATTTAAAAATACAAGAAAATAACTTGAAATAAAATAAAATAAAACCAAAAAAATATAAAAACATACAATAAATTAAAACCATTTAAATAACATACTACAAACAAAATAATTTCAAATCACAACTTTAAAACTTTCTGGTACTGCACCTACAGGACATGTGGTTTCACCCAGAGCCGAACTGCTCTGATACCACCTGTGACGCCACGACTCCCACGTATAGGGATGCGAGAATCGTGACATCAGGATGATGACAACATGGGTCACGCATCCCAACGAAATGTGCCCAAGTGTGTGCAACATGCAAAAGTGCACAACAAAAATCGCAGCGGATAATATAATAAGTCAACTAAGTACCAGAGATTTAAATACAGGTATCCAAAATTATTTATCTTTTTTAAAAAAAAATTATACAGACATCCCAAATATATTACAAAAGGTAAATACATAAAAGACTAGCATAATAAATATCAATGCACGAGAGCAATCCCAGATCGCTCTCCCAATGGAGCCAAAGCCTAAGACTCATCATCCTCATCTGCATCAAAATCTGCGATACCATAAAACGGTACCGCAGGTAAGTAATAATCCAAACAACCCTCGAGATAAAAACGCATTAAAGCAACCAACTAACAATTCCCAAAACCTCATTTTTCCTGAAAACAAGTACTTTTCCAACACAAGCTAAAAATCCCATTTTTAGCCAAAACATATAATCCAACATTTCTCCAAAAATGATTTACACAAAACTCAACAATTTATTGGACACTGTAGGCGGGAATCACAGGCGGGACTATACCACCATCCCTACCGCGTGCACCGTAGGCGGGAATCACAGGCGGGACACAACCACCATCCCTGCTTACCACCATCTCTACCGCGTGCACCGTAGGCGGGAATCACAGGCGGGACTATACCACCATCCCTGCTTACCACCATCCCTACAGTCTCTTTTCCTTTTTCTCAAACCAGTCAATCCAGTCGTTTCAAACACACCCAAAAATCATTTCTCACATGAAAATCCAGTTTTCAAATAAACACATGAACATGTATGCAATCATGCGAAAACCCAGTTTTCAGTTACAAACATGAACATGGGTGCAAATGCAGTGAACAAGACACGACACCAATATCCAACAAATGTCAACACAATCCAATCACAAACCAAACATACAATCAACTCCGTCCGCAATCCATCCGACCCCCGAACTCCTCGGACTCAGTCCGGCATAACCAACCAGTTCACAGTTAAAATGAGTTAGTGCAAAAATACATTTAAATCACGAAAGTTCTTTGAGAAAATACTTACAGCGCTATAAAGCAATTTCCGAAGGATCACGAAGCTGCAAGAAGTGACGTCTGAGCAACGCAATAGTGTAAAATACACTGTGGCCGTGGGTCATAAATACCCACTTTCAAACCGAGGCAAATGAAGACCCAAGATTGATAGGGGAGGGCCTAGGGAGGTCGGTGAAGCTAGTGGTAGTGAAGGTTGGCCGTGGGTGGCGGCGCAATGGGCAGTAGAAGACCAAAATACCCAAATCGGAAATGTAGATGGTGGAGCTTCACCGGTGACGGATCGGAGCTGGGGTTGGGTCCAATGGGTTGCCAAGAGGTCGAGGATGAAGTGGTGTGAAGATGGTGGCCGGAGGTGGCGCGACGGCGGCGCTGGAGCGAAAGTGGCCCGCGGCCTTGAAGGGCTGGTGGTGGTTAACGGCGGCGCGAATGGAGGTGAGGTTGGAGGAGTGAGGTCGCCGGCGGCAGGGGAACACAATGGGGTGGGCGGTGAAGGCCACCGCTGGCTCACGGCGGCGCTAGCGTTGAAGGCGACGGACGCACGGGGAGAGAGGGAGAGCGGCTGGGCCGTGCGCGGGAGAGAAGGGAAATAAGGAAGAAAAAAGAAAAGAAAAGGAGAGGGAAGAAAAATGGAGGGAAAAGAAATGAGGTCCAATCCTCATAACTTGGGTCACAAAAATGATCCAACGGAAATGATTTCAAAACCTCAAGTTAAATAAAATAATTTAAACGTAATGGTAAAGTCAAATTGAAATAATTAAATCCCACAGTAATTAATTAAATATGAAAAACAATTTAAATGCACATCAATAAATAAATATTAACAAAGCACATAAAAATAATTTTCACCAAATTAAAATCATAGAAATAAACTCACTAAAAACCCAACCAATTTTAAAATAAGAGGATAAATTTTTGAACAATCAAAAGTAATCCTTCAGTAAAAAAAAATACACTAAAATACGGAGTGTTACACGTGTAAATTAAGACAAGACTATCTATATATATATATATATATATATATAGCTAGCATGGAGAAAAAAAGTAAATTACTTGTATGGAAAGAGGTAGGTAAAGCGAGATGATGACCATCTACTTTGGGGGAGACCATCCCTTCCACAAAAAAGTAGCTCGCAGTTGAGCCTCATGATCCTCCTAAAATTATTATTACCAGCCCTTCTTTCTCCCTCTTTTGCTCGATCACTTTGCTCATCTTCTTTTAACTCCGGTCCTCCAATTGCTGAAAGCACATATTATATTACTCGAAAAGTTTTGATTGCAAAAACTGAAGTTTAACTCAATTACTTTGATATTATAAGTTATATCATGATAATCAAGTCTTGTGAATATATATATATATATATACACACACATATATATATATATATCTTAATTTTATGTTATTTCATGTTCCCATCCCATGTTTTTCAAAGGAGCTCCCTAAATCACGTACTTCACAACATATTTTCTGCTCAAACATCGAACCGAGCGATAACAAACAAAATTTCCAACAACCACGTGACAAAAAACTTAAATTAAGATGAGAAACTTCATATCCAAGTATATATGGCAATTATCACTTATCGGAGAAAAAGTCCAAATTCAATGAATATCCCCGAAAGATTCTTGTTTGCGATCAATAACGTATAAATTAAGATGAAAGATGAGGCCTCATAATTGTGGTTAGATGCCTTGACATTTGCCAGGAAATGGCTGCGATAGCGGTCATGAATACAATGATCAGTGGCTGTATATTTTTAGTAAATAGCATTAATATTACGCTATTTACATTGAATATGCTATAGGAATAATATATAGCACTACTTGTCCCGACAAATGGATTCCGACAAATTATTATTATTATTTGTATTTAGTGATTAAGAAAATATTTTTAAATGACGTTGTATTTTTTTTTAAATATGTAGGGATATAGAAAAATGAATGAAAAAATAAAAAGTAAAAAAAAACTAAATGGCCTTATCGGGACCCATCCTCGAGCTACAACCTCGGTGAGTGTAGCAGTACTACTTATGCTATATTACTAAGGAATCTCAAGACCAAAGCTAGTGTAAAGAAGATCAAGGTATATATAAACAACTCAATTCAGCTATGCATAGCCCCATGGGTTACTTGCACTATATCGATGAAAGTTATCGATGTGGCGAACCCATTTTCGTTTTCGCACGTACGTTAAATTGAGTAAAGGAGGGAGAAATAATGTTGCGTGGAATATGTTTGCATGTGTTTTAAGAGAAGTAGTGTAATAATGAAGCATGATTGAATCGGTGTGGTCATGTATGTGTACGTTGTATTCCCATATATACTCATTCATAACGTCCGTATCGTACTATATGTTAATTTGTTGTTTTAATCATTGCTACTTATGCTTGTAAAGGAAAAAATCTCGGACACGTGATACAGTACCATAGAAGTAAATGATAATTAGATGTACGTATAGTCGATCGACACACCCAAATTTATTCCTTTCCATTTATTTAATTTTTACTTTCAAAACGCCTACCTGCTGTAAGACGTAGCAATTGAAGTCATGCATGGAAGAAATGGGTCATGAATTCAATAATTATAAACTCGAATATATATATATATATATATACATGATATATATTAATGGAAATATTTGGTGTATAAGCTCAGCGCATGCACTCCCTTTAAAATAAAATAACTAAATTTGAGACTCACATAAAATTAAATGATAGGTCCTATTTATCTCAAATATTCTTTGAAGCAGACAAGTAATAATGTTATCGTGACGATCATATTACTGGAGTTGATGTCATTGAAGCTACATTAAGTGTACGTATTAAGTATATCAAGGAAAAATCATGCAATGTTTTTCAAAGGAGCTCCCTAAATCATGATGTATGTACTTCACAACATATTTTCTGCTCAAACGAACCGATCCATAACAAACAAAATTTTCAACAACCGCATTACAAATTAAATTAAGAAGAGGGACTTCATATATAATATATGTCAATTATCACTAATAGGAGGACAAGTCCTAACTCAATTACCCCTGAAAGATTCTTGTTACAATAACAAATTCATATGAAAGATGAGGCCTCATAATTGTGGTTGGTTGTTTTAACATGACTAATGCTACATACAGTTTTAGATTGTATAAATCTAACGTAATCTATTTAAAAAAATATTAGAGTCTATTATTAAAAAATATTTTTTTTTTAAAAGAGGCTTGCACACCTAAAAGTACCAATATCATACATTTGTCACTTTGTGAGGAAATCGCCGTACGTGATAGCGGTCAATAAAATCAGTTGCTAATTATTATAAGTAAGTTGGTGTCATTATTTTGTTTTTTTTTTTTTGTTTTTTAAAGTAGTTGGTGTCATTATTCAACACGCATGCTTAATGGTGTCACCAATTTACTAATAATTATTATACACATGTGATTATTGTATTAAATGTAAGTCCTTGATTAAAGAAAAGGAAACTTTCCTTCCACAATATATTATATTATTCTCTAGCTAGCTAGTATATGCTAACCTCATGACCTGTATACATTGAACATTCTATACTATATACTACTCTCTTTTTCTTTTAATTATTATTATTTTTTTTATCGAAAAGGGTGATGCTTTGGAATCTCAAGAACAAATCTCGCATAGAGAAGAAACTATACAACTAAATTCCATTGGTTTAACCAAATGCTAGTCAAATGTAAATATTGATGAAGACGTATAAAAACTACTCTACATTGACTTAGCCAAAGATTAATTAATTAAGATGGATGGATTTTTCACTACAGTTGTTCAACAAATATGTAAGGAAATATTGTAGATCTAGGCAAATTATTTTTAATTGTTAGTTTCTTCTTTTCCCCCAATTGTGAAGCCCAGCCCCAAACCCAATATTTTGGTTTACTATCTTTTGTCACTGTGGGCCTGGCCTTAGGAAGTCCAAACTAGGACCTGAAACCCAGCCACTTACCCCGTACGACGATGTTTTGGCTTAAAGGGGTTAAAATCCTAAGTTCTTCATTCTTCATCTTTTCTTTCCTTCCTCCTCTTCCAGAGTCAAACACTTGCTCTTCATCCTTCTCAGTAGTTGCCTTCTACCCCACTTCTTCGGCACCATCGCATCGCCGCCACACCAAACTCATCGTTACTAGTAGTCCATCGATATCTCTGTTCCTAGGTCCATTTATTTTTGCTTCTCTCTCTCTCTGCCATCTTTCCTCTCTGCTGTAGCCCTACCCCACACCATTGTCATTGGAGATGTCTCAGGCAGCCAGCCACCTATAAGGCTCCGTCCCTCTCTCTCAATCACCTCCTAACTTTTGCTCGGTTCCCTGTCACGGTGTTGTTCCAACAACCGCCCATCTGCCACCTTCGTCGTTGTGATGCGTCTCCCCTGCTCATCACTAATCAACCTCAAGCCCCAGCAGATGCCTCCATCTCGGTGATGCCCTTCTTCCCATAGATCTCTCTCTCTCTCTCTCTCTCTCTCTATCCCCCCCTTAGTTAAGGTGCCGCCGTCATGAATCGCCACCCTTCGCTGCTCATTGAGGTAGTCCGACCACCCCCACCCCTCTAGTTCCAACTCAGCCTCTCCCCTCTCAGATCTTCCCCAATAATGAAACCAGATTGCTCTCTCTCTCTCTCAGGGTTTTACTTACTGCCGCCAATAGTCACCAACCACTACTAGTCCCCCTTCCCATCCCTTGAGTTCATCATATCCGCCACCAACAACTTTTCACACGTTGAGTCTCGTTTTGCCCAAAAACCACCACTGTCCATTGTGCCCCGCCACCGCCGCCGCCGTACTTCGTCCATCTTGACGCTACCATAGTAAGCTATCTGCCACTCTGTTTTCATATTTATTTTTCGGCATCGTCAGTTTTAACTCACTATTTTCTATCTCGCAGCAATGCGCATGCACACACGAGATACCTTAGAAAACTCGCTCAATCATCCAAGATTGCCTTCCGCATTGTAAGTGAAACCCTAGGCTGACCCTTGGAATACTGACACTAGAAAATTATTTAACTATATTGTTGCAGCTTGGTTGTGTTGGAATTATTGGCTGAGGGCTGGGTAAAGCATTGGGAATCGCATGTAGTTGTGATTTGTGAATCTGTGTATTGCAAAATATAAAATAAAAAAATGCAGCAGTAGGTTTCAACGGGATCCCCCAGCGGGATCCCTAGCTTTTTCCTTAACAAAAATGCTATGTGTCCTTATCAATTATCTCTCGACTCACTTTTTATTTTTTTTAATTTTTTAATTTAATGATTAAGATACGATTTTTTTAATAATGTTGTAAATTTTATTTTAAAAAATATATAAATGTACAAGAAAAAAAAAGGCAGTAGCACCGTAGCACGACTTTACTCTACTTAGCTCACCGAATACATCACACTAATTAGCTCACAGATTACGTCACCAGCTCAGCCCCAACTCCTTATGCTCATTCTATATAAGTAGTACTGGTCTCAACATCTCCCCCAAATCATCTCTCTCTCTCTCTCTCTCTCTCTCTCTCTCTCTCTCTCTCTCCCTCTTGTCACTTTTCTGCATTCTACGTGTGTGATAAAAGAAATGGCGAAATCACCAGAGGAAGTGCATCCGGAGAAGGCTTTTGGATGGGCAGCTAGAGATTCTTCTGGCGTCCTCTCGCCTTTCAAATTCTCCAGGAGGTCCTGATCTTTCTCTTAATTTTATATATCTGCATGTCCTTCAAATCTTGCTTGATTCCAAGTTTTGATGCTCCAAAACTATAAATTAAGAACTAGAAGAGGAAATATTTATAGATTGTTATGCTATATATATAAACTTTCATTTTACTTTTTTTTTTTCTTTCCTTTCTTGGTGTTTAATAACATCTATAATTTAGTTATTTTATTCTTGAGTCATGTCATTTAATTTTTATAATGAAAATAAACTTAATTATTTAAATTTAAAATGATTTAAGATGTCGTATTAAATGCTGCACTGCATACTCAAGTTTGATCATGGCTAACATATATATTCGTTAAAGGTAATATATGTATATATATATATATATATATATTAATTATATATGAAGGTGCAGCATGAGTCAGAGGCCTTAACAATCGACCAAATTGGTTTTTTTTTTTTTTTAAAAAAAACCGACCAAATTGAATTTTCTATTGTCATGCATGTCATGATCACGCCAATCCTAATCTATTTGTCCCTGAAGAAAAAGGTTGGCGAGCCCACTATCTGTTTTTTAAAAGGGAAAAAAAATCAGAAATCTTAAAATAATGTTTTTGAAATCTTAAAATAATGAGAATAAGCTCGGGTTGGGATATAATAAGTGTTTTATCTCATCTCATTATTACAAATTTTTCAAATTTTTACATAAGATATAATAAATAATTCAACTTTTTCAAATTTTAAAATAATAATAAAATTAAAAAATAATATTTTATTTAACTTTTCACTTTTATTTTAATTCATCTCACCTCAATGTTTTAGAATTTTAAAGCGCGGTTTTTGGTATAACCTTTTTCAGCGAAAAAGCGAATGCCTTATTGCTTATAGGATTCCTTACTTTATTAATTTAGGATTCATTTCTCAATATTCTTTTTTTATCCCATCTGAATTGGTTTGTTTTTTATCACACATAAATTAATGGTTTGTGATGGTGTTTGCAGGGCAACCGGAGAGAAGGACATAAGATTCAAAGTTCTTTATTGCGGAGTATGCCACTCCGACCTTCACCTGGCCAAGAGCGAATGGGAGGACTTTTCCATCTACCCACTAGTTCCTGGGTATATATCATGTTTCTCAGCATTGACTACAATTTTGTACTTTTTCAGCCATCTATAATATTTTCCTCAGCTATAATTTTCTTGTGTAAAGAGATTTTGAAGCCATGGCATCGGAACTTGTTTTTGCAGGCACGAAATTGTCGGGGTAGTAACAGAAGTGGGGAGCAAGGTGAACAAAGTAAAAGTGGGAGATAAAGTAGGAGTGGGATGCCTTGTTGGTGCATGTCACTCCTGTGATGACTGTAATAGTGATCTTGAGTCTTACTGCACCAAAATGATACTAACCTACAGTACCATTTACCACGATGGAACAGTAACATATGGAGGCTACTCAGACACAATGATAGCTGATGAGCGCTACGTTGTTCGGTTCCCAGAAAATCTACCGCTTGACGCTGGTGCTCCACTTCTTTGTGCAGGAATCACAGTTTATAGTCCCTTGAAATATTATGGTCTTGCAGAGGCAGGTAAGCATATTGGGGTTGTTGGCTTAGGTGGGCTCGGTCATGTTGCTGTTAAATTTGCCAAGGCTTTCGGAGCAAAAGTGACAGTAATTAGTACCTCCTCTAGCAAGAAGGATGAAGCTTTGGAACATCTTGGTGCGGACTCATTTTTAGTTAGCCGTGACCAAGAAGAAATGCAGGTGAATGTTCTATAGCGTTTAACTTATTCTTTACTTTGCAATATATATTCTGTTTTTTATGCTCTTCATATACGATTTTGGAAAAAGGCGCTCTTGAGTTTGAACAGATCCCCTCAAGTTCGTGTTTGAACTTGCGGGTCTCAAATATTAAAGAGATAAACATATAAAGTATCTCTTAAAGCATTTGTTACTGTCTACATAGATGTTTTAGACAATGATCAATAAATATTGTAAACTCGCTTCATGTGTCCATCGCTCCCCCACTTGAGAGGATCTTGATCTATATACTTTTAATCTAACCTACAGAACCTGACATGAGGCACATTAAATTTGTGTAGGCTGCACAAGGCACATTGGATGGTATAATTGACACAATATCTGCTGTGCATTCCCTTTTACCATTAATTGGTCTATTGAAGACCCACGGAAAGCTTGTTATGGTAGGTGCACCAGAGAAGCCACTTGAACTGCCTGTCTTTCCTCTGCTTATAGGTATAACTTCAGCATAATATCTTTCCTGCTTTATATGTTTGTATTACTTTTTGGTCATTTAATTACAAAATATAGATTTCATTAGATTTGTACGTAATAACAGGAAGGAAGATGGTTGCGGGGAGTGCCACCGGAGGAATGAAGGAGATACAAGAGATGTTGGACTTTGCGGCAAAACACAACATCACGGCAGACGTTGAAGTTATTCCAATGGAGTATGTGAACACTGCATTCGAACGTCTTGCCAAGGGTGATGTTAGATACCGATTTGTGATTGACATTGGGAACACCTTGGCTGCTACGGAGCCTTGAAACTAGCTCGGTGTCCATAGTTTCTTGTATTGTTCCAGTAATTTGTTTTGTCTCTACATGAACCTGCTAGCTCTTTGCTGATCTATAATCTATTGTCGTTTTCTTGAATAAAAAGGTTTGAGTTTTTATCTGAAGTAAATATTTTTGAGGGGTTTAATCCTATATATTGTTTCAAACGTTCTTGCTAAATATAGTCCTTGATTGAGAATGATCTTCGTCCATCCAACTAACCATTTTTCGGTTCTTGCCCTGACCCGACCCGTGTTTGGGTCGGGTCGAACCGTCTCTCTATATCGCTCTCTCTTTTTTTCTTCTTTTTTTATTTTTCATTTTTAATCTATAAAAATTACGCTAAATACCCGTTAGAACAACAAGCAGAAGAACAAGCAAAAACCATATCTCCCATGCATCTTTCCACCTGATGTCTAAAACTACTCATTTTTTTTCTTTGTTCCTTTTTTTTTGTTCCTTTTTTTTGTTCATTTTTTTTGATTTTCCGTTGTTTTGTGATATCTTTTCTTTGGAGGTAATCTATGGGTAACAAAGTTGACTACGACGATGATCTTGAAATGACCAAGATGTGCCTTGAAGAACTAGGCTTGCTTATCAAGAGCGATGCATCCATAAAGGACACCCAACAGAATAAACCATTTTCACGGCAAAAAGAAACAAAAAAATCCATCAATCCCGCAACACTTGCAAAGAGAGATCAACCGAGTGAGAGTGTGTAGTTATGGGGCAGATGGAGAAGAACCGAGTGAGAGTGTGTAGATTTGGACGGCGACAGCGAATGGAGAGGGCCGATGAGTCTTTGCTACTGGGTGTGTACAGAGAGGTGGTTGCCTTCCTCTGGGACGAATGGAGAAGATGACTTAATGAAGAGAAGCTTCGGGATGACGAAGACAAAGAGCTGATATTGCGTTTTACTTCGGGCGACTAGGGTTGGAGATCTAAAATGGTTTTATATACGGACGGGTTCAACTTCAATATATAAACCCGTTAACTAGTCAGGTTGCAAATGGATCAAATAATAACCTGTCAAATTTGGGTCGGGTCGGGTCGGGCCACTTTAAACGGGTCCATCGGGTTTACGGATTATTTGCACAGGCCTACAATTCCACGTACAATATATGATATTAATATTCTCTAGCTAGCTAGTATATGCCAACCTCATGACCCGTATACATTGAATATGCTATACTATATATATATTATATATATATATATATATTTAAGAAACTGGAGATCAGGTCTCGACTCTCCTTATTATTAATATGCTATATATGCCAACCTCATGGCCTGTATACATTGAATATGCTATATATATATATATATATATATATATATATATATTTAAGAAACTAGAGATCAGGTCTCCTTATTATTAATATGTTATTCTATATGAGAAGTAATAGTTATAGTCGTGAGTTTGCAAGCGTCATGCAATCATTTTAAAAAAAATTGAATAAATACGGGACCCACAAGAAAAATAATAATTTTTTAATAGTAGACTCCATTATTTTTCAAAGTGACTGCACATCGGTTAAGCACTCCACGACTGCAAGTAGTATTACTCATACTATATACTACTCTTCCTTTTCATCGAAAAGGATGATGCTTAGGAATCTCAGGACCAAATCTCGTGTCAAGAAGAAGCTATACAACTGTATTGCATTGGCTTAGCCAAATGCTAGTGAAATGTAAATATTGATGAAGATGTCTAAAAAATACTCTACATTGACTTAGCCATAGATCAATTAATTAAGATATGGACTTAGCCATAGATCCATGGACTTTTGCTACAGTTGTTCAACAAATATGTAAGAAAATGACTAATTTTGCTCTTGGCAAATTATTTTTAATTGTTAGTTTCTCAAAAATAATAATTTAGCCAAACTCATACCTAATTCAGTGTGGGATGAAATTGATTGAGGTTAGCTAAAGCCACTTGAATGTCATTCTTAACTCAAATTTAGGTACAATCATATATGCACAAACCAATGTTAATGCTCTCAAGTTAGTTATGCATGGCCGCAAGGGTTACTTGCACAAGGATGATCGATGATCAATGTGCCTAACCCATTTCCTTTTTCGCAACTACGGCCGACCCATTAAAGACGTTGTAGAACTTCGACATACATTAATGAGGAGATGATCAGGAGGAGAAACAATATTGCATGTTTGCACTTTGCATGATGTGTTTGAGAGAAGTGTCTTGAACCTAGCTTGATTGATTCGATGTGGTGGCAGCCCGGCCATATGCATCATGTGGTGTTGTTTTCCCATACTAATTCATATAAACTCCGTACATATGGACATTAAGGAAACAGACAACTCATGTATATTGTATCATTCAATATATATAAATATATTATTCTAAAAAATATATATATATAAATATATATTTTAATATTAATATTGCTGCTTATGCTTGGATAGGAAGAAGTCTAGGTCCAACACATGACACAGTACCAAACAGTAGTAAATGATAATTTAATGTAGTGCTTAATTGTGATACCCCGTATTTTAGTGTATTTTAATTGAATTATTATTTTAATTAATTTAAATATTGATTCTCTTGTTTTAAATTTATCAGATTTCTCGTTGGTTTATTTTTATGATTTTTAAGTTGTGAAATTTGTTATGATGTGCTTTATTGGTATTAATTACTGTTTTGCATGTAAATTGCTCATTACTTTAAATTAGTTTAATGTTGGACTTTAAAATTATTATATTGTTGGATTTTTATTATTATTTTATTTTAGCTAGTCACTGCGTTTTAATTATTTTATTCAACTTACTGTTTTGAAATTCTTTTCGTTGGATCAATTTTGTGACCCAAGTTGTGAGGATTAAACCTCATTTCTTTCCCTCACTTTTTATTGTTCCCATTTTTCTTTCTCCTCTTCTCTTTTTCTTTATTTTCCTTTTTTCTCCTTCTTTCCATTGCTTTTCTTCCTCCCGCGCGCGACAACCCCTCCCCTCTCCCCCGTCCGTTTCTTGTCCACCCAGTGCGCCGTCGTGCTCCGTCCGTGGCCTCCACCACCCCTCACATTTTCTTCCCCTCCGGCTGGCGACCATTCCCCTCCATTTTCAACTCCTCCCTCGCCGCCGTTAACCTCCACACACGGCTTCAAGCTGCGCGGTCTTTATGTTCTAGCGTCGTCGTCGCGCCACCATTGGCCACCATATTTTCACCATAGCACCGGCGGCCTCCCAGGTACCTATCCCACCCTTTCTCAGCCCCGATCCGCCACCCTTGAAGCCCATCCATCCCCATTTCCAATTTGGGTGTTTTGGCCTTCAACCGCTGCCCACGCCGCCACCCACGGCCAACCACCACCACATTAGCATCACCAACACCTCTAAGTCCTTCTCTAGCCATCCCAAGTCTTCGTTTGTTCCTGTTCAAAGGTTGAGTTTTTGAGACCCACGACCCTTGTCTATTTTGCACTGTTACATTGTTGTGCCACCACCTCTTGCACCTTCTTGATCCTTCGAAAATTATATTTTAGCACTGTAAGTAATTTTCCAAAGAATTTCTTGAGATTAGAATATTTTGCACTAACAAATCTTCTGCAATCTGGTTGGTTGTGTCGGACATTGAGTCTGAGAAGTATGGGAGTCGATTGGATGTGAGGATGGGTATTTAATTGAATTATGCTTGCGTGCATTTATGTTGTGTTTGGCATCATGGCATTTATTGCATTATTTCATGCATGCTCATGTGGTGTGAAGGAAAACTGAGTTTTCATGTAAGAGATGATTTTGGATATGTTTGAAATGAATAGATTGTACGGTTTGAGAGAGAGGATAAAGAGACTGTAGGGATGGTGGTAGGCATGGATGGTGGTAGATTCCCGCCTACGGTGCACGTGGTAGGGATGGTGGTAGAGTCCCGCCTATGATTCCCACCTACAGTGCTCTGGTAGGTACCCCTTGTGTGGAAAGGAACTATAAAAATGGTGATAAGCAGGGATGGTGATAGAGTCCTGCATGTGATTCCCGTCTACGGTGCATACGGTAGGGATTGTGGTAAACAGGAATGGTGGTAGTCCCACCTGTGATTCTCGCCTATGGTGCACGCGGTAGGGATGGTGATAAACAGAGATGGTGGTAGAGTTCTGTCTGTGATTCTTGCCTACAGTGTCTGATAAATGATTATGTTGTCAGTTTATGATTTAATGGTTACAAGCACCATTTTCTGGGAAAATGGTTGGTTTATGTTTGGGCCATTTTCTGGAAAAATAGCGGATATTATTCATGGCATATTTTGGGTTAAATGGAATTTTTGGCGAGTGTTGGAAAATAATCATTTTTGGGGAAAATGAGGTTTTTGGGTCACATTCGTGTTTCGTCATGTGCATACATGTTTGTTTGTTACATTAATGCATTTTTATCTTTTGGGTTGCTTGGTTGATTACTTGCTGAGATTCATAATCTCACGGTATTCGATACCCTTTATGGTACCATAGATTTGATGCAGATGAGGACGAAAAGCCTGAGAATTCGACTCCGCTGGAGAAGTGATTTGGGATCACTTGCTCGTGTATTGGGATTTGTCTCCTACTTTTTGGCTATGTATTTTGTTTGTATTATATTTATATTGGATAACTATATAACTTTTTAAAGGCAATTTATTTTGGATATCTGAATTTAAATTTCTGGTACTTAGTTTGCTAACTTTTGATTAATCACTGTGAATTTTGTTGTGTACTTTTTACATGTTGTACACACTTGAACACTTATATTTGGAATGCGTGACCCGTGTTGTCATCATCCCGACGTCACGATTCTCACGTTTCCGTACATGGGAGTCGGGGCATCACATTAATTATTATACATAAGTCGGTGTGTTAGCACACTACTTATAGTAATATCCATTATAAATTAAAAAAATTTAAAACACTAATAATTCTTAAACATAATTGATCTGAAAAGCTCCAACATCAGGACTAGTGTGTTAGTTGTGTAAAAAATAAGACTTCTAAATAAATTTTTTCCTATATGTATAGTCTCGATATACCCAAATTGATTCCTTTCCATTTATTTAATTTAACACCACCTGTATATATGTAGCAATTGAAGTCATCTCTATTCTTATTATTGAATCAAAATTTTCTCGAGATCTCAAGATTATTACTTTGATATCATGGAAGAAACTGGTCATGACGATTTCAATCAAATATACAGTCGACTACATATATATAGGCCTGTATTCCATTCTTATTTATATTTAATATTTATCTCAAATATAAATATTCATCTCAAATATTGTTTCAAAAAAAAAAAAATTTATCTCAAATATTCTTTGTGGGTCAGCTACAGGAAGATTACAGTAGCCGTTACCATAGGAGTGATGCTAGGCTGCCAGCGGCGGCCCCTAAGCAAAATTTATTTTTTATTATTTTATTTTATTTTTCATATTTTTTAATATTTTTAAAAAATAAAAGAATATTAATATACTAATAGTTACTTCTTTTTAATTAGTAAGTAAAAAAAATAAATAAATACATAAATGTCGATTAAAATAAAAAAAAATGAGCGGACATATTAGCTCACTTCTTTAACCAGTAAATAAAATAAATAAATAAATACATGAACCATTAAAAAAAAAAAAAAGAGCAAACATCCTAACGCGCATTATCTTATCTTATTATCGTTAGTCTAACAAAAATGCTACGTGTCCTCATAAATTATCTCAAAAATGGCGAAATGCAACTAGCACGACCTTACTCTACTTAGCTCACCGAATACGTCACTCATTAGCTCACCGAATACGTCACCGGCTCAGCCCCAACTCCTTATGCTCATTGTATATAAGTAGCAGTACTGGTCTCAACATCTCCCACAAATCATCTCTCTCTCTCTCTCTCTGTCTCTCCCTCTTGTCACTTTTCTGCATTCTACGTGTGTGATAAAAGAAATGGCGAAATCACCAGAGGAAGTGCATCCGGAGAAGGCTTTTGGATGGGCAGCTAGAGATTCTTCTGGCCTCCTCTCGCCTTTCAAATTCTCCAGGAGGTCCTGATCTTTCTCTGAATTTTATATATCTGCATGTCCTTCAAATCTTGCTTGATTCGTTTTCCTTTCCCCTAAATTTTGATGCTCCAAAACTACAAAGAACTAGAAGAGGAAATATTTATAGATTGTTATGCCATATAAACTTTCATTCTACTTTTTTTTTTTTCTTTCCTTTCTTGGTGTTTCCTTTTTAAAAGGAGAAGGTAGTACGTGCGAGTGTTTGATAACATCTATAATTTTTTTAACTAGTTATTTTATTCTTGAGTCATGTTAATTTTTATAATGAAAATAAACTTATTTAAATTTAAAAAGATTTAAGATGTTGTATCAGCTAGCTAGAAAATATAATTTAGTCTTTAGAATTTTGATGTCCGAAAGGTATTTTGGTATAACCTTTTTCAGCGAAAAATCGAATGCATTATTGCTTATAGGATTCATTACTTTATTAATTTAGTTAAAATGTTGAATATTTCTGAATATTCTTTAATTTTTTATCACACATAAATTAATGGTTTGTGATGGTGTTTGCAGGGCAACCGGAGAGAAGGACATAAGAATCAAAGTTCTTTATTGCGGAGTATGCCACTCGGACCTTCACATGGCCAAGAGCGAATGGGAGGGCTTTTCCATCCACCCACTAGTTCCTGGGTATATATCATGTTTCTCAGCATTGACTACAATTTTGTACTTTTTCAGCCATCTATAAGATTTTCCTCAGCTAGAATTTTCTTGTGTAAAGAGATTTACAAGCCATGGTATCGGAACTTGTTTTTGCAGGCACGAAATTGTCGGCGTAGTAACAGAAGTGGGGAGCAAGGTTAACAACGTAAAAGTGGGAGATAAAGTAGGAGTGGGATGCCTTGTTGGTGCATGTCACTCCTGTGATGACTGTAATAGTGATCTTGAGTCTTACTGCACCAAAATGATACTAACCTACAGTACCATTTACCACGATGGAACAGAAACATATGGAGGCTACTCAGACACAATGGTAGCTGATGAGCGCTACGTTGTTCGGTTCCTGGAAAATCTACCGCTTGACGCTGGTGTTCCACTGCTTTGTGCAGGAATCACAGTTTATAGTCCCTTGAAATATTATGGTCTTGCAGAGGCAGGTAAGCATATTGGGGTTGTTGGCTTAGGTGGGCTCGGTCATGTTGCTGTTAAATTTGCCAAGGCTTTCGGAGCAAAAGTGACAGTAATTAGTACCTCCCCTAGCAAGAAGGATGAAGCTTTGGAACATCTTGGTGCGGACTCATTTTTTGTTAGCCGTGACCAAGAAGAAATGCAGGTGAATGTTATATAGCGTTTAACTTATTCTTTACTTTGAAATATATATTCTGTTTTTTATGCTCTTCAAATACGATTTTGGAAAAAGACGCTTTTGAGTTTGAACAGATCCCCTCAAGTTCGTGTTTGAACTTGCGGGTCTCAAATATAAAAGTGATAAACATATAAGGTATCTCCTAAAGCATTTGTTACTGTCTACATAGATTTTTTAGACAATGATCAATAAATATTGTAAACTCGCTTCATGTGTCCAGTGTTCACCTACTCCATTGAAATAACTTCAATGTCTGCCGTGATGCTGTGTTTTGCCGCAAAGTGACAAAGTCCAACATCTCTTGTATCTCCTTCATTCCTCATGATATGGCACTTCCCGCAACCATCTTCCTTCCTGTTATTACAAATCTAATGAAATCCATTTTTTGTAATTAACAAAAAAGGAATGCTAACATATAAAATAGGAAAGATTTTATACTAAGTTCATACCTATAACCGGAGGAAAGACGGGCAGTTCAAGCGTCTTCTCTTTCCCACCTACCTGCAACCATAATAAGCTTTCCATGGGTCTTCAATAGACCAATTTATATTTTTAACTCTCTTACACTTGAGACCCTCGAGTTTGTGTTTGAGGAGGTATGTTTAAACCTGAGGGCGTCTTTTTTCAAAATCTTATATGAAGAGCATAAAAATTTGAACATATTGAAAAAGTAAAGAATAATAGAATAGTTAATTAAATGCTAACATTCACCTGCATTTCTTCTTGGTCACGGCTAACTAAAAATGAGCCATCACCAAGATGTTCTAAAGCGTCATCTTTCTTGCTAGGGGAGGTACTCATTGTTGTCACTTTTGCTCCGATCGAAAGCCTTGGCAAATTTAACAACAACATGGTCGAGCCCGCCTATGCTCGCATGCCTTAGCAACCAACAATCCCAATATACTTGCTTGCCTCAGCAAGACCATAATATTTCAAGGGACTATAAACTGTGATCCCTGCACAAAGAAGTGGAGCACCGGGGTGGAGTGGAGATGCCAGTGGCAAGTTTTCCGAAAATCGGAAAATATAACAACTTTTGCAAACTTAA